>NC_135972.1:23747845-24047845 GCF_053455715.1 Rhinoraja longicauda | reverse complement strand
CAACATCACCTATTCATTGTCTCCAGAGATGCCTCCTGACCTGCTGAGTTGCTCCAGATGTTGTGTCTACCTTTGGTGTAAACCATCAACTGCAGTTGCTTCCCACACATCCTGGTGAATCCTGGTTGCTAGCTCTTTAACTCCCCTCCCCGCTCCCACACCTGAGCCTCCTTCATTGCCAGAGTGAGGCCAGAGGCAAAGTGAAGGAACAGTACTGGATGCCACAGTGATGCAGCCGTACAGCTGCTGCTTCACAGCGCCGGAGACCTGGGTTCGATCCTGACTATGGGTGCTGTCAGTGCACAGTTTGTACGTTCTCCCTGCGACCTCATGTGTTTTCCCCGGGTGCTCTGGTTTCCTCCCACATCCCAAAGACGTACAGGTTTGTAGGTTAATTGGCTTCTGTAAATTGCCCCGCGTGTGTGGGATAGAACTAGTGTACGAGTGACCACTGGTTGGCGTGGACGGTGGGCTGAAGGGCCTGTTTCCGCACTGTATCGCTAAACTCCCCAGCCCCTTCCAGGCCGGACCCACCGCTACCGCCAGACCCTCACCTGCACTCCTGCCGCCCGCGTGCCGCGACCATCGACTCCGCCGATCCTCGGCCGCCAACTCACCCGGATTCCAGGCCCAGTTCCAGACCGAGAGTCTGAAGAAGGGTCTTCACCCAAAAGGTCACCTATCCATGTTCTCCAGAAAGGCTGCCTGTCCCGCTGAGTTACTCCAGCACTTTGCATCCTTTTGTGTATCAACCAACATCGGCAGTTCTTGTTTCTAATGCTTATACAATGATACGCTATATCTTACTCGGGTTATGGTGGACGATCGGCAATAATGGACACCATTTCACCCTCACCCCGTGGTCCCCATTAACCAGTGTTTACTGAGTTTGAATTTCGCCTTCCACTTCTCTTATCTAACCACACAGAAGCTGGCCATTCGGCCCGTCAAGTTGTTGCCAGGACTCAAAGGCCTGAGCTCTAATCAAAGGTTTAACAGGCTAGGTCTTTGTTCCTTGGAGCACAAGAGGCCGAGGGGTGGCCTTGTAGAGGTGTCCAAAATCAGGAGAGGAATAGATTGGATAAATGTAGTCTTTCACCCAGGGTTGGGGAATCAAGAACCAGAGAACAGACTGTAGGATTAAGGTGAGAGGGGAAAGATTTAATAGAAATCTGAGGGGCAACTTCCCCACACAGATGGTGGTGGGTGCATGGAACGAGCTGTTAGAGGAGGTAGTTGAGGCAGGTACAGTAACAATATTTAAAAGACATTTGATAGGAAAGATTTAGAGAGGGATATGGACCAAATGTGGGCAGGTGGGTCTAGCATAGATGGGGCATCTCGCCCAGCATGAACAAGTTGGGCCGAAGGGCCTGTTTCCGTGTTGTATGACTCTATGACTCTGTATGTCAGATTTCATCAGTCCCAATTGCACCACTTATTTCCTGCAATCTGTTCTCGCTCACATGCCATCGACGCCACTCTAATCCTCCCACCTACACACAAGGATAATTTGCAGTCAGGGATTAGTTTAATAGAACTGTACAGCGCAGGGGCAGGCCCTTCTGCCCATCATGAGGTGGCGGATCCATTCCCATCGCCGACGTCCGCGGCCGACTTTGCGGGCCAGTATCTCGGCTCCTCGGTGGCCTAGGCGGACCGTTCCGGTAGCGTGGGGGACTCCCCACGGAGGCCGTGACCTCTGTTGGTCCGGCAAATACGGATAATCCGGAAAAAAGGCTCTGGAACCAAGAGTGCCGGAAAATCGACGGTGGACCTGCGTGACATCATTGTACGCCTGTTCACCAGGGGGACGGTTTCTACCTCCAGATGAATGGGTTGCACATCTTATCAGCTTTAATCTAGCCGGGCTGTAGGCTGTGTAACTGTGGGTGGAATTCCTGGAATGTCAATACCATGCTGATTATTGCTTCATCCAGTATTAGCAGTGTCAATGCTGACGGCAAGAACACATGCCCCAGATACACAGGGATGTGTTGCTACATGACAATTGCTCTGATTCATTTGTCTCGGCTCAACCACAAGGCTCTGAGCACAGGGTCATGGAGTCACACAGCACGGAAACAGGCCCTTTCCGCCCGACTCGCCCATGTTGCCACAACCGAACCTAGTCCCGTTTGCCCCTATCGCTCCAAAGCTGTGCTACCCACCCAATTACCGAGCGGCACGGTGGCGCAGCAGTAGAGTGGCTGGCTCATGGTGCTGGAGAACCGGGTTTGATCCCGACTATCGGTGCTGTCTGTACAGAGTTTGTACGGTCTCCCCGTGACAATGTGGGCTTTGTCCTGGTGCTCTGATTTCCTCCCACATTCCAAAGACGTACAGGTTTGTTGATTAATTGGCTTCTGTAAATTGTCCCTAGAGTGTAGGATTGACCTAGTGTGTGGAGTGATTGTTCTTCGGCGTGGACTCGGTGGACCGAAGGGCCTGTTTCCATGCTGTATCTCTAAACTAAACTAAACTAAACTAAACTAATCTGCCCAAATATCTTTTAACTGTTATAGCAGCTGACTCATCCACTATCCCTGGCAGAACATTACATACTATAGACAATAGACAATAGACGCAGGAGGAGGCCATTTGGCCCTTCGAGCCAGCACCGCCATTCAATGTGATCATGGCTGATCATTCTCAATCAGTACCCCGTTCCTGCCTTCTCCCCATACCCCCTGACTCCGCTATCCTTAAGAGCTCTATCTAGCTCTCTCTTGAATGCATTCAGAGAATTGGCCTCCACTGCCTTCTGAGGTAGAGAATTCCACAGATTCACAACTCCCTGACTGAAAAAGTTTTTCCTCATCTCAGTTCTAAATGGCCTACCCCTTATTCTTAAACTGTGGCCCCTGGTTCTGGACTCCCCCAACATTGGGAACATGTTTCCTGCCTCTAACGTGTCCAACCCCTTAATAATCTTATATGTTTCGATAAGATCTCCTCTCATCCTTCTAAATTCCAGTGTATACAAGTCTAGTCGCACCAGTTTTTCAACATATGACAGTCCCGCCATTCCGGGAATTAACCTAGTAAACCTACGCTGCACGCCCTCAATAGCAAGAATATCCTTCCTCAAATTTGGAGACCAAAACTGCACACAGTACTCCATGTGCGGTCTCACTAGGGCCCTGTACAACTGCAGAAGGACCTCTTTGCTCCTATACTCAACTCCTCTTGTTATGAAGGCCAACATTCCATTGGCTTTCTTCACTGCCTGCTGTACCTGCATGCTTCCTTTCAGTGACTGATGCACTAGGACACCCAGATCTCGTTGTACGTCCCCTTTTCCTAACTTGACACCATTCAGATAATACTCTGCCTTCCTATTCTTACCACCAAAGTGGATAACCTCACACTTATCCACATTAAACTGCATCTGCCATGCATCCGCCCACTCACACAACCTGCCCAAGTCACCCTGCAACCTCATAGCATCTTCCTCACAGTTGACACTACCACCCAGCTTTGTATCATCTGCAAATTTGCTAATGGTACTTTTAATCCCTTCATCCAAGTTATTAATGTATAGCTGCGGTCCCAGCAACGAGCCTTGCGGTACCCCACTAGTTACTGCCTGCCATTCTGAAAGGGACCCATTCATCCCCACTCTTTGTTTTCTGTCTGTCAACCAATTTTCTATCCATGTCAGTACCCTACCTCCAATACGATGTGCACTAATTTTGCCCACTAATCTCCTATGTGGAACCTAGTCAAAGGCTTTCTGAAAGTCACGGTACACCACATCCACCGGCTCTCCCCTGTCAATTTTCCTAGTTACATCCTCAAAGAACTCCAGAAGATTAGTCAAGCATGATTTCCTCTTCGTAAATCCATGCTGACTCAGAACAATCCTGTTACTACTATCCAAATGCTCCTCAATTTCGTCTTTTATAATTGACTCCAGCATCTTCCCCACCACTGATGTCAGACTAACTGGTCTATAATTTCCCGTTTTCTCTCTCCCTCCTTTCTTAAAAAGTGGGACAACATTAGCTACCCTCCAATCCACAGGAACTGATCCTGAATCTATAGAACATTGGAAAATGATCACCAATGCGTCCACAATTTCTAGCGCCACCTCCTTAAGTACTCTGGGATGCAGACCATCAGGCCCTGGGGATTCAGTCCCATCAGTCTACCCAACACCATTTCCTGCCTAATGTGGATTTCCTTCAGTTCCTCCGTCACCCTAGGATCTCTGGCCACTAGAACATCTGGGAGATTGTTTGTATCTTCCTAAGTAAAGACAGATCCAAAGTGCCGGTTCAACTCGTCTGCCATTTCCTTGTTCCCCATAATAAATTCCCCTGCTTCTGTCTTCAAGGGACCCACATTTGCCTTGACTATTTTTTTGCTCTTTACATACCTAAAAAAGGTTTTACTATCCTCCTTTATATTATTGGCTAGTTTACCCTCGTACCTCATC
This sequence comes from Rhinoraja longicauda, assembly GCF_053455715.1. Taxonomy (NCBI): domain Eukaryota; kingdom Metazoa; phylum Chordata; class Chondrichthyes; order Rajiformes; family Arhynchobatidae; genus Rhinoraja; species Rhinoraja longicauda. The sequence continues at coordinate 24,043,404 of NC_135972.1, read as the reverse complement.
TTTTCTCCCCATATTGCCTTCTTAGTCATCTTCTGTTGCTCTTTAAAAGAGTCCCAATCCTCTGGCTTCCCACTCTTCTTTGCTTTGTTGTACTTCTCTTTTATTTTTATGCTGTCCTTGACTTCCCTTGTCAGCCACGGGTGCCTCTTACTCCCCTTGGAATCTTTCCTCCTCTTTGGGATGAATTGATCCTGCAACTTCTGCATTATTCCCAGGAATACCTGCCATTGCTGTTCCATACTGTATGCCCACTAAACTCTGTGTGAATAAGTGGCCCCTCAGGCTCCTGTGAAATCTTTCTCCTCTCACCTTAAACCTATGTCCTCTGGTTCTTGATTCCCCTTCCCTGGGAAAAAGACTCTGTGCATTCATCCTCTCGATTCCCCTTGTGATTTTATACACCTCCATAGCATTACTTCTCAGCCTCCTGCGCTCCAAGGAGTAAAGTCCTCTCCCTCTGGCTCAGTCCCTCAATTCCTGGCAACATCCTCGCAAATGTGCTTTGCACTCTCTCCACCTTTATGACGGTGTGGCACGGTGGCGCAGCGGTAGAGTTGCTGCCTCACAGCGCCAGAGACCCGGATTCCATCCTGCCTGAGGGTGCTGTCTTTGCGGAGTTGGAAGGTTCTCCCTCATGTGGATGGGCTTTGAAGGTGGGGAGGGCTAGCCGTGCCCGGGATGGGCCGGGCTGAGTCCACCATTCCCCGCAGCCTCTTGCGTTGGGATTGCACCAGCTGGATGTCAGGCACCCAAGACAGCGAGGTCACTTGTGTATCACTGTGCATCTGTTCGAGTGTTGGCAGACTTGTCGAATATTTTTTTAGCTTTAATGATAACATCTGCATGCTGCACCCAGGACAGATTGTCCAAGATATTATCGGGCAAGAATTGAGTCATTGGGCGCCAGGCATTGCACCCTGTGACTAGATCATGGGAGGAGGAGGCAACATGGGCAGTTAATGCAGAGGGTGGTTGCAGCTGGAGGCTGAGTCAATTGTGGTTGTGCGAATGGCCATTGACTTGTTAGCTCTGCATGCAGCTATTTCCATACGGTACAATAGAACTTTATTTAGCCCAGGAGGGAAGTTGGTCTGTCAACAGTCACAAACACCACAAGATGCACGAAACATGAAATTAAAGTGACGAGTGGAAAATATTGGGGATGTGCAAAGATTGGGGAGGGGGGGGGGGGGCAGTGGCGGGTGGGGAGGGGGGAGAGGGGGGGTCAGTCTTTATACCTGTGCACTCTCGTTTATTCCTTTTATACTTGTACACAGTCACGTAACTCTTTGATACGTGTGCACATTGGTGTAATCCTTAATACTTGTGCACAACTGTGTATTCCTTTGATACTTGCACACAGTCGTGTAATCCTTTTACACGTGTTTGTCCATTTCACATACGACAGTGGGGTTTGAAGTGTGGCCTGAATTCCTCCAGCACTTTGTGATTTACTGAAGATTCCAGCACCTGCAGTTCCTTGTGCACCCACCACAAGGTTTGTTCCTGGTGTTGATGGGGAATTCAATGTGTAACACCATTTTCAACCGTCCTGCGCCGATATCACGCTCCATAAAAGAGGGAACACTTTATTTCTTCCCCTGTGTTTTTGTTCCTCTTTTTCTTTTACATGATATAAACATCCACACCCAAAATTAACTTGCCTGCTCTCTTTGTGCTACAAGGCACTTTGCCCACAAACATTACTTGTCCAAAATATAATTGGAAAGTATCCAACAAGTTGAAGTCATCGATGGCATTTAAAAATGGAATTACCTTGAGGCCCTGATTAATTTTGATCACATTGTTGATCATATTTAAGAAGTAACGGGAGCCAATAGTGTTTTATTGTCTTATGTCTCGAATGGGAACAATGAAATTCTTACTCGCAGCAGCACAACAGATATGTCTGAAGAAAGGTCTTGACCCGAAACATCACGTATTCCTTTCCTCCAGAGAGGCTGCCTGACCCGCTGAGTTACCCCAGCTTTTTGTGTCTATCTTTGATTCAAACCAGCATTAGCAATTGCTTCCTACACAACAGATAACAACTTTTATTTAGTTTAGTTTAGACCATAGAGCTCTATCTAACTCTCTTTTAAATTCATCCAGTGAATCGGCCTCCACTGCCTTCTGCGGCAGAGAATTCCACAAATTCACAACTCTCTGGGTGAAAAAGTTTCTTCTCACCTCAGTTTTAAATGGCCTCCCCTTTATTCTTGGACTGTGGTCCCTGGTTCTGGACTCCCCCAACATTGGGAACATTTTTCCTGCATCTAACTTGTTCAGTCATTTTATAACTTTATATGTCTCTATAAGATCCCCTCTCATCCTTCTAAATACCAGTGACTACAAGCCCAGTCTTTCCGATCCTTCCTCACATGACAGTCCCGCCATCCCGGGGATTAACCCCGTGAACCTGCGCTGCACTGCCTCAATAGCAAGGACGTCCTTCCTCAAATTAGGGTTTAGTTTAATTTAGTGTCGATGAATGTTCCAATTGTCACATGTACTGAGGTACAGTGGAAAGCTTTTTTGTTGCGTGCTGGCTAGTCAGCGGAAAGACTACACATTGATTGCAATCAGGCCGTCCACAGTGTACAGATACAGGATAAAAACTGATTGGGCGCGCTGGAAGAGAGCTGGAAAAGAAGGTCAGGCAGGTCAAAGGGTGGCAGGATAAAGTTCGACCTGGGTTTGGTAGTTGGCCGCCGTGTCTCTGCGTGGAGTGGGAGAGTGGTGACTCTTTGGGGGCTGTTTCCAGAAGGGGATCACCCATTACAGTCGCCCCACTCTTCTGCATCTCCATTCCAAGCAGCGATCAGGTAAGTGAGGACCTTATTCCTTGGAGGGTGGGAGGTTGAAAAATGACATTATAGAGGTGCTACAGAATCATCAGGGGAACTGCACCAACCTATCATTCCAGGGAGTTTTACAGTCGAGAAATATTTGCAAGATAACAGGAAGGTGAATGTAATTTTAATTTACTAAGTGTGTGGCCTGATCACCGTCTGAGGAGGCAGCAAAACGGCTGACTGACTTGATACATATTGAACTTCAGGGTGGAAGCACAGAGTCTTTTACCAAGAGTAGGTGAATCAGGAAACATAGAACATGGGTTTAAGGTGCGAGGGGGCAAGATTTAATAGGAACCTGAGGGGCAACTTTTTCCGCACAGTTGATCATAATCTCCTTTGTCTTGTTAACTGGGGGAGATTGTTATCTTGGCATCAGGTTACATAAGGTTCTCAATCTCAGAAAGATTGATTAGGAACCCGAGCGACATCTTTTTCACACAGAGGATATTGTGTCCTTTCAACCAGAGCACCAGAGACCCGGGTTCGATCCTGACCTCGGGTACTGTCTGTTTGCACATTCTCCCTGTGACCGTGTGGGTTTCCTCCGGGTGCTCTGGTTTCCATCGACATTCCCAAAGACGTGTGGATTTGGAGGTTAAGTGGATTCTGTAAATTGCCCCCAGTGTGTGGGGAGTGGATGTGAAAGTGGAATAACATAGAACTAGTGTGAATGGGTGATCGCTGGTCGGCATGCACTTGGTGGGCCGAAGGGCCTGCTTCTTTGTTATATCTCAAAACTAAACCAAGAACTGTGAAGTGTCGCTCAGGAATAGGCCCTTTGGCCACAATGTCCGTGCAGAACATGATGCCAAGATAAACTAATCTCGCCTGCCTGCACGTGATCCATATCCTTTTGTATACATGTGGCAATCTAAAAGCCTTGTAAACGCCACTATTGTATCTGCCACCACCACCACCACCCCTGGCAGCGTGTTCCAGGCACCCACCACCCTCTGTGTAAAAAAAACTTGTCCCACACATTTTTAAACTTTGCCCCTCTCGCCCTGAAGCTTTGTTCTCCTGTCTTTGACATATAACTGGGGATGGAGCGCAGATTTTCTCCCCTGAATTCATAAGGATGTTGCTGATAGGTGAGGTGCGGTCGGCACGGTGGCGCAGCGGTAGAGTTGCTGCCTTACACGCCACCGACAGGGGTTCGATCTTGATTATGTCTGTGCGGGGTTTGTGCGTGCGTGCGTTCTCCCTGTGACCACGTGGGTTTTCTCTGAGTGCTCCGGTTTTATCCCACACTCTAATGACGTACAGGTGTGTAGGGTAATCGAATTCTGTAAATTTGTAAATCATCTCTAGTGTGTAGGATAGTGCTAGTGTGTGGCAAAGATACTAGAGGAACAAGATGGACCACCCCGTTTAAATCACCTATACTGAAGTGTACTACGCAAAGGAGCCATTTTAGTAAGCAAAACCCGCTGTCCGTTATGCCTCTCGCAGTGTAATCAGTGTTTTGGGGGAACAGTATGTGTGATGATACCATTAAAATGCAGAATATATCTCATCTATCAATTCACAGATTTTTGTTATTTTTCTTTTTAAATGTTTCTGCAAGTTTCTGCCTACTAAAATGGCGCCATGACTTACTGGGGTTTTTAGGGTCGAGTGGACTATCTTGTTCCTCTAGTATCTTTGGTCGCTGGTGTTCAAAATTATCTAAAATCGGAGAGTTCAACGTTCATACCGCTGGGTTGCAGGCTGTCCAAGCAAAATATGAGGTGTTGTTTCTCCAGTTTGCATGTGGCAGTGGAGGAGGCCCAGGACAGAAAGGTCAGTGTGGGAATGGGAAGAGGAGTTAGAATGATTGGCAGTCAGGAGATCCAGCAGACCTTGGCGGGCCGAGTGTTCAGCAAAACGGTCTCTGAGTCTATGTTTAGCTCTTACTTTACTTTACTTTAGAGACACAGCGCGGAAACAGGCCCTTCGGCCCACCGAGTCCACACTGACCAGCATTCACCCTGTACACTAGCACTATCCTACACACTAGGTACAATCTACAATTTGAAGCCAATTACCCTTCAAACCTGTACGTCTTTGGAGTGTGGGAGGAAACCGGAGCATCCGGGGAAATCCTAATTGGTCACAGGGAGAACGTACAAACTTCGTACAGACAACACCCGTAGTCAGGATCGAACCCGGGTCTCTGGGGCTGTAAGGCAGCAACTCTACCGCTGTGCCACCGTGCTGCCTGTCTCGCTGATGTAAACAAGGCTACATGAAGAGGGTGCTGTTTAGCGTTTAGTCTATCTTTCCTTATTCCATTGACCAATGCATGTCAGCGGCTAGGATGGCTGGGGACAATGCAGAGACACACAGCAAATTAGTTTGCCGACCATTTTAAACCGTTGTGTACTTTTTTGTCCCTGTATTATCACTTCTATATTTCCCGAGATTTACATGACCATTACACATATTATTCATTATTCCTCCTGTGTGGTTGTGCCGTCTTTAGGCTCCATTTAAACCCATCCCTGTCTCACGCCATGCCTCAATGCCCCAGTCTCTCTCAGCCTTGCCAAGGTGACGTGAACAATCTTAGCCCACAGGTGGAACCTATCTTCCAGTAATGCTGCTGCAAGCAAAATGTCATAAGTTCATAAGTTATAGGAGCAGAATTAGGCCATTCGGCCCATCAGGTCTACTCCGCCATTCAATCATGGCTGATCTATCTTGCTCTCTCAACCCCATTCTCCTGCCTTCTCCCCATTACCCCTGACAACTGTATTAATCAAGAATCTATTAATCTGCACCTTAAAAAATATCCATTGACTTGGCCTCTGACACGCTCCACAGCTGCCTGTGGCTATCAATTCCACAGATTCAACACCCTCATCTTTCTAAAGGTGTGTCCTTTTATTCTGCGGCTGTGCCCTCTGGACCTAGACTCTCCCACTAGTGGAAACGTCCTCTCCACATCCACTCGAACCAGGCCTTTCACAATTCGGTAAGTTTCAATTAGGCCCTCCCTCCCTCATCCTTCTAAACTCCATCGTGTACAAGCGCAGAGCTGTCAAACGCGGCCTGCTCCTCAATTAGAGCTCCACTAGAGGGCAGACCACACCCATTGTGGCTCTCAGTCTGAAAGTAACTTTCAAAAGTTGCAGGTCAGGCAGCATCTCAGGAGAGAAGGAATGGGTGACGTTTCGAGTCGAGACCCTTCTTCAGACTCTCAACCCCATTCTCCAGCCTTCTTGCTCAGTCTGAAGAAGGGTCTCGACCCGAAACGTCACCCATTCCTTCTCTCCTGAGATGCTGCCTGACCTGCTGAGTTACTCCAGCATGTTGTGAACAAATACCTTTGTACCAGCATCTGCAGTTATTTTCTTACACTTCAAAGGTTACAGGATAGAAACAAGGAACTGCAGATGCTGGATTACTCAATAGGACACAAAATGCTGGAATACCTCTGGGTCAGGCAGCAGTTGTGATTGTCAATTACAACCTCTGGCAGCTCATTCCATATACCCCCCACCCTCTGTTGCTGAAAAAGTTGCCCTTCAGATGTCTATGAAATCTTTGGCCCTTCGTCTAACAGCTATGTCCTCTGGTTCTTGATATCCCTACTCTGGCTAAACAACTGTGCATTCAACCATCATAACCAATCCAAGCAACATCACCTATTCATTGTCTCCAGAGATGCCTCCTGACCTGCTGAGTTGCTCCAGATGTTGTGTCTACCTTTGGTGTAAACCATCAACTGCAGTTGCTTCCCACACATCCTGGTGAATCCTGGTTGCTAGCTCTTTAACTCCCCTCCCCGCTCCCACACCTGAGCCTCCTTCATTGCCAGAGTGAGGCCAGAGGCAAAGTGAAGGAACAGTACTGGATGCCACAGTGATGCAGCCGTACAGCTGCTGCTTCACAGCGCCGGAGACCTGGGTTCGATCCTGACTATGGGTGCTGTCAGTGCACAGTTTGTACGTTCTCCCTGCGACCTCATGTGTTTTCCCCGGGTGCTCTGGTTTCCTCCCACATCCCAAAGACGTACAGGTTTGTAGGTTAATTGGCTTCTGTAAATTGCCCCGCGTGTGTGGGATAGAACTAGTGTACGAGTGACCACTGGTTGGCGTGGACGGTGGGCTGAAGGGCCTGTTTCCGCACTGTATCGCTAAACTCCCCAGCCCCTTCCAGGCCGGACCCACCGCTACCGCCAGACCCTCACCTGCACTCCTGCCGCCCGCGTGCCGCGACCATCGACTCCGCCGATCCTCGGCCGCCAACTCACCCGGATTCCAGGCCCAGTTCCAGACCGAGAGTCTGAAGAAGGGTCTTCACCCAAAAGGTCACCTATCCATGTTCTCCAGAAAGGCTGCCTGTCCCGCTGAGTTACTCCAGCACTTTGCATCCTTTTGTGTATCAACCAACATCGGCAGTTCTTGTTTCTAATGCTTATACAATGATACGCTATATCTTACTCGGGTTATGGTGGACGATCGGCAATAATGGACACCATTTCACCCTCACCCCGTGGTCCCCATTAACCAGTGTTTACTGAGTTTGAATTTCGCCTTCCACTTCTCTTATCTAACCACACAGAAGCTGGCCATTCGGCCCGTCAAGTTGTTGCCAGGACTCAAAGGCCTGAGCTCTAATCAAAGGTTTAACAGGCTAGGTCTTTGTTCCTTGGAGCACAAGAGGCCGAGGGGTGGCCTTGTAGAGGTGTCCAAAATCAGGAGAGGAATAGATTGGATAAATGTAGTCTTTCACCCAGGGTTGGGGAATCAAGAACCAGAGAACAGACTGTAGGATTAAGGTGAGAGGGGAAAGATTTAATAGAAATCTGAGGGGCAACTTCCCCACACAGATGGTGGTGGGTGCATGGAACGAGCTGTTAGAGGAGGTAGTTGAGGCAGGTACAGTAACAATATTTAAAAGACATTTGATAGGAAAGATTTAGAGAGGGATATGGACCAAATGTGGGCAGGTGGGTCTAGCATAGATGGGGCATCTCGCCCAGCATGAACAAGTTGGGCCGAAGGGCCTGTTTCCGTGTTGTATGACTCTATGACTCTGTATGTCAGATTTCATCAGTCCCAATTGCACCACTTATTTCCTGCAATCTGTTCTCGCTCACATGCCATCGACGCCACTCTAATCCTCCCACCTACACACAAGGATAATTTGCAGTCAGGGATTAGTTTAATAGAACTGTACAGCGCAGGGGCAGGCCCTTCTGCCCATCATGAGGTGGCGGATCCATTCCCATCGCCGACGTCCGCGGCCGACTTTGCGGGCCAGTATCTCGGCTCCTCGGTGGCCTAGGCGGACCGTTCCGGTAGCGTGGGGGACTCCCCACGGAGGCCGTGACCTCTGTTGGTCCGGCAAATACGGATAATCCGGAAAAAAGGCTCTGGAACCAAGAGTGCCGGAAAATCGACGGTGGACCTGCGTGACATCATTGTACGCCTGTTCACCAGGGGGACGGTTTCTACCTCCAGATGAATGGGTTGCACATCTTATCAGCTTTAATCTAGCCGGGCTGTAGGCTGTGTAACTGTGGGTGGAATTCCTGGAATGTCAATACCATGCTGATTATTGCTTCATCCAGTATTAGCAGTGTCAATGCTGACGGCAAGAACACATGCCCCAGATACACAGGGATGTGTTGCTACATGACAATTGCTCTGATTCATTTGTCTCGGCTCAACCACAAGGCTCTGAGCACAGGGTCATGGAGTCACACAGCACGGAAACAGGCCCTTTCCGCCCGACTCGCCCATGTTGCCACAACCGAACCTAGTCCCGTTTGCCCCTATCGCTCCAAAGCTGTGCTACCCACCCAATTACCGAGCGGCACGGTGGCGCAGCAGTAGAGTGGCTGGCTCATGGTGCTGGAGAACCGGGTTTGATCCCGACTATCGGTGCTGTCTGTACAGAGTTTGTACGGTCTCCCCGTGACAATGTGGGCTTTGTCCTGGTGCTCTGATTTCCTCCCACATTCCAAAGACGTACAGGTTTGTTGATTAATTGGCTTCTGTAAATTGTCCCTAGAGTGTAGGATTGACCTAGTGTGTGGAGTGATTGTTCTTCGGCGTGGACTCGGTGGACCGAAGGGCCTGTTTCCATGCTGTATCTCTAAACTAAACTAAACTAAACTAAACTAATCTGCCCAAATATCTTTTAACTGTTATAGCAGCTGACTCATCCACTATCCCTGGCAGAACATTACATACTATAGACAATAGACAATAGACGCAGGAGGAGGCCATTTGGCCCTTCGAGCCAGCACCGCCATTCAATGTGATCATGGCTGATCATTCTCAATCAGTACCCCGTTCCTGCCTTCTCCCCATACCCCCTGACTCCGCTATCCTTAAGAGCTCTATCTAGCTCTCTCTTGAATGCATTCAGAGAATTGGCCTCCACTGCCTTCTGAGGTAGAGAATTCCACAGATTCACAACTCCCTGACTGAAAAAGTTTTTCCTCATCTCAGTTCTAAATGGCCTACCCCTTATTCTTAAACTGTGGCCCCTGGTTCTGGACTCCCCCAACATTGGGAACATGTTTCCTGCCTCTAACGTGTCCAACCCCTTAATAATCTTATATGTTTCGATAAGATCTCCTCTCATCCTTCTAAATTCCAGTGTATACAAGTCTAGTCGCACCAGTTTTTCAACATATGACAGTCCCGCCATTCCGGGAATTAACCTAGTAAACCTACGCTGCACGCCCTCAATAGCAAGAATATCCTTCCTCAAATTTGGAGACCAAAACTGCACACAGTACTCCATGTGCGGTCTCACTAGGGCCCTGTACAACTGCAGAAGGACCTCTTTGCTCCTATACTCAACTCCTCTTGTTATGAAGGCCAACATTCCATTGGCTTTCTTCACTGCCTGCTGTACCTGCATGCTTCCTGTCAGTGACTGATGCACTAGGACACCCAGATCTCGTTGTACGTCCCCTTTTCCTAACTTGACACCATTCAGATAATACTCTGCCTTCCTATTCTTACCACCAAAGTGGATAACCTCACACTTATCCACATTAAACTGCATCTGCCATGCATCCGCCCACTCACACAACCTGCCCAAGTCACCCTGCAACCTCATAGCATCTTCCTCACAGTTGACACTACCACCCAGCTTTGTATCATCTGCAAATTTGCTAATGGTACTTTTAATCCCTTCATCCAAGTTATTAATGTATAGCTGCGGTCCCAGCAACGAGCCTTGCGGTACCCCACTAGTTACTGCCTGCCATTCTGAAAGGGACCCATTCATCCCCACTCTTTGTTTTCTGTCTGTCAACCAATTTTCTATCCATGTCAGTACCCTACCTCCAATACGATGTGCACTAATTTTGCCCACTAATCTCCTATGTGGAACCTAGTCAAAGGCTTTCTGAAAGTCACGGTACACCACATCCACCGGCTCTCCCCTGTCAATTTTCCTAGTTACATCCTCAAAGAACTCCAGAAGATTAGTCAAGCATGATTTCCTCTTCGTAAATCCATGCTGACTCAGAACAATCCTGTTACTACTATCCAAATGCTCCTCAATTTCGTCTTTTATAATTGACTCCAGCATCTTCCCCACCACTGATGTCAGACTAACTGGTCTATAATTTCCCGTTTTCTCTCTCCCTCCTTTCTTAAAAAGTGGGACAACATTAGCTACCCTCCAATCCACAGGAACTGATCCTGAATCTATAGAACATTGGAAAATGATCACCAATGCGTCCACAATTTCTAGCGCCACCTCCTTAAGTACTCTGGGATGCAGACCATCAGGCCCTGGGGATTCAGTCCCATCAGTCTACCCAACACCATTTCCTGCCTAATGTGGATTTCCTTCAGTTCCTCCGTCACCCTAGGATCTCTGGCCACTAGAACATCTGGGAGATTGTTTGTATCTTCCTAAGTAAAGACAGATCCAAAGTGCCGGTTCAACTCGTCTGCCATTTCCTTGTTCCCCATAATAAATTCCCCTGCTTCTGTCTTCAAGGGACCCACATTTGCCTTGACTATTTTTTTGCTCTTTACATACCTAAAAAAGGTTTTACTATCCTCCTTTATATTATTGGCTAGTTTACCCTCGTACCTCATCTTTTCTCCCCATATTGCCTTCTTAGTCATCTTCTGTTGCTCTTTAAAAGAGTCCCAATCCTCTGGCTTCCCACTCTTCTTTGCTTTGTTGTACTTCTCTTTTATTTTTATGCTGTCCTTGACTTCCCTTGTCAGCCACGGGTGCCTCTTACTCCCCTTGGAATCTTTCCTCCTCTTTGGGATGAATTGATCCTGCAACTTCTGCATTATTCCCAGGAATACCTGCCATTGCTGTTCCATACTGTATGCCCACTAAACTCTGTGTGAATAAGTGGCCCCTCAGGCTCCTGTGAAATCTTTCTCCTCTCACCTTAAACCTATGTCCTCTGGTTCTTGATTCCCCTTCCCTGGGAAAAAGACTCTGTGCATTCATCCTCTCGATTCCCCTTGTGATTTTATACACCTCCATAGCATTACTTCTCAGCCTCCTGCGCTCCAAGGAGTAAAGTCCTCTCCCTCTGGCTCAGTCCCTCAATTCCTGGCAACATCCTCGCAAATGTGCTTTGCACTCTCTCCACCTTTATGACGGTGTGGCACGGTGGCGCAGCGGTAGAGTTGCTGCCTCACAGCGCCAGAGACCCGGATTCCATCCTGCCTGAGGGTGCTGTCTTTGCGGAGTTGGAAGGTTCTCCCTCATGTGGATGGGCTTTGAAGGTGGGGAGGGCTAGCCGTGCCCGGGATGGGCCGGGCTGAGTCCACCATTCCCCGCAGCCTCTTGCGTTGGGATTGCACCAGCTGGATGTCAGGCACCCAAGACAGCGAGGTCACTTGTGTATCACTGTGCATCTGTTCGAGTGTTGGCAGACTTGTCGAATATTTTTTTAGCTTTAATGATAACATCTGCATGCTGCACCCAGGACAGATTGTCCAAGATATTATCGGGCAAGAATTGAGTCATTGGGCGCCAGGCATTGCACCCTGTGACTAGATCATGGGAGGAGGAGGCAACATGGGCAGTTAATGCAGAGGGTGGTTGCAGCTGGAGGCTGAGTCAATTGTGGTTGTGCGAATGGCCATTGACTTGTTAGCTCTGCATGCAGCTATTTCCATACGGTACAATAGAACTTTATTTAGCCCAGGAGGGAAGTTGGTCTGTCAACAGTCACAAACACCACAAGATGCACGAAACATGAAATTAAAGTGACGAGTGGAAAATATTGGGGATGTGCAAAGATTGGGGAGGGGGGGGGGGGGCAGTGGCGGGTGGGGAGGGGGGAGAGGGGGGGTCAGTCTTTATACCTGTGCACTCTCGTTTATTCCTTTTATACTTGTACACAGTCACGTAACTCTTTGATACGTGTGCACATTGGTGTAATCCTTAATACTTGTGCACAACTGTGTATTCCTTTGATACTTGCACACAGTCGTGTAATCCTTTTACACGTGTTTGTCCATTTCACATACGACAGTGGGGTTTGAAGTGTGGCCTGAATTCCTCCAGCACTTTGTGATTTACTGAAGATTCCAGCACCTGCAGTTCCTTGTGCACCCACCACAAGGTTTGTTCCTGGTGTTGATGGGGAATTCAATGTGTAACACCATTTTCAACCGTCCTGCGCCGATATCACGCTCCATAAAAGAGGGAACACTTTATTTCTTCCCCTGTGTTTTTGTTCCTCTTTTTCTTTTACATGATATAAACATCCACACCCAAAATTAACTTGCCTGCTCTCTTTGTGCTACAAGGCACTTTGCCCACAAACATTACTTGTCCAAAATATAATTGGAAAGTATCCAACAAGTTGAAGTCATCGATGGCATTTAAAAATGGAATTACCTTGAGGCCCTGATTAATTTTGATCACATTGTTGATCATATTTAAGAAGTAACGGGAGCCAATAGTGTTTTATTGTCTTATGTCTCGAATGGGAACAATGAAATTCTTACTCGCAGCAGCACAACAGATATGTCTGAAGAAAGGTCTTGACCCGAAACATCACGTATTCCTTTCCTCCAGAGAGGCTGCCTGACCCGCTGAGTTACCCCAGCTTTTTGTGTCTATCTTTGATTCAAACCAGCATTAGCAATTGCTTCCTACACAACAGATAACAACTTTTATTTAGTTTAGTTTAGACCATAGAGCTCTATCTAACTCTCTTTTAAATTCATCCAGTGAATCGGCCTCCACTGCCTTCTGCGGCAGAGAATTCCACAAATTCACAACTCTCTGGGTGAAAAAGTTTCTTCTCACCTCAGTTTTAAATGGCCTCCCCTTTATTCTTGGACTGTGGTCCCTGGTTCTGGACTCCCCCAACATTGGGAACATTTTTCCTGCATCTAACTTGTTCAGTCATTTTATAACTTTATATGTCTCTATAAGATCCCCTCTCATCCTTCTAAATACCAGTGACTACAAGCCCAGTCTTTCCGATCCTTCCTCACATGACAGTCCCGCCATCCCGGGGATTAACCCCGTGAACCTGCGCTGCACTGCCTCAATAGCAAGGACGTCCTTCCTCAAATTAGGGTTTAGTTTAATTTAGTGTCGATGAATGTTCCAATTGTCACATGTACTGAGGTACAGTGGAAAGCTTTTTTGTTGCGTGCTGGCTAGTCAGCGGAAAGACTACACATTGATTGCAATCAGGCCGTCCACAGTGTACAGATACAGGATAAAAACTGATTGGGCGCGCTGGAAGAGAGCTGGAAAAGAAGGTCAGGCAGGTCAAAGGGTGGCAGGATAAAGTTCGACCTGGGTTTGGTAGTTGGCCGCCGTGTCTCTGCGTGGAGTGGGAGAGTGGTGACTCTTTGGGGGCTGTTTCCAGAAGGGGATCACCCATTACAGTCGCCCCACTCTTCTGCATCTCCATTCCAAGCAGCGATCAGGTAAGTGAGGACCTTATTCCTTGGAGGGTGGGAGGTTGAAAAATGACATTATAGAGGTGCTACAGAATCATCAGGGGAACTGCACCAACCTATCATTCCAGGGAGTTTTACAGTCGAGAAATATTTGCAAGATAACAGGAAGGTGAATGTAATTTTAATTTACTAAGTGTGTGGCCTGATCACCGTCTGAGGAGGCAGCAAAACGGCTGACTGACTTGATACATATTGAACTTCAGGGTGGAAGCACAGAGTCTTTTACCAAGAGTAGGTGAATCAGGAAACATAGAACATGGGTTTAAGGTGCGAGGGGGCAAGATTTAATAGGAACCTGAGGGGCAACTTTTTCCGCACAGTTGATCATAATCTCCTTTGTCTTGTTAACTGGGGGAGATTGTTATCTTGGCATCAGGTTACAAGGTTCTCAATCTCAGAAAGATTGATTAGGAACCCGAGCGACATCTTTTTCACACAGAGGATATTGTGTCCTTTCAACCAGAGCACCAGAGACCCGGGTTCGATCCTGACCTCGGGTACTGTCTGTTTGCACATTCTCCCTGTGACCGTGTGGGTTTCCTCCGGGTGCTCTGGTTTCCATCGACATTCCCAAAGACGTGTGGATTTGGAGGTTAAGTGGATTCTGTAAATTGCCCCCAGTGTGTGGGGAGTGGATGTGAAAGTGGAATAACATAGAACTAGTGTGAATGGGTGATCGCTGGTCGGCATGCACTTGGTGGGCCGAAGGGCCTGCTTCTTTGTTATATCTCAAAACTAAACCAAGAACTGTGAAGTGTCGCTCAGGAATAGGCCCTTTGGCCACAATGTCCGTGCAGAACATGATGCCAAGATAAACTAATCTCGCCTGCCTGCACGTGATCCATATCCTTTTGTATACATGTGGCAATCTAAAAGCCTTGTAAACGCCACTATTGTATCTGCCACCACCACCACCACCCCTGGCAGCGTGTTCCAGGCACCCACCACCCTCTGTGTAAAAAAAACTTGTCCCACACATTTTTAAACTTTGCCCCTCTCGCCCTGAAGCTTTGTTCTCCTGTCTTTGACATATAACTGGGGATGGAGCGCAGATTTTCTCCCCTGAATTCATAAGGATGTTGCTGATAGGTGAGGTGCGGTCGGCACGGTGGCGCAGCGGTAGAGTTGCTGCCTTACACGCCACCGACAGGGGTTCGATCTTGATTATGTCTGTGCGGGGTTTGTGCGTGCGTGCGTTCTCCCTGTGACCACGTGGGTTTTCTCTGAGTGCTCCGGTTTTATCCCACACTCTAATGACGTACAGGTGTGTAGGGTAATCGAATTCTGTAAATTTGTAAATCATCTCTAGTGTGTAGGATAGTGCTAGTGTGCGGCAAAGATACTAGAGGAACAAGATGGACCACCCCGTTTAAATCACCTATACTGAAGTGTACTACGCAAAGGAGCCATTTTAGTAAGCAAAACCCGCTGTCCGTTATGCCTCTCGCAGTGTAATCAGTGTTTTGGGGGAACAGTATGTGTGATGATACCATTAAAATGCAGAATATATCTCATCTATCAATTCACAGATTTTTGTTATTTTTCTTTTTAAATGTTTCTGCAAGTTTCTGCCTACTAAAATGGCGCCATGACTTACTGGGGTTTTTAGGGTCGAGTGGACTATCTTGTTCCTCTAGTATCTTTGGTCGCTGGTGTTCAAAATTATCTAAAATCGGAGAGTTCAACGTTCATACCGCTGGGTTGCAGGCTGTCCAAGCAAAATATGAGGTGTTGTTTCTCCAGTTTGCATGTGGCAGTGGAGGAGGCCCAGGACAGAAAGGTCAGTGTGGGAATGGGAAGAGGAGTTAGAATGATTGGCAGTCAGGAGATCCAGCAGACCTTGGCGGGCCGAGTGTTCAGCAAAACGGTCTCTGAGTCTATGTTTAGCTCTTACTTTACTTTACTTTAGAGACACAGCGCGGAAACAGGCCCTTCGGCCCACCGAGTCCACACTGACCAGCATTCACCCTGTACACTAGCACTATCCTACACACTAGGTACAATCTACAATTTGAAGCCAATTACCCTTCAAACCTGTACGTCTTTGGAGTGTGGGAGGAAACCGGAGCATCCGGGGAAATCCTAATTGGTCACAGGGAGAACGTACAAACTTTGTACAGACAACACCCGTAGTCAGGATCGAACCCGGGTCTCTGGGGCTGTAAGGCAGCAACTCTATCGCTGTGCCACCGTGCTGCCTGTCTCGCTGATGTAAACAAGGCTACATGAAGAGGGTGCCGTTTAGCGTTTAGTCTATCTTTCCTTATTCCATTGACCAATGCATGTCAGCGGCTAGGATGGCTGGGGACAATGCAGAGACACACAGCAAATTAGTTTGCCGACCATTTTAAACCGTTGTGTACTTTTTTGTCCCTGTATTATCACTTCTATATTTCCCGAGATTTACATGACCATTACACATATTATTCATTATTCCTCCTGTGTGGTTGTGCCGTCTTTAGGCTCCATTTAAACCCATCCCTGTCTCACGCCATGCCTCAATGCCCCAGTCTCTCTCAGCCTTGCCAAGGTGACGTGAACAATCTTAGCCCACAGGTGGAACCTACCTTCCAGTAATGCTGCTGCAAGCAAAATGTCATAAGTTCATAAGTTATAGGAGCAGAATTAGGCCATTCGGCCCATCAGGTCTACTCCGCCATTCAATCATGGCTGATCTATCTTGCTCTCTCAACCCCATTCTCCTGCCTTCTCCCCATTACCCCTGACAACTGTATTAATCAAGAATCTATTAATCTGCACCTTAAAAAATATCCATTGACTTGGCCTCTGACACGCTCCACAGCTGCCTGTGGCTATCAATTCCACAGATTCAACACCCTCATCTTTCTAAAGGTGTGTCCTTTTATTCTGCGGCTGTGCCCTCTGGACCTAGACTCTCCCACTAGTGGAAACATCCTCTCCACATCCACTCGAACCAGGCCTTTCACAATTCGGTAAGTTTCAATTAGGCCCTCCCTCCCTCATCCTTCTAAACTCCATCGTGTACAAGCGCAGAGCTGTCAAACGCGGCCTGCTCCTCAATTAGAGCTCCACTAGAGGGCAGCACACACCCATTGTGGCTCTCAGTCTGAAAGTAACTTTCAAAAGTTGCAGGTCAGGCAGCATCTCAGGAGAGAAGGAATGGGTGACGTTTCGAGTCGAGACCCTTCTTCAGACTCTCAACCCCATTCTCCAGCCTTCTTGCTCAGTCTGAAGAAGGGTCTCGACCCGAAACGTCACCCATTCCTTCTCTCCTGAGATGCTGCCTGACCTGCTGAGTTACTCCAGCATGTTGTGAACAAATACCTTTGTACCAGCATCTGCAGTTATTTTCTTACACTTCAAAAGTTACAGGATAGAAACAAGGAACTGCAGATGCTGGATTACTCAATAGGACACAAAATGCTGGAATACCTCTGGGTCAGGCGTCAGTTGTGATTGTCAATTACAACCTCTGGCAGCTCATTCCATATACCCCCCACCCTCTGTTGCTGAAAAAGTTGCCCTTCAGATGTCTATGAAATCTTTGGCCCTTCGTCTAACAGCTATGTCCTCTGGTTCTTGATATCCCTACTCTGGCTAAACAACTGTGCATTCAACCATCATAACCAATCCAAGCAACATCACCTATTCATTGTCTCCAGAGATGCCTCCTGACCTGCTGAGTTGCTCCAGATGTTGTGTCTACCTTTGGTGTAAACCATCAACTGCAGTTGCTTCCCACACATCCTGGTGAATCCTGGTTGCTAGCTCTTTAACTCCCCTCCCCGCTCCCACACCTGAGCCTCCTTCATTGCCAGAGTGAGGCCAGAGGCAAAGTGAAGGAACAGTACTGGATGCCACAGTGATGCAGCCGTACAGCTGCTGCTTCACAGCGCCGGAGACCTGGGTTCGATCCTGACTATGGGTGCTGTCAGTGCACAGTTTGTACGTTCTCCCTGCGACCTCATGTGTTTTCCCCGGGTGCTCTGGTTTCCTCCCACATCCCAAAGACGTACAGGTTTGTAGGTTAATTGGCTTCTGTAAATTGCCCCGCGTGTGTGGGATAGAACTAGTGTACGAGTGACCACTGGTTGGCGTGGACGGTGGGCTGAAGGGCCTGTTTCCGCACTGTATCGCTAAACTCCCCAGCCCCTTCCAGGCCGGACCCACCGCTACCGCCAGACCCTCACCTGCACTCCTGCCGCCCGCGTGCCGCGACCATCGACTCCGCCGATCCTCGGCCGCCAACTCACCCGGATTCCAGGCCCAGTTCCAGACCGAGAGTCTGAAGAAGGGTCTTCACCCAAAAGGTCACCTATCCATGTTCTCCAGAAAGGCTGCCTGTCCCGCTGAGTTACTCCAGCACTTTGCATCCTTTTGTGTATCAACCAACATCGGCAGTTCTTGTTTCTAATGCTTATACAATGATACGCTATATCTTACTCGGGTTATGGTGGACGATCGGCAATAATGGACACCATTTCACCCTCACCCCGTGGTCCCCATTAACCAGTGTTTACTGAGTTTGAATTTCGCCTTCCACTTCTCTTATCTAACCACACAGAAGCTGGCCATTCGGCCCGTCAAGTTGTTGCCAGGACTCAAAGGCCTGAGCTCTAATCAAAGGTTTAACAGGCTAGGTCTTTGTTCCTTGGAGCACAAGAGGCCGAGGGGTGGCCTTGTAGAGGTGTCCAAAATCAGGAGAGGAATAGATTGGATAAATGTAGTCTTTCACCCAGGGTTGGGGAATCAAGAACCAGAGAACAGACTGTAGGATTAAGGTGAGAGGGGAAAGATTTAATAGAAATCTGAGGGGCAACTTCCCCACACAGATGGTGGTGGGTGCATGGAACGAGCTGTTAGAGGAGGTAGTTGAGGCAGGTACAGTAACAATATTTAAAAGACATTTGATAGGAAAGATTTAGAGAGGGATATGGACCAAATGTGGGCAGGTGGGTCTAGCATAGATGGGGCATCTCGCCCAGCATGAACAAGTTGGGCCGAAGGGCCTGTTTCCGTGTTGTATGACTCTATGACTCTGTATGTCAGATTTCATCAGTCCCAATTGCACCACTTATTTCCTGCAATCTGTTCTCGCTCACATGCCATCGACGCCACTCTAATCCTCCCACCTACACACAAGGATAATTTGCAGTCAGGGATTAGTTTAATAGAACTGTACAGCGCAGGGGCAGGCCCTTCTGCCCATCATGAGGTGGCGGATCCATTCCCATCGCCGACGTCCGCGGTCGACTTTGCGGGCCAGTATCTCGGCTCCTCGGTGGCCTAGGCGGACCGTTCCGGTAGCGTGGGGGACTCCCCACGGAGGCCGTGACCTCTGTTGGTCCGGCAAATACGGATAATCCGGAAAAAAGGCTCTGGAACCAAGAGTGCCGGAAAATCGACGGTGGACCTGCGTGACATCATTGTACGCCTGTTCACCAGGGGGACGGTTTCTACCTCCAGATGAATGGGTTGCACATCTTATCAGCTTTAATCTAGCCGGGCTGTAGGCTGTGTAACTGTGGGTGGAATTCCTGGAATGTCAATACCATGCTGATTATTGCTTCATCCAGTATTAGCAGTGTCAATGCTGACGGCAAGAACACATGCCCCAGATACACAGGGATGTGTTGCTACATGACAATTGCTCTGATTCATTTGTCTCGGCTCAACCACAAGGCTCTGAGCACAGGGTCATGGAGTCACACAGCACGGAAACAGGCCCTTTCCGCCCGACTCGCCCATGTTGCCACAACCGAACCTAGTCCCGTTTGCCCCTATCGCTCCAAAGCTGTGCTACCCACCCAATTACCGAGCGGCACGGTGGCGCAGCAGTAGAGTGGCTGGCTCATGGTGCTGGAGAACCGGGTTTGATCCCGACTATCGGTGCTGTCTGTACAGA
Source organism: Rhinoraja longicauda (assembly GCF_053455715.1). Taxonomy (NCBI): domain Eukaryota; kingdom Metazoa; phylum Chordata; class Chondrichthyes; order Rajiformes; family Arhynchobatidae; genus Rhinoraja; species Rhinoraja longicauda. Next base: position 24,023,740 of record NC_135972.1, on the reverse strand, counting down.
GTTTGTACGGTCTCCCCGTGACAATGTGGGCTTTGTCCTGGTGCTCTGATTTCCTCCCACATTCCAAAGACGTACAGGTTTGTTGATTAATTGGCTTCTGTAAATTGTCCCTAGAGTGTAGGATTGACCTAGTGTGTGGAGTGATTGTTCTTCGGCGTGGACTCGGTGGACCGAAGGGCCTGTTTCCATGCTGTATCTCTAAACTAAACTAAACTAAACTAAACTAATCTGCCCAAATATCTTTTAACTGTTATAGCAGCTGACTCATCCACTATCCCTGGCAGAACATTACATACTATAGACAATAGACAATAGACGCAGGAGGAGGCCATTCGGCCCTTCGAGCCAGCACCGCCATTCAATGTGATCATGGCTGATCATTCTCAATCAGTACCCCGTTCCTGCCTTCTCCCCATACCCCCTGACTCCGCTATCCTTAAGAGCTCTATCTAGCTCTCTCTTGAATGCATTCAGAGAATTGGCCTCCACTGCCTTCTGAGGTAGAGAATTCCACAGATTCACAACTCCCTGACTGAAAAAGTTTTTCCTCATCTCAGTTCTAAATGGCCTACCCCTTATTCTTAAACTGTGGCCCCTGGTTCTGGACTCCCCCAACATTGGGAACATGTTTCCTGCCTCTAACGTGTCCAACCCCTTAATAATCTTATATGTTTCGATAAGATCTCCTCTCATCCTTCTAAATTCCAGTGTATACAAGTCTAGTCGCACCAGTTTTTCAACATATGACAGTCCCGCCATTCCGGGAATTAACCTAGTAAACCTACGCTGCACGCCCTCAATAGCAAGAATATCCTTCCTCAAATTTGGAGACCAAAACTGCACACAGTACTCCATGTGCGGTCTCACTAGGGCCCTGTACAACTGCAGAAGGACCTCTTTGCTCCTATACTCAACTCCTCTTGTTATGAAGGCCAACATTCCATTGGCTTTCTTCACTGCCTGCTGTACCTGCATGCTTCCTTTCAGTGACTGATGCACTAGGACACCCAGATCTCGTTGTACGTCCCCTTTTCCTAACTTGACACCATTCAGATAATACTCTGCCTTCCTATTCTTACCACCAAAGTGGATAACCTCACACTTATCCACATTAAACTGCATCTGCCATGCATCCGCCCACTCACACAACCTGCCCAAGTCACCCTGCAACCTCATAGCATCTTCCTCACAGTTGACACTACCACCCAGCTTTGTATCATCTGCAAATTTGCTAATGGTACTTTTAATCCCTTCATCCAAGTTATTAATGTATAGCTGCGGTCCCAGCAACGAGCCTTGCGGTACCCCACTAGTTACTGCCTGCCATTCTGAAAGGGACCCATTCATCCCCACTCTTTGTTTTCTGTCTGTCAACCAATTTTCTATCCATGTCAGTACCCTACCTCCAATACGATGTGCACTAATTTTGCCCACTAATCTCCTATGTGGAACCTAGTCAAAGGCTTTCTGAAAGTCACGGTACACCACATCCACCGGCTCTCCCCTGTCAATTTTCCTAGTTACATCCTCAAAGAACTCCAGAAGATTAGTCAAGCATGATTTCCTCTTCGTAAATCCATGCTGACTCAGAACAATCCTGTTACTACTATCCAAATGCTCCTCAATTTCGTCTTTTATAATTGACTCCAGCATCTTCCCCACCACTGATGTCAGACTAACTGGTCTATAATTTCCCGTTTTCTCTCTCCCTCCTTTCTTAAAAAGTGGGACAACATTAGCTACCCTCCAATCCACAGGAACTGATCCTGAATCTATAGAACATTGGAAAATGATCACCAATGCGTCCACAATTTCTAGCGCCACCTCCTTAAGTACTCTGGGATGCAGACCATCAGGCCCTGGGGATTCAGTCCCATCAGTCTACCCAACACCATTTCCTGCCTAATGTGGATTTCCTTCAGTTCCTCCGTCACCCTAGGATCTCTGGCCACTAGAACATCTGGGAGATTGTTTGTATCTTCCTAAGTAAAGACAGATCCAAAGTGCCGGTTCAACTCGTCTGCCATTTCCTTGTTCCCCATAATAAATTCCCCTGCTTCTGTCTTCAAGGGACCCACATTTGCCTTGACTATTTTTTTGCTCTTTACATACCTAAAAAAGGTTTTACTATCCTCCTTTATATTATTGGCTAGTTTACCCTCGTACCTCATCTTTTCTCCCCATATTGCCTTCTTAGTCATCTTCTGTTGCTCTTTAAAAGAGTCCCAATCCTCTGGCTTCCCACTCTTCTTTGCTTTGTTGTACTTCTCTTTTATTTTTATGCTGTCCTTGACTTCCCTTATCAGCCACGGGTGCCTCTTACTCCCCTTGGAATCTTTCCTCCTCTTTGGGATGAATTGATCCTGCAACTTCTGCATTATTCCCAGGAATACCTGCCATTGCTGTTCCATACTGTATGCCCACTAAACTCTGTGTGAATAAGTGGCCCCTCAGGCTCCTGTGAAATCTTTCTCCTCTCACCTTAAACCTATGTCCTCTGGTTCTTGATTCCCCTTCCCTGGGAAAAAGACTCTGTGCATTCATCCTCTCGATTCCCCTTGTGATTTTATACACCTCCATAGCATTACTTCTCAGCCTCCTGCGCTCCAAGGAGTAAAGTCCTCTCCCTCTGGCTCAGTCCCTCAATTCCTGGCAACATCCTCGCAAATGTGCTTTGCACTCTCTCCACCTTTATGACGGTGTGGCACGGTGGCGCAGAGGTAGAGTTGCTGCCTCACAGCGCCAGAGACCCGGATTCCATCCTGCCTGAGGGTGCTGTCTTTGCGGAGTTGGAAGGTTCTCCTTCATGTGGATGGGCTTTGAAGGTGGGGAGGGCTAGCCGTGCCCGGGATGGGCCGGGCTGAGTCCACCATTCCCCGCAGCCTCTTGCGTTGGGATTGCACCAGCTGGATGTCAGGCACCCAAGACAGCGAGGTCACTTGTGTATCACTGTGCATCTGTTCGAGTGTTGGCAGACTTGTCGAATATTTTTTTAGCTTTAATGATAACATCTGCATGCTGCACCCAGGACAGATTGTCCAAGATATTATCGGGCAAGAATTGAGTCATTGGGCGCCAGGCATTGCACCCTGTGACTAGATCATGGGAGGAGGAGGCAACATGGGCAGTTAATGCAGAGGGTGGTTGCAGCTGGAGGCTGAGTCAATTGTGGTTGTGCGAATGGCCATTGACTTGTTAGCTCTGCATGCAGCTATTTCCATACGGTACAATAGAACTTTATTTAGCCCAGGAGGGAAGTTGGTCTGTCAACAGTCACAAACACCACAAGATGCACGAAACATGAAATTAAAGTGACGAGTGGAAAATATTGGGGATGTGCAAAGATTGGGGAGGGGGGGGGGGGGGGGGGGGGCAGTGGCGGGTGGGGAGGGGGGAGAGGGGGGGTCAGTCTACCCCACGACCGAAGGGGGAGGAGTTGTACAGTTTGATAGCCACAGGGAAGAAGGCTCTCCTGTGGCGTTCTGTGCTGCATCTTGGTGGAGCCAGTCTGTTGCTGAATGTGCTCCTCAGGTTGACCAGCGTGTCATGGAAGGGGTGAGCTGTATTGTCCAGGATGCTCCGCAGTTTGAGGAGCATCCTTCCCTCCAAGACCGTGAATCCAACTCCACCCCCAGGACGGAGCCGGCCTTCCTGATGAGTTTGTTGATCCTGTTGGCGTCCGCGGCCTTCGCCCTGCTGCCCCGGCACACGGCAGCGAAGAAGATGGCACTGGCTACCAACGATTGGTAGAACAATCGTTTAGGATTACACTTGTGTACAACCGCGCAGTCATAGAAACGTAGAAAATTGGTGCCGGGGGAGAACATTTGGACCTTCAAGCCAGCAGTCCTTTTGTGCACAATTGTACAATCTTTTATATGTGTGCACAATTATGTAATCATGTTATATTTGTGCACAGATGTGTAATTATTTTATAGTTGTACACAGTCATGTAATCCTTTTACACATGCACATGTATGTAATAAGTGATAGGAACAGAATTAGGCCATTCGGCCCATCATGTCTTCTCCGCCATTCAATCATGGCTGATCTATCTCTCCCTCCTAACCCTATTCTCCTGCCTTCTCCCCATAACCCCTGACACCCGTACTAATCAAGAATCTATCTATCTCTGCCTTAAAAATATCCACTGACGGCCTTCACAGCCTTCTGTGGTAAAGAATTCTACAGATTCACCACCCTCTGACTAAAGAAATGCCTCCTCATCTCCTTCCTAAAGAAACGTCCTTTAATTCTGAGGCAATGACCTCTAGTCCTAGACTCTCCCACTAGTGGAAACATCCTCTCCACATCCACTCAGTCCAAGCCTTTCATTATCCTGTAAATTTCAATGAGGTCCCCCCTCATTCTTCTAAACTCCAGCGAGCGCAGGCCCAGTGCCGACAAACCTTTATACCTGTGCACTCTCGTTTATTCCTTTTATACTTGTACACAGTCACGTAACTCTTTGATACGTGTGCACATTGGTGTAATCCTTAATACTTGTGCACAACTGTGTATTCCTTTGATACTTGCACACAGTCGTGTAATCCTTTTACACGTGTTTGTCCATTTCACATACGACAGTGGGGTTTGAAGTGTGGCCTGAATTCCTCCAGCACTTTGTGATTTACTGAAGATTCCAGCACCTGCAGTTCCTTGTGCACCCACCACAAGGTTTGTTCCTGGTGTTGATGGGGAATTCAATGTGTAACACCATTTTCAACCGTCCTGCGCCGATATCACGCTCCATAAAAGAGGGAACACTTTATTTCTTCCCCTGTGTTTTTGTTCCTCTTTTTCTTTTACATGATATAAACATCCACACCCAAAATTAACTTGCCTGCTCTCTTTGTGCTACAAGGCACTTTGCCCACAAACATTACTTGTCCAAAATATAATTGGAAAGTATCCAACAAGTTGAAGTCATCGATGGCATTTAAAAATGGAATTACCTTGAGGCCCTGATTAATTTTGATCACATTGTTGATCATATTTAAGAAGTAACGGGAGCCAATAGTGTTTTATTGTCTTATGTCTCAAATGGGAACAATGAAATTCTTACTCGCAGCAGCACAACAGATATGTCTGAAGAAGGGTCTTGACCCGAAACATCACGTATTCCTTTCCTCCAGAGAGGCTGCCTGACCCGCTGAGTTACCCCAGCTTTTTGTGTCTATCTTTGATTCAAACCAGCATTAGCAATTGCTTCCTACACAACAGATAACAACTTTTATTTAGTTTAGTTTAGACCATAGAGCTCTATCTAACTCTCTTTTAAATTCATCCAGCGAATCGGCCTCCACTGCCTTCTGCGGCAGAGAATTCCACAAATTCACAACTCTCTGGGTGAAAAAGTTTCTTCTCACCTCAGTTTTAAATGGCCTCCCCTTTATTCTTGGACTGTGGTCCCTGGTTCTGGACTCCCCCAACATTGGGAACATTTTTCCTGCATCTAACTTGTTCAGTCATTTTATAACTTTATATGTCTCTATAAGATCCCCTCTCATCCTTCTAAATACCAGTGACTACAAGCCCAGTCTTTCCGATCCTTCCTCACATGACAGTCCCGCCATCCCGGGGATTAACCCCGTGAACCTGCGCTGCACTGCCTCAATAGCAAGGACGTCCTTCCTCAAATTAGGGTTTAGTTTAATTTAGTGTCGATGAATGTTCCTATTGTCACATGTACTGAGGTACAGTGGAAAGCTTTTTTGTTGCGTGCTGGCTAGTCAGCGGAAAGACTACACATTGATTGCAATCAGGCCGTCCACAGTGTACAGATACAGGATAAAAACTGATTGGGCGCGCTGGAAGAGAGCTGGAAAAGAAGGTCAGGCAGGTCAAAGGGTGGCAGGATAAAGTTCGACCTGGGTTTGGTAGTTGGCCGCCGTGTCTCTGCGTGGAGTGGGAGAGTGGTGACTCTTTGGGGGCTGTTTCCAGAAGGGGATCACCCATTACAATCGCCCCACTCTTCTGCATCTCCATTCCAAGCAGCGATCAGGTAAGTGAGGACCTTATTCCTTGGAGGGTGGGAGGTTGAAAAATGACATTATAGAGGTGCTACAGAATCATCAGGGGAACTGCACCAACCTATCATTCCAGGGAGTTTTACAGTCGAGAAATATTTGCAAGATAACAGGAAGGTGAATGTAATTTTAATTTACTAAGTGTGTGGCCTGATCACCGTCTGAGGAGGCAGCAAAACGGCTGACTGACTTGATACATATTGAACTTCAGGGTGGAAGCACAGAGTCTTTTACCAAGAGTAGGTGAATCAGGAAACATAGAACATGGGTTTAAGGTGCGAGGGGGCAAGATTTAATAGGAACCTGAGGGGCAACTTTTTCCGCACAGTTGATCATAATCTCCTTTGTCTTGTTAACTGGGGGAGATTGTTATCTTGGCATCAGGTTACAAGGTTCTCAATCTCAGAAAGATTGATTAGGAACCCGAGCGACATCTTTTTCACACAGAGGATATTGTGTCCTTTCAACCAGAGCACCAGAGACCCGGGTTCGATCCTGACCTCGGGTACTGTCTGTTTGCACATTCTCCCTGTGACCGTGTGGGTTTCCTCCGGGTGCTCTGGTTTCCATCGACATTCCCAAAGACGTGTGGATTTGGAGGTTAAGTGGATTCTGTAAATTGCCCCCAGTGTGTGGGGAGTGGATGTGAAAGTGGAATAACATAGAACTAGTGTGAATGGGTGATCGCTGGTCGGCATGCACTTGGTGGGCCGAAGGGCCTGCTTCTTTGTTATATCTCAAAACTAAACCAAGAACTGTGAAGTGTCGCTCAGGAATAGGCCCTTTGGCCACAATGTCCGTGCAGAACATGATGCCAAGATAAACTAATCTCGCCTGCCTGCACGTGATCCATATCCTTTTGTATACATGTGGCAATCTAAAAGCCTTGTAAACGCCACTATTGTATCTGCCTCCACCACCACCCCTGGCAGCGTGTTCCAGGCACCCACCACCCTCTGTGTAAAAAAAACTTGTCCCACACATTTTTAAACTTTGCCCCTCTCGCCCTGAAGCTTTGTTCTCCTGTCTTTGACATATAACTGGGGATGGAGCGCAGATTTTCTCCCCTGAATTCATAAGGATGTTGCTGATAGGTGAGGTGCGGTCGGCACGGTGGCGCAGCGGTAGAGTTGCTGCCTTACACGCCACCGACAGGGGTTCGATCTTGATTATGTCTGTGCGGGGTTTGTGCGTGCGTGCGTTCTCCCTGTGACCACGTGGGTTTTCTCTGAGTGCTCCGGTTTTATCCCACACTCTAATGACGTACAGGTGTGTAGGGTAATCGAATTCTGTAAATTTGTAAATCATCTCTAGTGTGTAGGATAGTGCTAGTGTGTGGCAAAGATACTAGAGGAACAAGATGGACCACCCCGTTTAAATCACCTATACTGAAGTGTACTACGCAAAGGAGCCATTTTAGTAAGCAAAACCCGCTGTCCGTTATGCCTCTCGCAGTGTAATCAGTGTTTTGGGGGAACAGTATGTGTGATGATACCATTAAAATGCAGAATATATCTCATCTATCAATTCACAGATTTTTGTTATTTTTCTTTTTAAATGTTTCTGCAAGTTTCTGCCTACTAAAATGGCGCCATGACTTACTGGGGTTTTTAGGGTCGAGTGGACTATCTTGTTCCTCTAGTATCTTTGGTGTACGGGGTGATCGCTGGTGTTCAAAATTATCTAAAATCGGAGAGTTCAACGTTCATACCGCTGGGTTGCAGGCTGTCCAAGCAAAATATGAGGTGTTGTTTCTCCAGTTTGCATGTGGCAGTGGAGGAGGCCCAGGACAGAAAGGTCAGTGTGGGAATGGGAAGAGGAGTTAGAATGATTGGCAGTCAGGAGATCCAGCAGACCTTGGCGGGCCGAGTGTTCAGCAAAACGGTCTCTGAGTCTATGTTTAGCTCTTACTTTACTTTACTTTAGAGACACAGCGCGGAAACAGGCCCTTCGGCCCACCGAGTCCACACTGACCAGCATTCACCCTGTACACTAGCACTATCCTACACACTAGGTACAATCTACAATTTGAAGCCAATTACCCTTCAAACCTGTACGTCTTTGGAGTGTGGGAGGAAACCGGAGCATTCGGGGAAATCCTAATTGGTCACAGGGAGAACGTACAAACTTCGTACAGACAACACCCGTAGTCAGGATCGAACCCGGGTCTCTGGGGCTGTAAGGCAGCAACTCTACCGCTGTGCCACCGTGCTGCCTGTCTCGCTGATGTAAACAAGGCTACATGAAGAGGGTGCTGTTTAGCGTTTAGTCTATCTTTCCTTATTCCATTGACCAATGCATGTCAGCGGCTAGGATGGCTGGGGACAATGCAGAGACACACAGCAAATTAGTTTGCCGACCATTTTAAACCGTTGTGTACTTTTTTGTCCCTGTATTATCACTTCTATATTTCCCGAGATTTACATGACCATTACACATATTATTCATTATTCCTCCTGTGTGGTTGTGCCGTCTTTAGGCTCCATTTAAACCCATCCCTGTCTCACGCCATGCCTCAATGCCCCAGTCTCTCTCAGCCTTGCCAAGGTGACGTGAACAATCTTAGCCCACAGGTGGAACCTATCTTCCAGTAATGCTGCTGCAAGCAAAATGTCATAAGTTCATAAGTTATAGGAGCAGAATTAGGCCATTCGGCCCATCAGGTCTACTCCGCCATTCAATCATGGCTGATCTATCTTGCTCTCTCAACCCCATTCTCCTGCCTTCTCCCCATTACCCCTGACAACTGTATTAATCAAGAATCTATTAATCTGCACCTTAAAAAATATCCATTGACTTGGCCTCTGACACGCTCCACAGCTGCCTGTGGCTATCAATTCCACAGATTCAACACCCTCATCTTTCTAAAGGTGTGTCCTTTTATTCTGCGGCTGTGCCCTCTGGACCTAGACTCTCCCACTAGTGGAAACATCCTCTCCACATCCACTCGAACCAGGCCTTTCACAATTCGGTAAGTTTCAATTAGGCCCTCCCTCCCTCATCCTTCTAAACTCCATCGTGTACAAGCGCAGAGCTGTCAAACGCGGCCTGCTCCTCAATTAGAGCTCCACTAGAGGGCAGACCACACCCATTGTGGCTCTCAGTCTGAAAGTAACTTTCAAAAGTTGCAGGTCAGGCAGCATCTCAGGAGAGAAGGAATGGGTGACGTTTCGAGTCGAGACCCTTCTTCAGACTCTCAACCCCATTCTCCAGCCTTCTTGCTCAGTCTGAAGAAGGGTCTCGACCCGAAACGTCACCCATTCCTTCTCTCCTGAGATGCTGCCTGACCTGCTGAGTTACTCCAGCATGTTGTGAACAAATACCTTTGTACCAGCATCTGCAGTTATTTTCTTACACTTCAAAAGTTACAGGATAGAAACAAGGAACTGCAGATGCTGGATTACTCAATAGGACACAAAATGCTGGAATACCTCTGGGTCAGGCGTCAGTTGTGATTGTCAATTACAACCTCTGGCAGCTCATTCCATATACCCCCCACCCTCTGTTGCTGAAAAAGTTGCCCTTCAGATGTCTATGAAATCTTTGGCCCTTCGTCTAACAGCTATGTCCTCTGGTTCTTGATATCCCTACTCTGGCTAAACAACTGTGCATTCAACCATCATAACCAATCCAAGCAACATCACCTATTCATTGTCTCCAGAGATGCCTCCTGACCTGCTGAGTTGCTCCAGATGTTGTGTCTACCTTTGGTGTAAACCATCAACTGCAGTTGCTTCCCACACATCCTGGTGAATCCTGGTTGCTAGCTCTTTAACTCCCCTCCCCGCTCCCACACCTGAGCCTCCTTCATTGCCAGAGTGAGGCCAGAGGCAAAGTGAAGGAACAGTACTGGATGCCACAGTGATGCAGCCGTACAGCTGCTGCTTCACAGCGCCGGAGACCTGGGTTCGATCCTGACTATGGGTGCTGTCAGTGCACAGTTTGTACGTTCTCCCTGCGACCTCATGTGTTTTCCCCGGGTGCTCTGGTTTCCTCCCACATCCCAAAGACGTACAGGTTTGTAGGTTAATTGGCTTCTGTAAATTGCCCCGCGTGTGTGGGATAGAACTAGTGTACGAGTGACCACTGGTTGGCGTGGACGGTGGGCTGAAGGGCCTGTTTCCGCACTGTATCGCTAAACTCCCCAGCCCCTTCCAGGCCGGACCCACCGCTACCGCCAGACCCTCACCTGCACTCCTGCCGCCCGCGTGCCGCGACCATCGACTCCGCCGATCCTCGGCCGCCAACTCACCCGGATTCCAGGCCCAGTTCCAGACCGAGAGTCTGAAGAAGGGTCTTCACCCAAAAGGTCACCTATCCATGTTCTCCAGAAAGGCTGCCTGTCCCGCTGAGTTACTCCAGCACTTTGCATCCTTTTGTGTATCAACCAACATCGGCAGTTCTTGTTTCTAATGCTTATACAATGATACGCTATATCTTACTCGGGTTATGGTGGACGATCGGCAATAATGGACACCATTTCACCCTCACCCCGTGGTCCCCATTAACCAGTGTTTACTGAGTTTGAATTTCGCCTTCCACTTCTCTTATCTAACCACACAGAAGCTGGCCATTCGGCCCGTCAAGTTGTTGCCAGGACTCAAAGGCCTGAGCTCTAATCAAAGGTTTAACAGGCTAGGTCTTTGTTCCTTGGAGCACAAGAGGCCGAGGGGTGGCCTTGTAGAGGTGTCCAAAATCAGGAGAGGAATAGATTGGATAAATGTAGTCTTTCACCCAGGGTTGGGGAATCAAGAACCAGAGAACAGACTGTAGGATTAAGGTGAGAGGGGAAAGATTTAATAGAAATCTGAGGGGCAACTTCCCCACACAGATGGTGGTGGGTGCATGGAACGAGCTGTTAGAGGAGGTAGTTGAGGCAGGTACAGTAACAATATTTAAAAGACATTTGATAGGAAAGATTTAGAGAGGGATATGGACCAAATGTGGGCAGGTGGGTCTAGCATAGATGGGGCATCTCGCCCAGCATGAACAAGTTGGGCCGAAGGGCCTGTTTCCGTGTTGTATGACTCTATGACTCTGTATGTCAGATTTCATCAGTCCCAATTGCACCACTTATTTCCTGCAATCTGTTCTCGCTCACATGCCATCGACGCCACTCTAATCCTCCCACCTACACACAAGGATAATTTGCAGTCAGGGATTAGTTTAATAGAACTGTACAGCGCAGGGGCAGGCCCTTCTGCCCATCATGAGGTGGCGGATCCATTCCCATCGCCGACGTCCGCGGTCGACTTTGCGGGCCAGTATCTCGGCTCCTCGGTGGCCTAGGCGGACCGTTCCGGTAGCGTGGGGGACTCCCCACGGAGGCCGTGACCTCTGTTGGTCCGGCAAATACGGATAATCCGGAAAAAAGGCTCTGGAACCAAGAGTGCCGGAAAATCGACGGTGGACCTGCGTGACATCATTGTACGCCTGTTCACCAGGGGGACGGTTTCTACCTCCAGATGAATGGGTTGCACATCTTATCAGCTTTAATCTAGCCGGGCTGTAGGCTGTGTAACTGTGGGTGGAATTCCTGGAATGTCAATACCATGCTGATTATTGCTTCATCCAGTATTAGCAGTGTCAATGCTGACGGCAAGAACACATGCCCCAGATACACAGGGATGTGTTGCTACATGACAATTGCTCTGATTCATTTGTCTCGGCTCAACCACAAGGCTCTGAGCACAGGGTCATGGAGTCACACAGCACGGAAACAGGCCCTTTCCGCCCGACTCGCCCATGTTGCCACAACCGAACCTAGTCCCGTTTGCCCCTATCGCTCCAAAGCTGTGCTACCCACCCAATTACCGAGCGGCACGGTGGCGCAGCAGTAGAGTGGCTGGCTCATGGTGCTGGAGAACCGGGTTTGATCCCGACTATCGGTGCTGTCTGTACAGAGTTTGTACGGTCTCCCCGTGACAATGTGGGCTTTGTCCTGGTGCTCTGATTTCCTCCCACATTCCAAAGACGTACAGGTTTGTTGATTAATTGGCTTCTGTAAATTGTCCCTAGAGTGTAGGATTGACCTAGTGTGTGGAGTGATTGTTCTTCGGCGTGGACTCGGTGGACCGAAGGGCCTGTTTCCATGCTGTATCTCTAAACTAAACTAAACTAAACTAAACTAATCTGCCCAAATATCTTTTAACTGTTATAGCAGCTGACTCATCCACTATCCCTGGCAGAACATTACATACTATAGACAATAGACAATAGACGCAGGAGGAGGCCATTCGGCCCTTCGAGCCAGCACCGCCATTCAATGTGATCATGGCTGATCATTCTCAATCAGTACCCCGTTCCTGCCTTCTCCCCATACCCCCTGACTCCGCTATCCTTAAGAGCTCTATCTAGCTCTCTCTTGAATGCATTCAGAGAATTGGCCTCCACTGCCTTCTGAGGTAGAGAATTCCACAGATTCACAACTCCCTGACTGAAAAAGTTTTTCCTCATCTCAGTTCTAAATGGCCTACCCCTTATTCTTAAACTGTGGCCCCTGGTTCTGGACTCCCCCAACATTGGGAACATGTTTCCTGCCTCTAACGTGTCCAACCCCTTAATAATCTTATATGTTTCGATAAGATCTCCTCTCATCCTTCTAAATTCCAGTGTATACAAGTCTAGTCGCACCAGTTTTTCAACATATGACAGTCCCGCCATTCCGGGAATTAACCTAGTAAACCTACGCTGCACGCCCTCAATAGCAAGAATATCCTTCCTCAAATTTGGAGACCAAAACTGCACACAGTACTCCATGTGCGGTCTCACTAGGGCCCTGTACAACTGCAGAAGGACCTCTTTGCTCCTATACTCAACTCCTCTTGTTATGAAGGCCAACATTCCATTGGCTTTCTTCACTGCCTGCTGTACCTGCATGCTTCCTTTCAGTGACTGATGCACTAGGACACCCAGATCTCGTTGTACGTCCCCTTTTCCTAACTTGACACCATTCAGATAATACTCTGCCTTCCTATTCTTACCACCAAAATGGATAACCTCACACTTATCCACATTAAACTGCATCTGCCATGCATCCGCCCACTCACACAACCTGCCCAAGTCACCCTGCAACCTCATAGCATCTTCCTCACAGTTGACACTACCACCCAGCTTTGTATCATCTGCAAATTTGCTAATGGTACTTTTAATCCCTTCATCCAAGTTATTAATGTATATTGTAAATAGCTGCGGTCCCAGCAACGAGCCTTGCGGTACCCCACTAGTTACTGCCTGCCATTCTGAAAGGGACCCATTCATCCCCACTCTTTGTTTTCTGTCTGTCAACCAATTTTCTATCCATGTCAGTACCCTACCTCCAATACGATGTGCACTAATTTTGCCCACTAATCTCCTATGTGGAACCTAGTCAAAGGCTTTCTGAAAGTCACGGTACACCACATCCACCGGCTCTCCCCTGTCAATTTTCCTAGTTACATCCTCAAAGAACTCCAGAAGATTAGTCAAGCATGATTTCCTCTTCGTAAATCCATGCTGACTCAGAACAATCCTGTTACTACTATCCAAATGCTCCTCAATTTCGTCTTTTATAATTGACTCCAGCATCTTCCCCACCACTGATGTCAGACTAACTGGTCTATAATTTCCCGTTTTCTCTCTCCCTCCTTTCTTAAAAAGTGGGACAACATTAGCTACCCTCCAATCCACAGGAACTGATCCTGAATCTATAGAACATTGGAAAATGATCACCAATGCGTCCACAATTTCTAGCGCCACCTCCTTAAGTACTCTGGGATGCAGACCATCAGGCCCTGGGGATTCAGTCCCATCAGTCTACCCAACACCATTTCCTGCCTAATGTGGATTTCCTTCAGTTCCTCCGTCACCCTAGGATCTCTGGCCACTAGAACATCTGGGAGATTGTTTGTATCTTCCTAAGTAAAGACAGATCCAAAGTGCCGGTTCAACTCGTCTGCCATTTCCTTGTTCCCCATAATAAATTCCCCTGCTTCTGTCTTCAAGGGACCCACATTTGCCTTGACTATTTTTTTGCTCTTTACATACCTAAAAAAGGTTTTACTATCCTCCTTTATATTATTGGCTAGTTTACCCTCGTACCTCATCTTTTCTCCCCATATTGCCTTCTTAGTCATCTTCTGTTGCTCTTTAAAAGAGTCCCAATCCTCTGGCTTCCCACTCTTCTTTGCTTTGTTGTACTTCTCTTTTATTTTTATGCTGTCCTTGACTTCCCTTGTCAGCCACGGGTGCCTCTTACTCCCCTTGGAATCTTTCCTCCTCTTTGGGATGAATTGATCCTGCAACTTCTGCATTATTCCCAGGAATACCTGCCATTGCTGTTCCATACTGTATGCCCACTAAACTCTGTGTGAATAAGTGGCCCCTCAGGCTCCTGTGAAATCTTTCTCCTCTCACCTTAAACCTATGTCCTCTGGTTCTTGATTCCCCTTCCCTGGGAAAAAGACTCTGTGCATTCATCCTCTCGATTCCCCTTGTGATTTTATACACCTCCATAGCATTACTTCTCAGCCTCCTGCGCTCCAAGGAGTAAAGTCCTCTCCCTCTGGCTCAGTCCCTCAATTCCTGGCAACATCCTCGCAAATGTGCTTTGCACTCTCTCCACCTTTATGACGGTGTGGCACGGTGGCGCAGCGGTAGAGTTGCTGCCTCACAGCGCCAGAGACCCGGATTCCATCCTGCCTGAGGGTGCTGTCTTTGCGGAGTTGGAAGGTTCTCCCTCATGTGGATGGGCTTTGAAGGTGGGGAGGGCTAGCCGTGCCCGGGATGGGCCGGGCTGAGTCCACCATTCCCCGCAGCCTCTTGCGTTGGGATTGCACCAGCTGGATGTCAGGCACCCAAGACAGCGAGGTCACTTGTGTATCACTGTGCATCTGTTCGAGTGTTGGCAGACTTGTCGAATATTTTTTTAGCTTTAATGATAACATCTGCATGCTGCACCCAGGACAGATTGTCCAAGATATTATCGGGCAAGAATTGAGTCATTGGGCGCCAGGCATTGCACCCTGTGACTAGATCATGGGAGGAGGAGGCAACATGGGCAGTTAATGCAGAGGGTGGTTGCAGCTGGAGGCTGAGTCAATTGTGGTTGTGCGAATGGCCATTGACTTGTTAGCTCTGCATGCAGCTATTTCCATACGGTACAATAGAACTTTATTTAGCCCAGGAGGGAAGTTGGTCTGTCAACAGTCACAAACACCACAAGATGCACGAAACATGAAATTAAAGTGACGAGTGGAAAATATTGGGGATGTGCAAAGATTGGGGAGGGGGGGGGGGGGGGGGGCAGTGGCGGGTGGGGAGGGGGGAGAGGGGGGGTCAGTCTACCCCACGACCGAAGGGGGAGGAGTTGTACAGTTTGATAGCCACAGGGAAGAAGGCTCTCCTGTGGCGTTCTGTGCTGCATCTTGGTGGAGCCAGTCTGTTGCTGAATGTGCTCCTCAGGTTGACCAGCGTGTCATGGAAGGGGTGAGCTGTATTGTCCAGGATGCTCCGCAGTTTGAGGAGCATCCTTCCCTCCAAGACCGTGAATCCAACTCCACCCCCAGGACGGAGCCGGCCTTCCTGATGAGTTTGTTGATCCTGTTGGCGTCCGCGGCCTTCGCCCTGCTGCCCCGGCACACGGCAGCGAAGAAGATGGCACTGGCTACCAACGATTGGTAGAACAATCGTTTAGGATTACACTTGTGTACAACCGCGCAGTCATAGAAACGTAGAAAATTGGTGCCGGGGGAGAACATTTGGACCTTCAAGCCAGCAGTCCTTTTGTGCACAATTGTACAATCTTTTATATGTGTGCACAATTATGTAATCATGTTATATTTGTGCACAGATGTGTAATTATTTTATAGTTGTACACAGTCATGTAATCCTTTTACACATGCACATGTATGTAATAAGTGATAGGAACAGAATTAGGCCATTCGGCCCATCATGTCTTCTCCGCCATTCAATCATGGCTGATCTATCTCTCCCTCCTAACCCTATTCTCCTGCCTTCTCCCCATAACCCCTGACACCCGTACTAATCAAGAATCTATCTATCTCTGCCTTAAAAATATCCACTGACGGCCTTCACAGCCTTCTGTGGTAAAGAATTCTACAGATTCACCACCCTCTGACTAAAGAAATGCCTCCTCATCTCCTTCCTAAAGAAACGTCCTTTAATTCTGAGGCAATGACCTCTAGTCCTAGACTCTCCCACTAGTGGAAACATCCTCTCCACATCCACTCAGTCCAAGCCTTTCATTATCCTGTAAATTTCAATGAGGTCCCCCCTCATTCTTCTAAACTCCAGCGAGCGCAGGCCCAGTGCCGACAAACCTTTATACCTGTGCACTCTCGTTTATTCCTTTTATACTTGTACACAGTCACGTAACTCTTTGATACGTGTGCACATTGGTGTAATCCTTAATACTTGTGCACAACTGTGTATTCCTTTGATACTTGCACACAGTCGTGTAATCCTTTTACACGTGTTTGTCCGTTTCACATACGACAGTGGGGTTTGAAGTGTGGCCTGAATTCCTCCAGCACTTTGTGATTTACTGAAGATTCCAGCACCTGCAGTTCCTTGTGCACCCACCACAAGGTTTGTTCCTGGTGTTGATGGGGAATTCAATGTGTAACACCATTTTCAACCGTCCTGCGCCGATATCACGCTCCATAAAAGAGGGAACACTTTATTTCTTCCCCTGTGTTTTTGTTCCTCTTTTTCTTTTACATGATATAAACATCCACACCCAAAATTAACTTGCCTGCTCTCTTTGTGCTACAAGGCACTTTGCCCACAAACATTACTTGTCCAAAATATAATTGGAAAGTATCCAACAAGTTGAAGTCATCGATGGCATTTAAAAATGGAATTACCTTGAGGCCCTGATTAATTTTGATCACATTGTTGATCATATTTAAGAAGTAACGGGAGCCAATAGTGTTTTATTGTCTTATGTCTCGAATGGGAACAATGAAATTCTTACTCGCAGCAGCACAACAGATATGTCTGAAGAAGGGTCTTGACCCGAAACATCACGTATTCCTTTCCTCCAGAGAGGCTGCCTGACCCGCTGAGTTACCCCAGCTTTTTGTGTCTATCTTTGATTCAAACCAGCATTAGCAATTGCTTCCTACACAACAGATAACAACTTTTATTTAGTTTAGTTTAGACCATAGAGCTCTATCTAACTCTCTTTTAAATTCATCCAGTGAATCGGCCTCCACTGCCTTCTGCGGCAGAGAATTCCACAAATTCACAACTCTCTGGGTGAAAAAGTTTCTTCTCACCTCAGTTTTAAATGGCCTCCCCTTTATTCTTGGACTGTGGTCCCTGGTTCTGGACTCCCCCAACATTGGGAACATTTTTCCTGCATCTAACTTGTTCAGTCATTTTATAACTTTATATGTCTCTATAAGATCCCCTCTCATCCTTCTAAATACCAGTGACTACAAACCCAGTCTTTCCGATCCTTCCTCACATGACAGTCCCGCCATCCCGGGGATTAACCCCGTGAACCTGCGCTGCACTGCCTCAATAGCAAGGACGTCCTTCCTCAAATTAGGGTTTAGTTTAATTTAGTGTCGATGAATGTTCCTATTGTCACATGTACTGTGGTACAGTGGAAAGCTTTTTTGTTGCGTGCTGGCTAGTCAGCGGAAAGACTACACATTGATTGCAATCAGGCCGTCCACAGTGTACAGATACAGGATAAAAACTGATTGGGTGCGCTGGAAGAGAGCTGGAAAAGAAGGTCAGGCAGGTCAAAGGGTGGCAGGATAAAGTTCGACCTGGGTTTGGTAGTTGGCCGCCGTGTCTCTGCGTGGAGTGGGAGAGTGGTGACTCTTTGGGGGCTGTTTCCAGAAGGGGATCACCCATTACAATCGCCCCACTCTTCTGCATCTCCATTCCAAGCAGCGATCAGGTAAGTGAGGACCTTATTCCTTGGAGGGTGGGAGGTTGAAAAATGACATTATAGAGGTGCTACAGAATCATCAGGGGAACTGCACCAACCTATCATTCCAGGGAGTTTTACAGTCGAGAAATATTTGCAAGATAACAGGAAGGTGAATGTAATTTTAATTTACTAAGTGTGTGGCCTGATCACCGTCTGAGGAGGCAGCAAAACGGCTGACTGACTTGATACATATTGAACTTCAGGGTGGAAGCACAGAGTCTTTTACCAAGAGTAGGTGAATCAGGAAACATAGAACATGGGTTTAAGGTGCGAGGGGGCAAGATTTAATAGGAACCTGAGGGGCAACTTTTTCCGCACAGTTGATCATAATCTCCTTTGTCTTGTTAACTGGGGGAGATTGTTATCTTGGCATCAGGTTACAAGGTTCTCAATCTCAGAAAGATTGATTAGGAACCCGAGCGACATCTTTTTCACACAGAGGATATTGTGTCCTTTCAACCAGAGCACCAGAGACCCGGGTTCGATCCTGACCTCGGGTACTGTCTGTTTGCACATTCTCCCTGTGACCGTGTGGGTTTCCTCCGGGTGCTCTGGTTTCCATCGACATTCCCAAAGACGTGTGGATTTGGAGGTTAAGTGGATTCTGTAAATTGCCCCCAGTGTGTGGGGAGTGGATGTGAAAGTGGAATAACATAGAACTAGTGTGAATGGGTGATCGCTGGTCGGCATGCACTTGGTGGGCCGAAGGGCCTGCTTCTTTGTTATATCTCAAAACTAAACCAAGAACTGTGAAGTGTCGCTCAGGAATAGGCCCTTTGGCCACAATGTCCGTGCAGAACATGATGCCAAGATAAACTAATCTCGCCTGCCTGCACGTGATCCATATCCTTTTGTATACATGTGGCAATCTAAAAGCCTTGTAAACGCCACTATTGTATCTGCCTCCACCACCACCCCTGGCAGCGTGTTCCAGGCACCCACCACCCTCTGTGTAAAAAAAACTTGTCCCACACATTTTTAAACTTTGCCCCTCTCGCCCTGAAGCTTTGTTCTCCTGTCTTTGACATATAACTGGGGATGGAGCGCAGATTTTCTCCCCTGAATTCATAAGGATGTTGCTGATAGGTGAGGTGCGGTCGGCACGGTGGCGCAGCGGTAGAGTTGCTGCCTTACACGCCACCGACAGGGGTTCGATCTTGATTATGTCTGTGCGGGGTTTGTGCGTGCGTGCGTTCTCCCTGTGACCACGTGGGTTTTCTCTGAGTGCTCCGGTTTTATCCCACACTCTAATGACGTACAGGTGTGTAGGGTAATCGAATTCTGTAAATTTGTAAATCATCTCTAGTGTGTAGGATAGTGCTAGTGTGCGGCAAAGATACTAGAGGAACAAGATGGACCACCCCGTTTAAATCACCTATACTGAAGTGTACTACGCAAAGGAGCCATTTTAGTAAGCAAAACCCGCTGTCCGTTATGCCTCTCGCAGTGTAATCAGTGTTTTGGGGGAACAGTATGTGTGATGATACCATTAAAATGCAGAATATATCTCATCTATCAATTCACAGATTTTTGTTATTTTTCTTTTTAAATGTTTCTGCAAGTTTCTGCCTACTAAAATGGCGCCATGACTTACTGGGGTTTTTAGGGTCGAGTGGACTATCTTGTTCCTCTAGTATCTTTGGTCGCTGGTGTTCAAAATTATCTAAAATCGGAGAGTTCAACGTTCATACCGCTGGGTTGCAGGCTGTCCAAGCAAAATATGAGGTGTTGTTTCTCCAGTTTGCATGTGGCAGTGGAGGAGGCCCAGGACAGAAAGGTCAGTGTGGGAATGGGAAGAGGAGTTAGAATGATTGGCAGTCAGGAGATCCAGCAGACCTTGGCGGGCCGAGTGTTCAGCAAAACGGTCTCTGAGTCTATGTTTAGCTCTTACTTTACTTTACTTTAGAGACACAGCGCGGAAACAGGCCCTTCGGCCCACCGAGTCCACACTGACCAGCATTCACCCTGTACACTAGCACTATCCTACACACTAGGTACAATCTACAATTTGAAGCCAATTACCCTTCAAACCTGTACGTCTTTGGAGTGTGGGAGGAAACCGGAGCATCCGGGGAAATCCTAATTGGTCACAGGGAGAACGTACAAACTTCGTACAGACAACACCCGTAGTCAGGATCGAACCCGGGTCTCTGGGGCTGTAAGGCAGCAACTCTACCGCTGTGCCACCGTGCTGCCTGTCTCGCTGATGTAAACAAGGCTACATGAAGAGGGTGCCGTTTAGCGTTTAGTCTATCTTTCCTTATTCCATTGACCAATGCATGTCAGCGGCTAGGATGGCTGGGGACAATGCAGAGACACACAGCAAATTAGTTTGCCGACCATTTTAAACCGTTGTGTACTTTTTTGTCCCTGTATTATCACTTCTATATTTCCCGAGATTTACATGACCATTACACATATTATTCATTATTCCTCCTGTGTGGTTGTGCCGTCTTTAGGCTCCATTTAAACCCATCCCTGTCTCACGCCATGCCTCAATGCCCCAGTCTCTCTCAGCCTTGCCAAGGTGACGTGAACAATCTTAGCCCACAGGTGGAACCTATCTTCCAGTAATGCTGCTGCAAGCAAAATGTCATAAGTTCATAAGTTATAGGAGCAGAATTAGGCCATTCGGCCCATCAGGTCTACTCCGCCATTCAATCATGGCTGATCTATCTTGCTCTCTCAACCCCATTCTCCTGCCTTCTCCCCATTACCCCTGACAACTGTATTAATCAAGAATCTATTAATCTGCACCTTAAAAAATATCCATTGACTTGGCCTCTGACACGCTCCACAGCTGCCTGTGGCTATCAATTCCACAGATTCAACACCCTCATCTTTCTAAAGGTGTGTCCTTTTATTCTGCGGCTGTGCCCTCTGGACCTAGACTCTCCCACTAGTGGAAACATCCTCTCCACATCCACTCGAACCAGGCCTTTCACAATTCGGTAAGTTTCAATTAGGCCCTCCCTCCCTCACCCTTCTAAACTCCATCGTGTACAAGCGCAGAGCTGTCAAACGCGGCCTGCTCCTCAATTAGAGCTCCACTAGAGGGCAGCACACACCCATTGTGGCTCTCAGTCTGAAAGTAACTTTCAAAAGTTGCAGGTCAGGCAGCATCTCAGGAGAGAAGGAATGGGTGACGTTTCGAGTCGAGACCCTTCTTCAGACTCTCAACCCCATTCTCCAGCCTTCTTGCTCAGTCTGAAGAAGGGTCTCGACCCGAAACGTCACCCATTCCTTCTCTCCTGAGATGCTGCCTGACCTGCTGAGTTACTCCAGCATGTTGTGAACAAATACCTTTGTACCAGCATCTGCAGTTATTTTCTTACACTTCAAAAGTTACAGGATAGAAACAAGGAACTGCAGATGCTGGATTACTCAATAGGACACAAAATGCTGGAATACCTCTGGGTCAGGCGTCAGTTGTGATTGTCAATTACAACCTCTGGCAGCTCATTCCATATACCCCCCACCCTCTGTTGCTGAAAAAGTTGCCCTTCAGATGTCTATGAAATCTTTGGCCCTTCGTCTAACAGCTATGTCCTCTGGTTCTTGATATCCCTACTCTGGCTAAACAACTGTGCATTCAACCATCATAACCAATCCAAGCAACATCACCTATTCATTGTCTCCAGAGATGCCTCCTGACCTGCTGAGTTGCTCCAGATGTTGTGTCTACCTTTGGTGTAAACCATCAACTGCAGTTGCTTCCCACACATCCTGGTGAATCCTGGTTGCTAGCTCTTTAACTCCCCTCCCCGCTCCCACACCTGAGCCTCCTTCATTGCCAGAGTGAGGCCAGAGGCAAAGTGAAGGAACAGTACTGGATGCCACAGTGATGCAGCCGTACAGCTGCTGCTTCACAGCGCCGGAGACCTGGGTTCGATCCTGACTATGGGTGCTGTCAGTGCACAGTTTGTACGTTCTCCCTGCGACCTCATGTGTTTTCCCCGGGTGCTCTGGTTTCCTCCCACATCCCAAAGACGTACAGGTTTGTAGGTTAATTGGCTTCTGTAAATTGCCCCGCGTGTGTGGGATAGAACTAGTGTACGAGTGACCACTGGTTGGCGTGGACGGTGGGCTGAAGGGCCTGTTTCCGCACTGTATCGCTAAACTCCCCAGCCCCTTCCAGGCCGGACCCACCGCTACCGCCAGACCCTCACCTGCACTCCTGCCGCCCGCGTGCCGCGACCATCGACTCCGCCGATCCTCGGCCGCCAACTCACCCGGATTCCAGGCCCAGTTCCAGACCGAGAGTCTGAAGAAGGGTCTTCACCCAAAAGGTCACCTATCCATGTTCTCCAGAAAGGCTGCCTGTCCCGCTGAGTTACTCCAGCACTTTGCATCCTTTTGTGTATCAACCAACATCGGCAGTTCTTGTTTCTAATGCTTATACAATGATACGCTATATCTTACTCGGGTTATGGTGGACGATCGGCAATAATGGACACCATTTCACCCTCACCCCGTGGTCCCCATTAACCAGTGTTTACTGAGTTTGAATTTCGCCTTCCACTTCTCTTATCTAACCACACAGAAGCTGGCCATTCGGCCCGTCAAGTTGTTGCCAGGACTCAAAGGCCTGAGCTCTAATCAAAGGTTTAACAGGCTAGGTCTTTGTTCCTTGGAGCACAAGAGGCCGAGGGGTGGCCTTGTAGAGGTGTCCAAAATCAGGAGAGGAATAGATTGGATAAATGTAGTCTTTCACCCAGGGTTGGGGAATCAAGAACCAGAGAACAGACTGTAGGATTAAGGTGAGAGGGGAAAGATTTAATAGAAATCTGAGGGGCAACTTCCCCACACAGATGGTGGTGGGTGCATGGAACGAGCTGTTAGAGGAGGTAGTTGAGGCAGGTACAGTAACAATATTTAAAAGACATTTGATAGGAAAGATTTAGAGAGGGATATGGACCAAATGTGGGCAGGTGGGTCTAGCATAGATGGGGCATCTCGCCCAGCATGAACAAGTTGGGCCGAAGGGCCTGTTTCCGTGTTGTATGACTCTATGACTCTGTATGTCAGATTTCATCAGTCCCAATTGCACCACTTATTTCCTGCAATCTGTTCTCGCTCACATGCCATCGACGCCACTCTAATCCTCCCACCTACACACAAGGATAATTTGCAGTCAGGGATTAGTTTAATAGAACTGTACAGCGCAGGGGCAGGCCCTTCTGCCCATCATGAGGTGGCGGATCCATTCCCATCGCCGACGTCCGCGGCCGACTTTGCGGGCCAGTATCTCGGCTCCTCGGTGGCCTAGGCGGACCGTTCCGGTAGCGTGGGGGACTCCCCACGGAGGCCGTGACCTCTGTTGGTCCGGCAAATACGGATAATCCGGAAAAAAGGCTCTGGAACCAAGAGTGCCGGAAAATCGACGGTGGACCTGCGTGACATCATTGTACGCCTGTTCACCAGGGGGACGGTTTCTACCTCCAGATGAATGGGTTGCACATCTTATCAGCTTTAATCTAGTCGGGCTGTAGGCTGTGTAACTGTGGGTGGAATTCCTGGAATGTCAATACCATGCTGATTATTGCTTCATCCAGTATTAGCAGTGTCAATGCTGACGGCAAGAACACATGCCCCAGATACACAGGGATGTGTTGCTACATGACAATTGCTCTGATTCATTTGTCTCGGCTCAACCACAAGGCTCTGAGCACAGGGTCATGGAGTCACACAGCACGGAAACAGGCCCTTTCCGCCCGACTCGCCCATGTTGCCACAACCGAACCTAGTCCCGTTTGCCCCTATCGCTCCAAAGCTGTGCTACCCACCCAATTACCGAGCGGCACGGTGGCGCAGCAGTAGAGTGGCTGGCTCATGGTGCTGGAGAACCGGGTTTGATCCCGACTATCGGTGCTGTCTGTACAGAGTTTGTACGGTCTCCCCGTGACAATGTGGGCTTTGTCCTGGTGCTCTGATTTCCTCCCACATTCCAAAGACGTACAGGTTTGTTGATTAATTGGCTTCTGTAAATTGTCCCTAGAGTGTAGGATTGACCTAGTGTGTGGAGTGATTGTTCTTCGGCGTGGACTCGGTGGACCGAAGGGCCTGTTTCCATGCTGTATCTCTAAACTAAACTAAACTAAACTAAACTAATCTGCCCAAATATCTTTTAACTGTTATAGCAGCTGACTCATCCACTATCCCTGGCAGAACATTACATACTATAGACAATAGACGCAGGAGGAGGCCATTCGGCCCTTCGAGCCAGCACCGCCATTCAATGTGATCATGGCTGATCATTCTCAATCAGTACCCCGTTCCTGCCTTCTCCCCATACCCCCTGACTCCGCTATCCTTAAGAGCTCTATCTAGCTCTCTCTTGAATGCATTCAGAGAATTGGCCTCCACTGCCTTCTGAGGTAGAGAATTCCACAGATTCACAACTCCCTGACTGAAAAAGTTTTTCCTCATCTCAGTTCTAAATGGCCTACCCCTTATTCTTAAACTGTGGCCCCTGGTTCTGGACTCCCCCAACATTGGGAACATGTTTCCTGCCTCTAACGTGTCCAACCCCTTAATAATCTTATATGTTTCGATAAGATCTCCTCTCATCCTTCTAAATTCCAGTGTATACAAGTCTAGTCGCACCAGTTTTTCAACATATGACAGTCCCGCCATTCCGGGAATTAACCTAGTAAACCTACGCTGCACGCCCTCAATAGCAAGAATATCCTTCCTCAAATTTGGAGACCAAAACTGCACACAGTACTCCATGTGCGGTCTCACTAGGGCCCTGTACAACTGCAGAAGGACCTCTTTGCTCCTATACTCAACTCCTCTTGTTATGAAGGCCAACATTCCATTGGCTTTCTTCACTGCCTGCTGTACCTGCATGCTTCCTTTCAGTGACTGATGCACTAGGACACCCAGATCTCGTTGTACGTCCCCTTTTCCTAACTTGACACCATTCAGATAATACTCTGCCTTCCTATTCTTACCACCAAAATGGATAACCTCACACTTATCCACATTAAACTGCATCTGCCATGCATCCGCCCACTCACACAACCTGCCCAAGTCACCCTGCAACCTCATAGCATCTTCCTCACAGTTGACACTACCACCCAGCTTTGTATCATCTGCAAATTTGCTAATGGTACTTTTAATCCCTTCATCCAAGTTATTAATGTATATTGTAAATAGCTGCGGTCCCAGCAACGAGCCTTGCGGTACCCCACTAGTTACTGCCTGCCATTCTGAAAGGGACCCATTCATCCCCACTCTTTGTTTTCTGTCTGTCAACCAATTTTCTATCCATGTCAGTACCCTACCTCCAATACGATGTGCACTAATTTTGCCCACTAATCTCCTATGTGGAACCTAGTCAAAGGCTTTCTGAAAGTCACGGTACACCACATCCACCGGCTCTCCCCTGTCAATTTTCCTAGTTACATCCTCAAAGAACTCCAGAAGATTAGTCAAGCATGATTTCCTCTTCGTAAATCCATGCTGACTCAGAACAATCCTGTTACTACTATCCAAATGCTCCTCAATTTCGTCTTTTATAATTGACTCCAGCATCTTCCCCACCACTGATGTCAGACTAACTGGTCTATAATTTCCCGTTTTCTCTCTCCCTCCTTTCTTAAAAAGTGGGACAACATTAGCTACCCTCCAATCCACAGGAACTGATCCTGAATCTATAGAACATTGGAAAATGATCACCAATGCGTCCACAATTTCTAGCGCCACCTCCTTAAGTACTCTGGGATGCAGACCATCAGGCCCTGGGGATTCAGTCCCATCAGTCTACCCAACACCATTTCCTGCCTAATGTGGATTTCCTTCAGTTCCTCCGTCACCCTAGGATCTCTGGCCACTAGAACATCTGGGAGATTGTTTGTATCTTCCTAAGTAAAGACAGATCCAAAGTGCCGGTTCAACTCGTCTGCCATTTCCTTGTTCCCCATAATAAATTCCCCTGCTTCTGTCTTCAAGGGACCCACATTTGCCTTGACTATTTTTTTGCTCTTTACATACCTAAAAAAGGTTTTACTATCCTCCTTTATATTATTGGCTAGTTTACCCTCGTACCTCATCTTTTCTCCCCATATTGCCTTCTTAGTCATCTTCTGTTGCTCTTTAAAAGAGTCCCAATCCTCTGGCTTCCCACTCTTCTTTGCTTTGTTGTACTTCTCTTTTATTTTTATGCTGTCCTTGACTTCCCTTGTCAGCCACGGGTGCCTCTTACTCCCCTTGGAATCTTTCCTCCTCTTTGGGATGAATTGATCCTGCAACTTCTGCATTATTCCCAGGAATACCTGCCATTGCTGTTCCATACTGTATGCCCACTAAACTCTGTGTGAATAAGTGGCCCCTCAGGCTCCTGTGAAATCTTTCTCCTCTCACCTTAAACCTATGTCCTCTGGTTCTTGATTCCCCTTCCCTGGGAAAAAGACTCTGTGCATTCATCCTCTCGATTCCCCTTGTGATTTTATACACCTCCATAGCATTACTTCTCAGCCTCCTGCGCTCCAAGGAGTAAAGTCCTCTCCCTCTGGCTCAGTCCCTCAATTCCTGGCAACATCCTCGCAAATGTGCTTTGCACTCTCTCCACCTTTATGACGGTGTGGCACGGTGGCGCAGCGGTAGAGTTGCTGCCTCACAGCGCCAGAGACCCGGATTCCATCCTGCCTGAGGGTGCTGTCTTTGCGGAGTTGGAAGGTTCTCCCTCATGTGGATGGGCTTTGAAGGTGGGGAGGGCTAGCCGTGCCCGGGATGGGCCGGGCTGAGTCCACCATTCCCCGCAGCCTCTTGCGTTGGGATTGCACCAGCTGGATGTCAGGCACCCAAGACAGCGAGGTCACTTGTGTATCACTGTGCATCTGTTCGAGTGTTGGCAGACTTGTCGAATATTTTTTTAGCTTTAATGATAACATCTGCATGCTGCACCCAGGACAGATTGTCCAAGATATTATCGGGCAAGAATTGAGTCATTGGGCGCCAGGCATTGCACCCTGTGACTAGATCATGGGAGGAGGAGGCAACATGGGCAGTTAATGCAGAGGGTGGTTGCAGCTGGAGGCTGAGTCAATTGTGGTTGTGCGAATGGCCATTGACTTGTTAGCTCTGCATGCAGCTATTTCCATACGGTACAATAGAACTTTATTTAGCCCAGGAGGGAAGTTGGTCTGTCAACAGTCACAAACACCACAAGATGCACGAAACATGAAATTAAAGTGACGAGTGGAAAATATTGGGGATGTGCAAAGATTGGGGAGGGGGGGGGGGGGGGGGCAGTGGCGGGTGGGGAGGGGGGAGAGGGGGGGTCAGTCTACCCCACGACCGAAGGGGGAGGAGTTGTACAGTTTGATAGCCACAGGGAAGAAGGCTCTCCTGTGGCGTTCTGTGCTGCATCTTGGTGGAGCCAGTCTGTTGCTGAATGTGCTCCTCAGGTTGACCAGCGTGTCATGGAAGGGGTGAGCTGTATTGTCCAGGATGCTCCGCAGTTTGAGGAGCATCCTTCCCTCCAAGACCGTGAATCCAACTCCACCCCCAGGACGGAGCCGGCCTTCCTGATGAGTTTGTTGATCCTGTTGGCGTCCGCGGCCTTCGCCCTGCTGCCCCAGCACACGGCAGCGAAGAAGATGGCACTGGCTACCAACGATTGGTAGAACAATCGTTTAGGATTACACTTGTGTACAACCACGCAGTCATAGAAACGTAGAAAATTGGTGCCGGGGGAGAACATTTGGACCTTCAAGCCAGCAGTCCTTTTGTGCACAATTGTACAATCTTTTATATGTGTGCACAATTATGTAATCATGTTATATTTGTGCACAGATGTGTAATTATTTTATAGTTGTACACAGTCATGTAATCCTTTTACACATGCACATGTATGTAATAAGTGATAGGAACAGAATTAGGCCATTCGGCCCATCATGTCTTCTCCGCCATTCAATCATGGCTGATCTATCTCTCCCTCCTAACCCTATTCTCCTGCCTTCTCCCCATAACCCCTGACACCCGTACTAATCAAGAATCTATCTATCTCTGCCTTAAAAATATCCACTGACGGCCTTCACAGCCTTCTGTGGTAAAGAATTCTACAGATTCACCACCCTCTGACTAAAGAAATGCCTCCTCATCTCCTTCCTAAAGAAACGTCCTTTAATTCTGAGGCAATGACCTCTAGTCCTAGACTCTCCCACTAGTGGAAACATCCTCTCCACATCCACTCAGTCCAAGCCTTTCATTATCCTGTAAATTTCAATGAGGTCCCCCCTCATTCTTCTGAACTCCAGCGAGCGCAGGCCCAGTGCCGACAAACCTTTATACCTGTGCACTCTCGTTTATTCCTTTTATACTTGTACACAGTCACGTAACTCTTTGATACGTGTGCACATTGGTGTAATCCTTAATACTTGTGCACAACTGTGTATTCCTTTGATACTTGCACACAGTCGTGTAATCCTTTTACACGTGTTTGTCCGTTTCACATACGACAGTGGGGTTTGAAGTGTGGCCTGAATTCCTCCAGCACTTTGTGATTTACTGAAGATTCCAGCACCTGCAGTTCCTTGTGCACCCACCACAAGGTTTGTTCCTGGTGTTGATGGGGAATTCAATGTGTAACACCATTTTCAACCGTCCCGCGCCGATATCACGCTCCATAAAAGAGGGAACACTTTATTTCTTCCCCTGTGTTTTTGTTCCTCTTTTTCTTTTACATGATATAAACATCCACACCCAAAATTAACTTGCCTGCTCTCTTTGTGCTACAAGGCACTTTGCCCACAAACATTACTTGTCCAAAATATAATTGGAAAGTATCCAACAAGTTGAAGTCATCGATGGCATTTAAAAATGGAATTACCTTGAGGCCCTGATTAATTTTGATCACATTGTTGATCATATTTAAGAAGTAACGGGAGCCAATAGTGTTTTATTGTCTTATGTCTCGAATGGGAACAATGAAATTCTTACTCGCAGCAGCACAACAGATATGTCTGAAGAAGGGTCTTGATCCGAAACATCACGTATTCCTTTCCTCCAGAGAGGCTGCCTGACCCGCTGAGTTACCCCAGCTTTTTGTGTCTATCTTTGATTCAAACCAGCATTAGCAATTGCTTCCTACACAACAGATAACAACTTTTATTTAGTTTAGTTTAGACCATAGAGCTCTATCTAACTCTCTTTTAAATTCATCCAGTGAATCGGCCTCCACTGCCTTCTGCGGCAGAGAATTCCACAAATTCACAACTCTCTGGGTGAAAAAGTTTCTTCACACCTCAGTTTTAAATGGCCTCCCCTTTATTCTTGGACTGTGGTCCCTGGTTCTGGACTCCCCCAACATTGGGAACATTTTTCCTGCATCTAACTTGTTCAGTCATTTTATAACTTTTCTGTCTCTATAAGATCCCCTCTCATCCTTCTAAATACCAGTGACTACAAGCCCAGTCTTTCCGATCCTTCCTCACATGACAGTCCCGCCATCCCGGGGATTAACCCCGTGAACCTGCGCTGCACTGCCTCAATAGCAAGGACGTCCTTCCTCAAATTAGGGTTTAGTTTAATTTAGTGTCGATGAATGTTCCTATTGTCACATGTACTGAGGTACAGTGGAAAGCTTTTTTGTTGCGTGCTGGCTAGTCAGCGGAAAGACTACACATTGATTGCAATCAGGCCGTCCACAGTGTACAGATACAGGATAAAAACTGATTGGGCGCGCTGGAAGAGAGCTGGAAAAGAAGGTCAGGCAGGTCAAAGGGTGGCAGGATAAAGTTCGACCTGGGTTTGGTAGTTGGCCGCCGTGTCTCTGCGTGGAGTGGGAGAGTGGTGACTCTTTGGGGGCTGTTTCCAGAAGGGGATCACCCATTACAATCGCCCCACTCTTCTGCATCTCCATTCCAAGCAGCGATCAGGTAAGTGAGGACCTTATTCCTTGGAGGGTGGGAGGTTGAAAAATGACATTATAGAGGTGCTACAAAATCATCAGGGGAACTGCACCAACCTATCATTCCAGGGAGTTTTACAGTCGAGAAATATTTGCAAGATAACAGGAAGGTGAATGTAATTTTAATTTACTAAGTGTGTGGCCTGATCACCGTCTGAGGAGGCAGCAAAACGGCTGACTGACTTGATACATATTGAACTTCAGGGTGGAAGCACAGAGTCTTTTACCAAGAGTAGGTGAATCAGGAAACATAGAACATGGGTTTAAGGTGCGAGGGGGCAAGATTTAATAGGAACCTGAGGGGCAACTTTTTCCGCACAGTTGATCATAATCTCCTTTGTCTTGTTAACTGGGGGAGATTGTTATCTTGGCATCAGGTTACAAGGTTCTCAATCTCAGAAAGATTGATTAGGAACCCGAGCGACATCTTTTTCACACAGAGGATATTGTGTCCTTTCAACCAGAGCACCAGAGACCCGGGTTCGATCCTGACCTCGGGTACTGTCTGTTTGCACATTCTCCCTGTGACCGTGTGGGTTTCCTCCGGGTGCTCTGGTTTCCATCGACATTCCCAAAGACGTGTGGATTTGGAGGTTAAGTGGATTCTGTAAATTGCCCCCAGTGTGTGGGGAGTGGATGTGAAAGTGGAATAACATAGAACTAGTGTGAATGGGTGATCGCTGGTCGGCATGCACTTGGTGGGCCGAAGGGCCTGCTTCTTTGTTATATCTCAAAACTAAACCAAGAACTGTGAAGTGTCGCTCAGGAATAGGCCCTTTGGCCACAATGTCCGTGCAGAACATGATGCCAAGATAAACTAATCTCGCCTGCCTGCACGTGATCCATATCCTTTTGTATACATGTGGCAATCTAAAAGCCTTGTAAACGCCACTATTGTATCTGCCTCCACCACCACCCCTGGCAGCGTGTTCCAGGCACCCACCACCCTCTGTGTAAAAAAAACTTGTCCCACACATTTTTAAACTTTGCCCCTCTCGCCCTGAAGCTTTGTTCTCCTGTCTTTGACATATAACTGGGGATGGAGCGCAGATTTTCTCCCCTGAATTCATAAGGATGTTGCTGATAGGTGAGGTGCGGTCGGCACGGTGGCGCAGCGGTAGAGTTGCTGCCTTACACGCCACCGACAGGGGTTCGATCTTGATTATGTCTGTGCGGGGTTTGTGCGTGCGTGCGTTCTCCCTGTGACCACGTGGGTTTTCTCTGAG
This sequence comes from Rhinoraja longicauda, assembly GCF_053455715.1. NCBI lineage: Eukaryota > Metazoa > Chordata > Chondrichthyes > Rajiformes > Arhynchobatidae > Rhinoraja > Rhinoraja longicauda. The sequence goes on along the minus strand of NC_135972.1, from coordinate 23,992,621 downwards.
TGCTCCGGTTTTATCCCACACTCTAATGACGTACAGGTGTGTAGGGTAATCGAATTCTGTAAATTTGTAAATCATCTCTAGTGTGTAGGATAGTGCTAGTGTGCGGCAAAGATACTAGAGGAACAAGATGGACCACCCCGTTTAAATCACCTATACTGAAGTGTACTACGCAAAGGAGCCATTTTAGTAAGCAAAACCCGCTGTCCGTTATGCCTCTCGCAGTGTAATCAGTGTTTTGGGGGAACAGTATGTGTGATGATACCATTAAAATGCAGAATATATCTCATCTATCAATTCACAGATTTTTGTTATTTTTCTTTTTAAATGTTTCTGCAAGTTTCTGCCTACTAAAATGGCGCCATGACTTACTGGGGTTTTTAGGGTCGAGTGGACTATCTTGTTCCTCTAGTATCTTTGGTCGCTGGTGTTCAAAATTATCTAAAATCGGAGAGTTCAACGTTCATACCGCTGGGTTGCAGGCTGTCCAAGCAAAATATGAGGTGTTGTTTCTCCAGTTTGCATGTGGCAGTGGAGGAGGCCCAGGACAGAAAGGTCAGTGTGGGAATGGGAAGAGGAGTTAGAATGATTGGCAGTCAGGAGATCCAGCAGACCTTGGCGGGCCGAGTGTTCAGCAAAACGGTCTCTGAGTCTATGTTTAGCTCTTACTTTACTTTACTTTAGAGACACAGCGCGGAAACAGGCCCTTCGGCCCACCGAGTCCACACTGACCAGCATTCACCCTGTACACTAGCACTATCCTACACACTAGGTACAATCTACAATTTGAAGCCAATTACCCTTCAAACCTGTACGTCTTTGGAGTGTGGGAGGAAACCGGAGCATCCGGGGAAATCCTAATTGGTCACAGGGAGAACGTACAAACTTCGTACAGACAACACCCGTAGTCAGGATCGAACCCGGGTCTCTGGGGCTGTAAGGCAGCAACTCTATCGCTGTGCCACCGTGCTGCCTGTCTCGCTGATGTAAACAAGGCTACATGAAGAGGGTGCCGTTTAGCGTTTAGTCTATCTTTCCTTATTCCATTGACCAATGCATGTCAGCGGCTAGGATGGCTGGGGACAATGCAGAGACACACAGCAAATTAGTTTGCCGACCATTTTAAACCGTTGTGTACTTTTTTGTCCCTGTATTATCACTTCTATATTTCCCGAGATTTACATGACCATTACACATATTATTCATTATTCCTCCTGTGTGGTTGTGCCGTCTTTAGGCTCCATTTAAACCCATCCCTGTCTCACGCCATGCCTCAATGCCCCAGTCTCTCTCAGCCTTGCCAAGGTGACGTGAACAATCTTAGCCCACAGGTGGAACCTATCTTCCAGTAATGCTGCTGCAAGCAAAATGTCATAAGTTCATAAGTTATAGGAGCAGAATTAGGCCATTCGGCCCATCAGGTCTACTCCGCCATTCAATCATGGCTGATCTATCTTGCTCTCTCAACCCCATTCTCCTGCCTTCTCCCCATTACCCCTGACAACTGTATTAATCAAGAATCTATTAATCTGCACCTTAAAAAATATCCATTGACTTGGCCTCTGACACGCTCCACAGCTGCCTGTGGCTATCAATTCCACAGATTCAACACCCTCATCTTTCTAAAGGTGTGTCCTTTTATTCTGCGGCTGTGCCCTCTGGACCTAGACTCTCCCACTAGTGGAAACATCCTCTCCACATCCACTCGAACCAGGCCTTTCACAATTCGGTAAGTTTCAATTAGGCCCTCCCTCCCTCATCCTTCTAAACTCCATCGTGTACAAGCGCAGAGCTGTCAAACGCGGCCTGCTCCTCAATTAGAGCTCCACTAGAGGGCAGCACACACCCATTGTGGCTCTCAGTCTGAAAGTAACTTTCAAAAGTTGCAGGTCAGGCAGCATCTCAGGAGAGAAGGAATGGGTGACGTTTCGAGTCGAGACCCTTCTTCAGACTCTCAACCCCATTCTCCAGCCTTCTTGCTCAGTCTGAAGAAGGGTCTCGACCCGAAACGTCACCCATTCCTTCTCTCCTGAGATGCTTCCTGACCTGCTGAGTTACTCCAGCATGTTGTGAACAAATACCTTTGTACCAGCATCTGCAGTTATTTTCTTACACTTCAAAAGTTACAGGATAGAAACAAGGAACTGCAGATGCTGGATTACTCAATAGGACACAAAATGCTGGAATACCTCTGGGTCAGGCAGCAGTTGTGATTGTCAATTACAACCTCTGGCAGTTCATTCCATATACCCCCCACCCTCTGTTGCTGAAAAAGTTGCCCTTCAGATGTCTATGAAATCTTTGGCCCTTCGTCTAACAGCTATGTCCTCTGGTTCTTGATATCCCTACTCTGGCTAAACAACTGTGCATTCAACCATCATAACCAATCCAAGCAACATCACCTATTCAATGTCTCCAGAGATGCCTCAATAGACAATAGACAATAGACAATAGGTGCAGGAGTAGGCCATTCAGCCCTTCGAGCCAGCACCGCCATTCAATGCGATCATGGCTGAACACTCTCAATCAGTACCCCGTTCCTGCCTTCTCCCCATACCCCCTCACTCCGCTATCCTTAAGAGCTCTATCCAGCTCTCTCTTGAAAGCATCCAACGAACTGGCCTCCACTGCCTTCTGAGGCAGAGAATTCCACACCTTCACCACCCTCTGACTGAAAAAGTTCTTCCTCATCTCCGTTCTAAATGGCCTACCCCTTATTCTTAAACTGTGGCCCCTTGTTCTGGACTCCCCCAACATTGGGAACATGTTATCTGCCTCTAATGTGTCCAATCCCCTAATTATCTTATATGTTTCAATAAGATCCCCCCGCATCCTTCTAAATTCCAGTGTATACAAGCCCAATCGCTCCAGCCTTTCAACATACGACAGTCCCGCCATTCCGGGAATTAACCTAGTGAACCTACGCTGCACGCCCTCCATAGCAAGAATATCCTTCCTCAAATTTGGAGACCAAAACTGCACACAGTACTCGAGGTGCGGTCTCACCAGGGCCCGGTACAACTGTAGAAGGACCTCTTTGCTCCTATACTCAACTCCTCTTGTTACGAAGGCCAACATTCCATTGGCTTTCTTCACTGCCTGCTGTACCTGCATGCTTCCTTTCATTGACTGATGCACTAGGACACCCAGATCTCGTTGTACTCCCCCTCCTCCTAACTTGACACCATTCAGATAATAATCTGCCTTTCTATTCTTACTTCCAAAGTGAATAACCTGACCTGCTGAGTTGCTCCAGATGTTGTGTCTACCTTTGGTGTAAACCATCAACTGCAGTTGCTTCCCACACATCCTGGTGAATCCTGGTTGCTAGCTCTTTAACTCCCCTCCCCGCTCCCACACCTGAGCCTCCTTCATTGCCAGAGTGAGGCCAGAGGCAAAGTGAAGGAACAGTACTGGATGCCACAGTGATGCAGCCGTACAGCTGCTGCTTCACAGCGCTGGAGACCTGGGTTCGATCCTGACTACGGGTGCTGTCAGTGCACAGTTTGTACGTTCTCCCTGCGACCTCATGTGTTTTCCCCGGGTGCTCTGGTTTCCTCCCACATCCCAAAGACGTACAGGTTTGTAGGTTAATTGGCTTCTGTAAATTGCCCCGCGTGTGTGGGATAGAACTAGTGTACGAGTGACCACTGGTTGGCGTGGACGGTGGGCTGAAGGGCCTGTTTCCGCACTGTATCGCTAAACTAAACTAAACTAGTCTAAAGCTGTCTGTACGGATTTTATACGTTCTCCCTGTGTCCATGTGGGTGTTCTCCGGGTGCTCCGGTTTTTCTCACATTCCAAAGACATGCAGGTTTGTAGGTTAGTTGTCTTCTGTAAATTGTCTGTAAATTGTTTAGGATTGAACTGGTATACGAGTGATCGCTGGTTGGCGTGGACTTGGTGGGCTGAAGGGCCTGTTTCCACTGTATCACTAAATTAAACTAAACTAAATTAAATGAAACTATGGTAGAGGTACAGGGGCCTGTGAACCATGATCAGATTCAGGAACAGCTTCTTCCCATATACCAGCAGGCTATGGGAACAAGCTCGCGCCTGGGGCCTGGGTCTACGGTGCCCGCGGCCTGGGCCTGGGTCTACGGTGCCCGCGGCCTGGGCCTGGGTCTACGGTGCCCCCGGCTGGGGCCTGGGTGGATGGAGCCTGCGGCTGGGGCCTGGGTCTACGGTGCCCGCGGCCTGGGCCTGGGTCTACGGTGCCCACGGCTGGGGCCTGGGTCTATGGTGCCCGCGGCCTGGGCCTGGGTCTACGGTGCCCCCGGCTGGGGCCTGGGTGGATGGAGCCTGCGGCTGGGGCCTGGGTCTACGGTGCCCACGGCTGGGGCCTGGGTGGATGGAGCCTGCGGCTGGGGCCTGGGTCTACGGTGCCCGCGGCCTGGGCCTGGGTCTACGGTGCCCCCGGCTGGGGCCTGGGTGGATGGAGCCTGTGGCTGGGGCCTGGGTCTACAGTGCCCACGGCTGGGGCCTGGGTGGATGGAGCCTGTGGCTGGGGCCTGGGTCTACAGTGCCCATGGCTGGGGCCTGGGTGGATGGAGCCTGCGGCTGGGGCCTGGGTCTATGGTGCCCGCGGCTGGGGCCTGGGTGGATGGAGCCTGTGGCTGGGGCCTGGGTCTACAGTGCCCACGGCTGGGGCCTGGGTGGATGGAGCCTGTGGCTGGGGCCTGGGTCTACAGTGCCCATGGCTGGGGCCTGGGTGGATGGAGCCTGCGGCTGGGGCCTGGGTCTATGGTGCCCGCGGCTGGGGCCTGGGTCTACGGTGCCCGCGGCTGGGGCCTGGGTTTATGGTGCTCACGGCCTGGGGCCTGGGTGGATGGAGCCTGCGGCTGGGGCCTGGGTCTACAGTGCCCACGGCTGGGGCCTGGTTCTATGGTGCCCACGGCTTGGGCCTGGGTGGATGGAGCCTGCGGCTGGGGCCTGGGTGGATGGAGCCTGCGGCTGGGGCCTGGGTCTACGGTGCCCGCGGCTGGGGCCTGGGTCTACGGTGCCCGCGGCTGGGGCCTGGGTCTACGGTGCCCACGGCTGGGGCCTGGGTGGATGGAGCCTGCGGCTGGGGCCTGGGTGGATGGAGCCTGCGGCTGGGGCCTGGGTGGATGGAGCCTGCGGCTGGGGCCTGGGTGGGCACCATGGAGGCGTCCGGAGAGGACCTGGCAGCGATAGTGGAGAGGTCGATGTGGCGGTCGATGATGGCGCCGACTGACGGACCACATGGTATGAGGACGCCGCTGCCGAGGGAAGGAACAAACGATGACCCGGCGTGGGGGGGTCGCTTTGAGGGGGGGGGAAGAACAGTGGGGACCCAGTGTGGGGGGGGGGGCACTGTGAGGGGGGGAAGAACAGTGGGGACCCAGTGTGGGGGGGGGGGGGGGTTGCTGTGAGGTGGGGGGGGAAGAGCAGTGGGGACCCGGCTTTGGGGGGCACTGTGAGGGAGGGGGGAGGGAGGGGGAACAAAGGGGGACCTGGCATGGGGGTACTTTGTAATTTTGTAAGTGCCCTTTATGGGAGACTATTTGCATACCTTGGGCATGTAAGCAATGAATTTCACTGTGACTTGTCCCATGTGACAATAAAGTATTCCATTCCATTCAATTCAATTCAAGGCTCCTGAACCAAACCCTGACCTCAAACTCAGCACCAAAGTACTCTGTGCTTTGCCTTGGTCGCACTAGGCTCCTTGTTTTTCACCATTACAGTCTGGTTATCCAGTATTACTGATAATTAACTGTGTATTTATTTATTTATTGTGTCGTTGAGTCATGTACTCTATCAGTAAAGCTGCAGCAAGTGAGGATATCATTGCTCCATTCCTTGTGCTTATGACAATTAAAGTCTTGGTGTTTTAATAGGTGAGGGGGAAGCATTGAACAGGGCTTGCAATGATACATCTGCTGATGTAAGTAAAGCTTTGCGGTAAATTGGCTAACTGCTAGGTGTGGCTCCGTTTAGTTACGTTTACAGAAACAGCGCGGAAACAGACCCCCTCGGCCCACTAAGTCGGTGCCGACCGGCCCTGCACACTCGGGACAATTTACAATCTTTGCCGAAGTAAATCAACCTACAAACCTGAAGGTCTTTGTAGTGTGAGAGGAAACCGGAGCACCCGGGGAAAACCCACGTGGTCACAGGGAGAACATACAAACTATGTATGGACAGCATCTGTGGTCAGGATTGAACCCTGGTCTCTGGTGCTGTGAGGCAGCAGCTCTACCGCTGTGGTAATATGTCTTGGTTTTGAGCAAGAAGGTTGTGGGATTAAATCCTGGTTTCCTCTGAAGCGAATATTGGGGTGAAGTGTGTACTCTTGGATAAGACTTTTGACAGAGTCTCTTCCATTGGATGTGAAAGATGCCGCCACAGAACTTCAAAGGCAAGACCTTGTGGAGCCAAGGGCCTGTCCTAGTGCTGTACTTTTGGCCCCAAATGGCCCAACAATGGACCATTGTGGGCTCCACCCTTTCTGAAATCATCTGTTGCCAGCTAACAGACAATTGTACAATGTCGATCGGAGGTCAGTCAGAGAAGGACTACCATGACTTATTTGTGATTATCTATTGCAGATAAGTCCAAACAATTCCCAGAGTGACCTTAACCACAGGATTTTTCCAGCATTTGTAAGGGTAGCCCGGCAACTGTTTATCTTATAATCAGAGCACTAATGCATCCTCAGACTTTTCAGTAGCTGATTATTTATGTGGCCTCTTCCTCTCATTTTAAAATTCTTTTATCTCCGATCTTACAGTCCGAGACCCTCGTTCCATCTTTACTGGAGTTTATCTTGCTCTAAACATTATTCCTTTTATCCTGTATCTGTACAATGTGAACGGCTCGATTGTAATCATGTACAGTGTGTCCGCTGAATAGTTATCACGCAACCAAAAGCTTTACACTGTATCTCAGTACACGTGACAATAAACGGCACTAAACTAAATAAAACTAAACTTAATAAAACTAAACTAAACTAAGTAAAACTAATCTAAACTAAATTAAATGAAACTAAACAAATTAAATTAAACTAAACTAAACTAAACCAAACCAAACTAATGTGGATGCATTGGATAGATTCCAAGTCAGTGTGAGTTTGGCCCTTTGTTGGTGAGGAACTGACTGTGGGGGATGTTGAACAGCCCCACATCTCACAGCTCCCTTCCCACCTCAGTGCCCAGTGGCTGCAGTGGGCAACATCAAGGGTTTCAAAGGTCCTTTATTGTCACATGTACCAATTAAGGTACAGTGCGAATTACCACACAACCATAAGAAACAAAAGCAACAAGACACACAACTACATAAAAGTCGACATAAACATCCACCACAGCGGATTCCCCACATTCCGCACTGTGACGGAAGGCAAAAAAGTCCAAACTTCTTCCTCTTTATTTCTCCCGCGGTCGGGGCAGTCGAACCATCCGTCGGGGCGATCAAAGCTCCGGCAGTCGAAGCCCCCGCGTCGGGGCGATGAAAACTCCCCCGAGGGGGCGGTCAAAACTCCCGCGGCTTGGCGTTCCCGATGTCGCTCTCTGACCAGAGACCGTGAGCTCCGTGATGTTGTCCGCAAGCACCCACAGTTGGAGCTCCGAGGTCGATCCCTGGCAAAGGGATCGCGGGCTCTGCGATGTTAAAGTCCCGTAGGCTCCCCACAGTGGAGCTCTCGAAATCGGTCTCCAGCAAAGGCCGCCATCTCCTCGATGTTAGGCCGCAGTGTGGACGGAGATACCATACGGAAAATAAAACGCATCTCCCCCCTCACCCCCCCACATAAAAAAAGCTAAAGAACACTAAAACATACATTTAACACACACTATTTAAACACAAAGAAGGAAAGGACTGACAGACTGTTGGCGAGTCAGCTATTGCTGGCGCCACCCGGTGGTCAACACCATACACTGTGGATACGCCCCCACTTTAGTTGAAGATGGACACAGAGTGCTGGAGTAACTCAGTGGGTTCGGCAGCATCTATACTCTAGCTGAGTCATGGAAGTGGTAGAGTCGTACAGCACGGAAACAGGCCCTTTGGCCCAACTTGCCCATGCCGACCAAGATGCCCCATCTACGCTTGACACGTTGCCCACGTTTGGCCCACTTTCCTCTAAATCTTTCCTATCCATGTATAGTCAAGTCAAGTCAAATCAAGTCAAGTCAAATTTATTTGTCACATACACATACACGATGTGCAGTGAAATGAAAGTGGCAATGCCTGCGGATTGTGCACAAAAAAAGAATTACAGTTACAGTTCTCTGGCGGTCGGGGCAGTCGAACTATCCGTCGGGGCGATCAAAGCTCCGGCAGTCGAAGCCCCCGCGTCGGGGCGATGAAAACTCCCCCGAGGGGGCGGTCAAAACTCCCCCGAGGGGGCGGTTATAAGTTACTATAGTGTCACATGTACCAATTACGGTATCTGTACTGGGCATTAGTAGACTTTAAGAATCTACTAATGCCCAGTACAGATATCTGCCCAAGTGTCTTTTAAATGTTGTTATAGCGCCTGCCTCAACTACCTCGTCTGGCACATTGTTCCATGTACCCACCATCCTTTGAGTGAAAAAGTTGCCCCTCAGGTTCCTATTAAATCTTTCTCCTCTCACCTTCAACACATGTCCTCTGGTTGTTGATTCCCCGACCCTGGGTAAAAGACTCTGCATGCACCAGGAGGGAGATACATTCGGGGCTGAGGGGAGACATGATGGAAGTTTACAAAATTATGAGAGGCCTAGCTAAGATAGATAGCCAGAATCTGTCAGCCAAGGTGGAAAAGTCAAATACTTGAGGGCACAGCTGTAAACTCAGAGGGGGAAAGCTTAAAGGGGATGTGCAGGTGAGGTTTTTAACACAGAGAGTGATGGGTGACTGGGACACTTGCCGGGGGTGGTGGTGGAGGCAGATACGATAGTGGTGCTTAAGGGGCTTTTAGATAGACACGTGGATATGCAGGGAATGGAGGGACGTGGATCACACGCAGGCAGATAAGAATTGATCTTAGCATCATGTTTGATTCGGACCCTGCAGCGGTAGCGCAGCGGTAGAGTTGCTGCTTTACAGCGAATGCAGCGCCGGAGACTCAGGTTCGATCCTGACTACGGGTGTTGCACTGTAAGGAGTTTGTACGTTCTCCCCGTGACCTGCGTGGGTTTTCTCCGAGATCTTCGGTTTCCTCCCACACTCCAAAGACGTACAGGTATGTAGGTTAATTGGCTGGGTAAATGTAAAAATTGTCCCTAGTGGGTGTAGGATAGTGTTAATGTATGGGGATCGCTGGGCGGCACGGACTTGGTGGGCCGAAAGGGCCTGTTTCCGGCTGTATATATATGATATGATACGATGAATTCGGATTAGCAACACAGGTAGATAGAATGGTAAAGTAGGCGTATGGTATGCTTGCCTTCAGTACGCTTGCCTTACACAGACATTGTGGGCCGAAGGGACTCTTCCTCAGTTGCACTGTCCTATGTTCTTTTAAGATTGCAGCCTAAAGATCGGGCAGTATGGAGGTGTTCTTTGGCTGCATGTTGAAATCAAAACTACAGATACTGGAACTACAAATACAAAATGCTGAGTTTCCACTGTACACTGGTGCTGCCTGACCTGCTGAGTAATTCCAGCATTTTCTGTTTCTATTCTGGGCTGCAAACTCTGGAATGGAATTTGAGCCCACAACCCCTTGATTCTCTGACAAGGATATTATTAACAGCGCGATTATCTTCAAAGGCCTTTGATGGTGTGATCAAATGTGCTTTTATGTAGCACCCCAGGGCACGCTTTTCTATTGGCAAAACATATTCAGTAAATTGCTCCCTAAAGATGGCTTGAATTATTTCAGAATGATTTCGAACCTTTCCTTGCCCAACTTTAAGAATCTACTAATGCCCAATTTAGTTTAGTTTAGAGATACAGCGTGGAAACAGGCCCCACGGCCACTGAGACCACGCCAACCATCGATCACCCGTACACTAGTTCTATCCTACACCCCAGGGACAATTTCACAGAGGTCAATTAACCTACAAATTCGCACGTCTTTGGGACGTGGGAGGAAACCGGGGCCCCTGGGGGGAAAGCCACGCAGTGACAGGGAGAGCGTGCAAACTCCATACAGACAGCACCTGCAGTCAGGATCGAAGGCGGGACTCTGGCGCAGTAGGGCAGCAACTCTACCAGTGTGCCACCTTGCCACCCCCAAATGGTTAGGACTGAAAAGTCCTCTGTATGAGTCTATGACTTCATGACTCCATGACACTAGGACTCTGAGTCTATGACTCTATGACTTGATGACTCTATGACTCTATGAGTCTAGACAATAGACAATAGGTGCAGGAGGAGGCCATTCGGCCCTTCGAGTCAGCACCACCATTCAATGTGATCATGGCTGATCATTCTCAATCAGTATCCCGTTCCTGCCTTCTCCCCATACCCCCTGACTCCGCTATCCTTAAGAGCTCTATCTAGCTCTCTCTTGAATGCATTCAGAGAATTGGCCTCCACAGCCTTCTGAGGCAGTGAATTCCACAGATTTACAACTCTCTGACTGAAAGTGTTTTTCCTCATCGTCGTTCTAAATGGCCTACCCCTTATTCTTAAACTGGGGCCCCTGGTTCTGGACTCCCCCAACATTGGGAACATGTTTCCTGCCTCTAACGTGTCCAACCCCTTATAATCTTCGATAAGATCCCCTCTCATCCTTCTAAATTCAAGTGTATACCAGCCTGGCCGCTCCAGCATTTTGTCTCTGTTACCATCAGTAAGGCAGGTGGAGGGCGGTTTCAAAACCCAGTAACCAGACTACATTAACTGGAACAGCTGAAGCTATCAGGAATGCTTCGTCACCTTTGCAGTCGGTTAAGAGTCCCAAGGCAGGGTGATTTACAGACGGTTAATATGATATCATATTTGAAATTCAAATTTTATATCAGTAGATCAAAGAAAAGAGCCAGCTAACAAGGGGTGAGGACTTTTAAATCGATACGCAAGTGAGATATGTTCGGGCTTGGGTTTGAAGCGCAGAGGAGTTTGATGGGGCAGCTTCAATGTTCACTCACTGTCGACAAGTTGTATCAGAGGCAGATTCAGCCAATATCGGAGTGCTGTGGCTGGGAGCATCATTCCCGGGATTCTCAACACGGTGATGGGAATGGCCATCAGCAGAGTGGCCGGTAAAGTCAAGCACCAGGTGTCGAGGAGAGGGTCGACAGGTAGGAATAGATGCGTCACCCCCCTCGATCCATCTGCTGTCTGTCTGGAGGTGGGCAATCTCAGCAGCTGCACCTTGATCGCAATTACTGCACCCATTGCAGAATGTGCATTGGCACAGGACAGCTTCAATGCTGCAATGGTGCTGCATATAGCAGTCTTGTCCTAAACTCTATTGACAGTAATCTCCTGTTGACAATACACATTGAATGGTAGGGGTCTGGGTAGTGTTGTAGAGCAGAGGGATCTAGCAGTGCAGGTACATAGCCCCTTGATTGTGGCGTCATAGGGTGGTCAAAAAGGCTTTCGGCACTTTGGCCTTCATCAGTCAGAGTATTGAGTATAGAAGCTGGGGGGTGGGGGTCATGTTATAATTATAGAAGGCCACATTTAGAGTATTGTGTTCCGTTTTGGGCACCATGTTACAGAAAAGATGATATCAAACTAGAAAGGATGCAGATGTAGCGACCATAGAGAATGGTCCAGGTCGTCGAACCCTCGGATTGGCCAGCGAGGTCACGTGGGAACGCGACCATGGGGATTGGTCCAGGGAACGACATCGCTGATTGGCCAGCGATGTCAGGTGCGCGTTTGGCGCCCGATTTAGCCAGTTCGGCGAAGTCTTCAAGGAAGACAGTAAGTTTATATTGGTTGTCCTGTAACTTGTTGTTTATCTCTGTATTCGTGTATTGCGGCTGCAATAAACTTCGTCTACAACTAACGAGTTTCGGACTCGCCATATTGGTGACCCCGAACGTGATCTGGACGATCACCAACTGAGCAGGAACCCGACGCCTCGTTGACGATGACCGAGCAGGGCACACCGGAGTCAAGCGCGGCAGGCGTTCATCTTCCGTTATTTTGGACGTACGCACCGCAAGCTTGGTTCATCCACGCCGAGGCCCAATTCCATATAAAGAAGGTGTCGGACGAATCCACGAAGTACTTCTACCTCGTCAGCGCTCTATCGCCGGACACAACCAAGCGCGTGATGCGGTTCATCGTAAATTCACCTGCGGAAGACAAGTATGAAGCCATGAAGAAGGTATTACTGCGAACCTTCGGGTTAAATAAGCATGGTGGTGCGGCAAAACTTCTGCACCTACCGGAGCTTGGAGACAAACTGCCTTCCGTCCTCATGGCCGAAATGATGGTGCTAGCCGGTGAGCATACGGATTGCCCGATGTTTGAACAGGCATTCCGCGAGAAACTTCCCGAGGATGTCCGACTGCTGCTTACGGATTGTTCTTTTAAGGACCCCGAAGCATATGCAGCGAAAGCGGACGCGCTCATAGCGGCAAAAAACAAGGCAAGTGGTTCAATCAACAAAGTCTCGACATCGGTGACCACGCCACAGCGACGGCAAGATGGCGCCACGTCTCCCGCCAATTCTCCGAAAGCCCGCCAAAAAGATCCGCACAAGCGCGGCTGGTGCTATTATCACCTACGATGGGGTAACGAATCCCGCAACTGTCGTTTGCCTTGTACCTTCGCGGGAAATGCCTCGGCCGATCGTACATAGGGGCAGTTACGATTGGCCAGAACCGGCGCCTCTATGTCCATGATCGATTCACGGACACAGAATTTTTGGTCGACACGGGAGCCATCGTCAGCATAGTGCCGCCGACCGACCTCGAAACCAGATCGGGTAAGACAGGTCCCACTCTCATCGCGGTTAATGGCAGCCCAATTCGCACTTTCGGTACACGGAAGATGTCCCTTGTGTTAGGCCTCCGCACGTACGAATGGCCTTCATCATAGCCGACGTCAAACAAGCGATCCTGGGCGCAGATTTTCTCTGGGCTTTTTCACTGATTCCTGATGTCCGCGGGAACGACCTCCGACCCTCCGCCGAAGATGAGCACGTCGCTCCGACAATCGCCTCCTCGCCCAGCCCTACTGTCCAGGCCGTCGTCGCGGCCCCCGACTCGTATGCTGCGATTCTGGCAGAGTTCCCAGAGCTGCTCGTCCAACGTTTTGACGCACCTTCGGCTAAGCACGGTGTAGTCCATCACATCCGCACCGAAGGCCCTCCCGTTTTCGCTCGGGCCAGGAGACTACCGCCAGACAAACTGGTGGTGGCACGGGCGGAGTTCAGGAAGATGGAGGAAATGGGAATTGTCCGTCAGTCTGACAGCCCATGGGCCTCGCCGTTGCACATGGTCTCCAAGGCATCTGGGGGGTGGAGGCCATGTGGCGATTATCGGCGTCTCAATGCTATCACCACGGCTGATCGCTACCCCATACCGCACCTACAGGACTTTTCATCTGGCCTGGAAGGAGCGGTGGTGTTTTCCAAAATCGATTTGGTGCGAGGATACCATCAGATTCCGGTGCGACCGGAGGACATACAAAAAACTGCAACTATTACTCCGTTCGGGTTGTTTGAATGGTTGCGTATGCCTTTCGGTTTAAAGAACGCGGCACAGGCTTTCCAGCGACTGATGGACCGCGTGGGCCGGGGTTTACCCTTTTTGTTTATTTATTTGGACGACATCCTGGTAGCCAGCCCCTCAGTGCAGGAACACCAGGCCCATTTGCGGACCGTGTTCCAGCGGCTCCAAGACCACGGGCTCATTATCCAACCCTCCAAATGTCAATTCGGCCTGCCCGCTTTCGATTTTCTAGGGCACAGAATTACTCCTGCCGGCGCCGCCCCTTTGCCCGAGAAGGTGGAGGCTATCCGGGCTTTTCCCAGGCCCACCACAGTAAAAGGGCTGCAGGAGTTCGTAGGCATGGTTAATTTCTACCATAGATTCGTTCCGGCAGCGGCGCGAGTCCTGCGCCCGCTTTTCCAATGCCTTGCAGGGAATCCGGTAGAGTTGTTGTGGTCCCCGGCCGCAGAGTCGGCTTTTACGGCAGCTAAGGCAGCCTTGGCAGACGCCACCATGTTGGTCCATCCGAGCCCCTCCGCCCCCATGGCCCTGACGGTTGATGCCTCTGACGTGGCGGTGGGTGGGGTTCTGGAGCAGCAGGTTGGTGGCCGTTGGCAGCCTTTAGCGTATTCAGCCGGCAACTAAATTCAGCCGAGCTGAAATATAGCGCATTTGACCGAGAGCTTCTAGCTCTCTATTTAGCTGTCTGTCATTTCAGGTATTTCCTCGAGGGCCGCCCATTTGTGGCATTTACGGACCACAAGCCATTAACATTTGCTTTTTTGAAATTGTCCGACCCATGGTCGGCCCGCCAGCAGCGGCACCTGACTGCTATCTCCGAATTTACCACAGATGTCCGTCATATCGCGGGTAAGCTTAATGCCGTTGCTGACGCCCTGTCTAGACCTGCTTTTCCCCCTATTTCGGCGGTGGACTGCGAAGTGGATCCCCAGGAGCTCGCGGAGGCACAGCTCCTGGCGGATACCGTTTCGACGTACCAGTCCACCACTTCGGGATTGAAGTTGGCCCAGGTAGCTTGTGGGTCGGAGGGCACGAAAGTCTGGTGCGATGTTTCTCTTCCTCGTCCCAGGCCGGTAGTACCGCCCTCCCTTCAGCGCCGGGTTTTCGATGCCATTCATGGGCTGGCGCACCCGTCCATCCGCTCCACCTCTGCCTTGGTGGCAGCGAGGTTTGTCTGGCATGGCCTGCGGAAACAGGTAGCGGGGTGGGCACGTTCCTGCGTGCCCTGTCAGACCGCTAAAGTCCAGCGCCACGTCCAGCCCCCCGTACAGAATTTCGAAGTCCCGGCTTTTCGTTTTTTCCACATCCACGTGGATTTGGTCGGGCCTTTGCCTTCCTCCCGGGGCTACACCCACCTCCTCACGGTGGTGGATCGGTTCACCCGGTGGCCAGAGGCTTTCCCATTGTTTGATATCTCGTCAGCGTCTTGTGCTAGGACTTTGGCCCTTCATTGGGTAGCTCGTTTCGGGGTCCCGGCAGTTATTACAACTGACAGAGGGCCACAGTTCACTTCGTCCCTCTGGGCCGCGCTGGCGGAACTGTACGGGTCCAAATTACAACCCACAACTGCATATCACCCCCAGGCAAATGGACTCGTAGAAAGGTTCCACCGCCAACTTAAGGCGTCCCTCAGTGCAAGGCTTGAAGGCCCGGACTGGGTAGACCAACTCCCTTGGGTTCTTTTGGGCATCCGGACTGCTCCTAAACCAGATCTCGGTGCGTCGTCCGCAGAGCTGGTATATGGCTCGACCCTTCGAGTACCCGGAGATCTGTTTCCGGACCCTTCAGCCCTGCTCCCTACAGTCCCATCAGCGTTAGCATCTCTCCGGGAACGGGTGGGCTCCCTGGCTCCAGTGCCGACTTCACGTCATGGGTGTCCCATGGTACATGAACCGTCTTCCCTGAAGGACTGTGAGTTTGTTTTTTTGCGTAAAGATGCCCATCGCGCCCCGTTGCAGAGGGTCTATCAAGGGCCGTTCCGGGTTTTACGTAAGGGAACGGCTACTTTCACCTTAGACATGGGCGGCAAGAGTGAACTCGTCTCGGTGTCCCGGCTCAAACCTGCCCATTTGGACCCGGATCAACCAGTCCTGGTCGGTCAAACCCCTAGAAGAGGCCGACCTCCGTTAGTTCCGCCCAGTCCACAAACCCCCGTTCCGACAGTTCCTCCAGGACCCCCCGTTTCGGCAGTTCCTCTAGGACCCCCCGTGCCGGTAGTTCCTCCAGAACCTCTCATGCCGGCTGTTCCACCAAGTCCGGAACCTCCGGCTCCTGTGGTTCAGGCTGTCCCTCTCCGTACTCGTTATGGTCGCGAAATCCGGCTCCCTGCTAGGTTCCGCACCTCGGGTTCTGGGGGGGGTCATGTAGCGACCATAGAGAATGGTCCAGGTCGTCGAACCCTCGGATTGGCCAGCGAGGTCACGTGGGAACGCGACCATGGGGATTGGTCCAGGGAACGACATCGCTGATTGGCCAGCGATGTCAGGTGCGCGTTTGGCGCCCGATTTAGCCAGTTCGGCGAAGTCTTCAAGGAAGACAGTAAGTTTATATTGGTTGTCCTGTAACTTGTTGTTTATCTCTGTATTCGTGTATTGCGGCTGCAATAAACTTCGTCTACAACTAACGAGTTTCGGACTCGCCATACAGAGAAGATTTACGATGATGTTGCCAGGACTTGAGGGCCTGAGCTATAGGGAGAGGTTGGCAGGCTGGGACTTTATTCCTTGGAGCTCAGGAAGATGAGGGATGATCTTATAGAAGTGTACATAATCATAATAATAATAATAATAATAATCCATTTATTTTATATAGCGCCTTATCACATGCTCAAAGCGCTTTACAAAAACAATTAACATAGAAACAAACAGACAAACTATCCTGACGGAAAAGCGGCTAATACTCAACGCCAGCGTCCTCTCACGTCAGGGTCCGGCAGTAGACATTAAAAAGCAAAAGACACACAGATATAATTTTTTACACAAAACAGCCATCACAGTGATTGCTCTAGGCATACCCTCACTGTGATGGAAGGCAAAGTCTTATCTCCTCCTCATTCTTCTCCCGTGGTGCCACGAGGTGATCGAGGCTCTCAACTTTTTGAACCCCCCACCGGGCTCTAATCATGAGAGGAATAGATCAAGTCTCTAGACCAGAGTAGGGCAATCGAGAACCAGAAGACATGTGCTATCAGGTGAGGGGGGAAAGATTTAATAGGAACCCGAGGGGTAACTTTTTCACACAAAGGGTGGTGGGTGCATGGAACAAGCAGCCAGAGGTGGTCGTTGAGGCAGGGACTATTACAACGTTTAAGAAACATTTAGACAGCTACATGGATCAGATAGGTTTGGAAGATATGGGCCAAACGCAGACAGGTGGGACTCATGTAGATGGGGCACGCTGGTTGGTGTGGGCAGGTTGGGCCGAAGGGCTTGTTTCCACAATTGGTAGCTAGAAGGGTTCAGACCCAAAACGCCACCTGCTCATGTTCTCCGGAGATGCTGCCTAACCCGCTGAATTACACCGGCACTTTGGGTCGTTTTTTGTAAACTAGCATCTGCAGTTACTTGTTTCTGCATTGGGATTAAGGCCACCGGCTTCTCAAGAGCAATTAGAGATGGGCAATAATTGGTGTCTGGAAAGGTGAAGACCTGAAATGTCACCTGTTCATGTTCTCCAGAGGTGCTGCCTGACCTGCTGAGTTACTCCAGCACTTTGTGTCTTCTTTGGTAATCCAGCACCTGCAGTTCTTAGTTTCCACATCACTCCGCTGTTGTAATGTTAGTTGTGCTTGTGTGCCTTCCCCAGATTGCAAGTTTACGTGTCACACCCACTGCCGAGACTGGGTCCATCTTGACTGCCAGAAGAGTGGGAGACCAGTAGATCAGAGCTCCTGCCCTGTCAGCACGGTCCAACTCTCTGTCACCATCGATGAGGTAAGATGCTCAATGGACTAATTCCCCCACGATCATCGTGTAGGTTAGAAATTGTCCACAATGCTTTTCTGCCTCGATGATGTACTGGTGTCTATTCGACTGTAGCACCTTTCCCCCCCTCCCCCCCTCCCTCCCTCCCTCCTCAATATCCACCGTGATCTTCATTCCGCCTTCTCACCTGTGAGGCCTCATCTCCTGCTCACCCTTCCCATTCCCCTCAAACCGAAACATTCCCATCCCCACAACAAGTTAAAATCTGTGCCTACTTTCCGGACAGAGTAGTTGCGGACAGTGCAGGCCCTGAGGCCCTGCCGCCGCCTAACGGAGGTTGCGTAGCAACCCCCCTCCCAGCACAGGCATCCACCATTGGTGGCGCGGGAGCACGTGGCCGCTGGCTGGGTGAGGTCACGTGGTGACGTCACCTTGTCCCGTATTTGGGAGTGCTATAGTTGGCACCCATACCCGCCACTGACCCCCCCCTTCCCCCCCCACACCAACACTCCCCTCCACCGACCCGACCCTCCCCCCATACCGAACCTTCCCTCCCCCCACACCGAGCTTCCCCTCCCCCCACACCGAGCTTCGATTTTTAGTTTAGCTTAGAGATACAGTGTGAAAACAGGCCCTTCGGCCCATCGAGTCCACACCAGCAATCGATCATCCGAACACTAGTTCTATCCTGCGTACGAGGGAAAATTTACGGAAGCCAATTAACCTACAAACCTGCATGTCTTTGGAGTGTGGGACGAAACCGGAGCACCCAACTGGTGAAAACCCATGTGGTCACGGGGAGAACGTACAAACTCCGTACAGACAGCACCCATAGTTAGGATCGAACCTATGTCTCAGGCACTGTGAGGTAGCAACTCTACCGCTGCGCCACCGTTGCCCTCTTTACAACCCGTTGCCGTGACCTGGCTTGACATCATCGGTGTCAGGGTCACACCCTCTCTGTTCCTCTGGAATATTTTTCCAAACTCTACACGCGTGAGTTGAGATTTACACTGTAGCTGGACGTAGTCAAGTCTACGAACAGACAGCTGATTTTGTTTTTGATGGAGTGTTCAGAATAATGACATTATCCAGTAATTTGATTGGAAACAATGTTTGAAATAGCACAGCGGCTTTTGTGCATGGCGAGAGATTTTGTGAATTTACAGGTGATTTAAATGAACCGTCTGAATCAAAGGGATTAAGGTCGGTGACGTGATCGGGGCATGTTTTCCAGCGGCACTGTGTTTTTTAAATTGCTTTGCGCGTTTTCTTTTGTTGTTTGTCATGTACAGAAGCTGCAGAGCGAAGTATTAGGTGGAATCAAACACAAAACAAACCACTTTCCTGTTTCTGGGCCGACAGGACTTTTCAAGGCCTTGGAACTAAAAATATGTCTTCAAAATTAGAACAGTGTAGAGCTTCCTGTAAATAATGCCCGATTAATCTGGCCACTTTGTAGTCCAGCCACTTTAAAGTTTATTAAACCCTGAGACTTCTGAAGAAGGGTTCTGACCCAAAATGTCACCTATTCCTTTTCTCCAGAGATGCTGAGTTAATCTAGCACTTCGTGTCTATCTCCGATTAAACACAGTCCGAGGGTCTCCAGAGAGGTAGATGGGAGGTCAGGACCGCTCTCTGGTTGGAGGAAGGGATGGTTCAGTTGGATTGGATTGGATTCTGAAGAAGGGTCCCGACCCGAAACGTCACCTATCCCTTTATCTTCAGAGATGCTGCCTGACCCGCTGAGATACTCCAGCACTCTGTGTCTATCTTTGGATTGGATTGGATTGGGTGGAGATTGCAGATTGTAAAAAGCACAAGCTACTAATCAGGAAACTGAAAGAGAACTCGTAAAGTTCTTCTGACTAGGCTCTTTAACAACACCCTCATCCATCCCCAGCCATGCTTATCAAAATGGAAATCAGTATTTTGCAATTCTAAACATGTGGGTTATTTTGACCTCTTAGTAAAATCTGTGGATCTGGATTCCATGGAGAGGACTGAAGCACAGATATTCACGTGTGGATGTGTAGACTCCCTGCAATCGCAGCTTAACCAGAGGTTATTGACATGTCAGCAAAGATGTCGGATGCAGGGACTGTGGTTTCAATCCCCACGTGTGGTGTTGGATGCTTCAGTCATTTAAAAGTTTGAGTCTAGCAGTTGAGAGGCCATGTTGCAGTTGTATAAGGCGTTGGTGAGGTAGTTGGGGAAGGTACTATCACAACGTGTAGGAAATATTTAGACAGGTACATGGATTGGACATGTTTAGAGTGGTATGGGCCAAATACAGGCAGGTGGGGCCAGGGTGACACAGTGGTTCAGCAGTAGAGTTGCTGCCTTACAGCATCAGAAATCCGGATTCAATCCTGACTATGGGTGCTGTCTGTGGGGAGTTTGCACGTTCTCCCTGTGACCGCGTGTGTTTTCCATGGGTGCTCCAGTTTCCTTCCCATTCCAAAGACGTGCAGGTTTGTGGATTAATTGGCTTTGGTAAAACCAATTGCAAATTGTCGTGTGTAGGATGGCATTAGTGTATGTGGATCGCTGGTCGGCGCGGACTCGGTGGGGTGAAAGGCCTGTTTCCGTGCTGTATCTCTAAACTAAACCGAACTAGTGTAGATGGGACAAGTTGGTTTATGTGGGCAGGTTTGGCCGAAGGGCCTGTTTCCGAAGGGACTCCAGGCCAGATTTTAGCAAAGACTTGCTCCAGCTTAAAAAAGGAGGTGGAGGCTTTAGCTGCTCTGACTTTGACCTTGAGCATTGTAGGAGGATTGCCATCGGCTCTGGTGTACAGCACGCTCTTTAATATCTCACTACATGGCCTCAGGGAGTACTGAAGACTCTAATAATAAATGCAAGTGTCACAGGTGGAGTGCACTTAGAGTCCTACAGTCATACAGCACCGAAACCAGGCCCTTCGGCCCGACTTGCCCATGCCATCCAAGATGCCATATCCAGTTTAGTTTATTATTGACACGTGCACCAAGATACAACAAAAAGCTTTTGTTTGCGTGCTATTCAGTCAAAGAAAAGACTCTGAGGCGGCACGGTGGCGCAGCGGTAGAGTTGCTGCCTTACAGCCCCAGAGACCCAGGTTAGATCCTGAGTATGGGTGTTGTCTGTACGGAGTTTGTACATTCTCCCTGGGATCACGCGGTTTTCTCCGGGTGCTCTGGTTTCCTTCCACATTGCAAAGATGTGCAGGTTTGTAGGTTAATTGGCGTCTGTAAAATGTCCCTGGTGTGTAGGATAGAAATAGAGAACAGTTTGATCGCTGGTCGGCACTGCCTCAGTGTGCCGGATAGCTGTTTAGTTTAGAGATACAGCATGGAGCAGGCCATTCGGCCCACCAAGTCCGCACCGGCCAGCGATCAACCCCTACATTAGCGCTATCCTGCACCCTACGGACAATTTACAATTCTTGTACGTCTTTGGAACGCGGGAGGAAGCTGGAGCACCCTGGGAAAACTTACGTGGTCACAGCGGGATCATACAAACTACACACAGACAGCACCCGTAGTCAGGATTGAACCCAGGTCTCCATGGCATGTTTCCATGCTGTACCTGCAGAGTCTAAATCCCTCCACAGATGCTGCCAGACCCACTGAGTTCCACCAGCACTTGGTATTTTGTCCAAATCTCCAGCTTTGGCACTCCTTGTGCCTCAGTGTACCTATATTACTGAGCTCATGTTAGAGCTCACGTACTTTGTTTCGACGGGGTAATGACCTGTTGGGGTTATCGGTTGAAACATTGACAGAGTCCACCGTTAAATAAACCAGATCAAGGACGTCTGCCAACCTGTTAGTTCCTGTCGACACAGAAACAGGAGCCAGACTCTGTTGTGAGACAACTATGTTTGGGGCGTTGATTAAATATCACCCTGTTAGAGTTTCTCCAAGTTAGAGCCAGTTCTTCCTTCAAGGTGGGGATTAGTCAGAGAGACTGGAACCCAAAATATCACAGCTAATGAGACCTCATCTCTCCCCAAAGCTCAACAAGAGATTAGCTTGGTGGCTGTTGTTCACTGAGGAAATGTTAGGTTTTAAGTAATAGAATGACCTTCAAAACAAGAACACAGTGACATCTGATACAAGTTGTGCCTGTGAAGAGTGTGTGGGAGAGGGGAGAGGGTGGGGGGGGGGCAGAGAGAGAGATAGAGGGGGAGGGAGAGAGACTGTGAGAGAGGGAGAGGGTGAGAGAGTAAGGAGGAGGGGGGGCAGAGAGAGTGTGTGAGATAGAGAGAGAGAGAATGTGTGTATATGAGAGAGAGGGAGAGGAAGAGAGAGAAAGGTGGAGAAGGAGAGAGATAGAGGGAGGGGGAGAGAGAAAGAGATAGTGAGTAGAAATAAGGAATTACAAATACTGGTTTACACAAAAGGGCACAAAGTGCTGGAGTAACTCAGTGAGTCAGGCAGCATCTCTGGAAAACATGGATCGGCGACGTTTCTGGTCGAGTCCCTTCCAGATTGATTGCAGAGGGGAGAGTGGGGAAAACAACTGGAAGTTGAGAAAAAACAGGACAAATCAGGGCTGGCACGTGCTGTTCAAGCAAGGATGCCTGATAGTCCGATTTTTGGATCAAGATGTTTAGTTTCTATCAGACTGAATGTAGTAGGGATGGAGGAAGGGGAGGGGGGGAGAGGGGGGGGGAGTTGAGAGGGGGAGGGGGGGAGTTGAGAGGGGGAGGGGGGAGTTGAGAGGGGGAGGGGGGGAGTTGAGAGGGGGAGGGGGGAGTTGAGAGGGGGAGGGGGGAAGTTGAGAGGGGGAGGGGGGAGTTGAGAGGGGGAGGGGGGAGTTGAGGGGGGTGGTAGAAAGCTGGAAGCGAGGAGGGGCAGGACAAAACCTGGCAAGCAATAGGTCTGAAGTAGAGTCCCGACCTGAAACATCACCCATCCTTTTTTTCTCCTGAGATGCTGCCTGACCCGCTGAGTTACTCCAGCACTTTGGGTCTATTTCCGATTAAAGATAGTCCGAGGGTCTCTGCAGAGGTAGATGGGAGGTCAGGACCACTTTGTTCACATAGCACACACAAAGTATGCAAACCGTCGCCCTGTAGAGGGTACTGACAAAGTTACACACTCTTCAATGAAGTCCTAATGGTCCCTCTTTGTTCTCTTGGCGACCCCCCTCCCCCCCCACTAGCTCCCTCTTTATAAGAGGTTGATAAAGCTGAGGGAGGGGCAGGGGGGGAGGGTTGACGACAGGCAGATGGAGGAATCAGTGAGGTGCACAAAGCAGGAAAGGATCTCCTGTCTAAACCGTGCCACCTTTACACCCAAGTTTCCATTAGCCAACTTATCAAGGGCCTGGGGATCGAACCAGGCATTCCATCAGACCAGCCCAGACTGCAAAAGCTCGTTAACCCTTCGCGAGAGGTCACGAAATGGCTCCTGACATTATTAGCGCCATTTTCTACCCAGCTGGTAACACTTAGGTCTTGGGCTGGGAGGTCAGAGGTTCAAAGGGTCGCAGGCCTGGAGCATGTAATCCAAGCTGATCTACTGTAGACTTTAGAGATGCAGCGTGGAAACAGGCCCTTCAGCCCACCAGGTCCACACTGACCAACGGTCACCCCTTATACTAACACTATCCCATACACTAGGAAAAATGTGCAATTTTACCAAAGCCAATTAATCTTCAAACATGTAAGTCTTTGGCATGTGGGAGGAAACCGGAGCACCCGGAGAAAACCCACACGGTCACAGGGAGAACGTACAAACTCCATACAGACAGCACCCGTAGTCAGGATCAAACCCGGGGCTCTGGCGCTGTAAGGCAGCAACTCTACCGCTGCACCACTGTGCCTCACGGCACTGTTCCACTTGGCATCTGATCTCACTCTGGCAATGGAGGAGGCCCAGGACAGGAAGGTCGGTGTAGTCAGAGTGACGGCATGTTAAAGCAGGGACATGAAGCATGGAAAAGCACACTGGGTTCTGCTGGTGTCCCGACAACCATTTAGTTAGTTTAGTTAGTTCAGATTGTTGTCACGTGTACCGAGGTAGCGTGAACCGAGGTAGCGTGTACTGCATATTGTTGTGTGCTCTGCAGTCAGCAGAAAGACTATACAAGATTACAATCAAGCCGTCCACAGTGTACACGTACAGGAAAAGGAGATAACGTTTAGTGCAGGATAAAGTCCAGTAAAGTCCGATTAAAGATAGTCCAAGGGTCTCCAATGTGGTAGATGGTAGCTCAGGACTGCTCTCTAGTTGGTGATAGGACCGTTCAGTTGCCTGATAACAGCTGGGGAGAAACTGTCCCTGAATCGGGAGGTGTGCGTTTTCACACTTCTTGCCTGATGGGAGAGGGGAGAAGAGGGAGTGACCGGGGGTGAGACTGGTCCTTGATTATGCTGGTAGCACTTGCCCAGGCAGCATGAAGTGTAGATGGAGTCATTGGAAGGGAGGTTGGACTGTGTGATGGTCTGGGCTGCGTCCACAACTCAGCAATTTCTTGCCGTCTTGGATGGAGCTGTTCCCAAAGCATGCTGCGATGCATCCCGATAAAATGCTTTCTACAGCGCATCTGCAGAAGTTGGTGAGAGTTGTTGGGGACATGCCGAACTTCCTCAGCCTTCTAAGGAAGTAGAGGCGTTGGTGTGCTCCCATGGCCATTGCTTCAGTAAGGGTGGCCCAGGACAAGTAGCTCGTGATATTTATTGCTGAGAATCTGAAGCTTTCAACCATCTCTACTTCAGCGCCGTCACTGTAAAGCGGAGTATGTGTGGCGCTTTGCTTCCTGAAGTCGATTACTGTCCCCTTTGAGTTGCTGACATTTGAGAGAAAGGTCATTGTCTTGACACCAGGTTAAGAGGTCCTCAATGTCTTTCCTCCTAAGGCATCTTAACGGGATATTTGATTACTATTTCCTTCCAATTCTCTCCCTCCTGACACCTAATTTTGGGGTGGCACGGTGGCGCAGCGGTAGAGTTGCTGCCTTACAGCACCAGAGACCCAGGTTCGATCCTGACTCCAGGTGCTGTCTGCACGGAGCTTGTACGTTCTCCCCGTGATCGTGTGGGTTTTCTCAGGGTGCTCCGGTTTCCTCCCTCACTCCAAAGACATACGGGTTCGTAGGCTAATTGGCTTCAGTACAATTGTAACTTGTCCCTAGTGTGTGTAGGATGGTGTTCGTGTGCGGTGATCTCTAAACTAAACTAATTCCTTTTGGTCCCACTCACCCACCACCCCGCACCCGGTGACCTGCTCTGGCTACTTGTTTAGCCCAAGTTCAGAATTCTGATCCATGCATTGAGATCTGCCCATGAACTCACCCCACCCTCTCTGCACCATTTGCACCTCTTACTTCGAGACATCACAGTGGCGCAGCGGTAGAGTTGCTGCCTCACAACGCCAGAGACCCGGGTTCCATCCTGAGTACGGGTGCTGTCTGTACGGAGTTTGTAGGTTAATTGGCTTCTGGTAATAGCCCTTGGTGTGTCGGATGGAATGAGTGTATTGGAGGTTGATAGACTCAGTGGCCGAAGGGCTTGATTCCATGTTGTAATCTCTAAACCATTAAACTAAACCAAACTAAATTGCTTTGAGTTTAGTTAGTCTTAATTGGCTTCTGTTAATTGTAAATAGTTGCTGGTGTGTGTCGGATAGTGCTAATGTACGGGGTGATCACTGGTCGGTGTGGACCAGAGGGCCTGTTTCCTCGCTCTAGATTGTAAAGTAAAGTCATTGACTATCACCATTCCAGGCACCCATCACCCTCTGTTTAATAAAAACTTGACTTGAACATCTCCTTTAAACTTTGCCCCTCTGGTGTTCCCATCTCAAGAAAGAGACCTCAGTTATTGGATAAGAATGGTTAACAAGTTCTTAAGTTCATAAGTTCTAGGAGCAGAATTAGGCGATTTGGCCCATCGAGTCTACTCCTCCATTCAATCGTAGCTGATCTATCTTTTCCTCTCAACCCCATTTTGCTGCCTCCCCCCCCATAACCCCTGCCACCTGTACTAATCAAGAATCTATCAATCTCCACTTTAAATATATCTATTAACGGCCTGCACAGCCGTCTGTGGCAATGAATTCCGCAGATTCACCACCCTCTGACTAAAGAAATTCCTCCCCATCTCCCTTCTAAAGGTAAGAAGGAGAAGGGCTGGAGTAACTCAGCAGGTCAGGCAGCATCTGTGGAGAAAAGGTGTAGGGTGATGACTTTTCTAATTTGATCTCAACTGGACACCAGCAGCCCAAACTACATGCAAAGTTTAGTTTAGTTTAGAGATAGAGTGCGTAAACAGGCCCTTCAGCCCACCGAGTCTGCTCTGACCAGAGATCCCTGCACACCAACACTATCCTAAACACACTTGGGTCAATTTCCAATTTTACCAAGCCAATTAGCTTACAAACCTGTACGTCTTTGGATTGTGGGAGGAAACCAGGGCACCCAGAGAAAACCCAAGCGGTCACGGGGAGAACGTACAAACTCCGTACTGACAACGCCCGTAGTCAGGGTCGAACTCGGGCCTGTGGCGCTATAAGGCAGCAACTCTACAGCTGCGCCACAGTGCTGCCCAAGTTATTTAACTAAGTTTTGTGAAGTTTTTCCTTTGAACTTCCTCTTGAACAATCACATCTTTCTGACACATAAACATAGCACAAAAAGTAAGGAAATTTGTGTTTGGTAGATTATTTCTTTGTTGTAACAATGCTTCTTGGCAATAAATCTTATACCGTTGGAAAGCCTGTTTATTTCCCTTTTAAATAGTGCCACATTTGTAAGGAACATGCATTTGTGGGATGAGCAGCAGAGCTGAGTATGTGGGTTGCGCCCATGAAAAATCTGCCAAATCTTCTCTGCCAATGCCAAACAGCTTATTCTGCCATTGACTCTTGTTCGGTGTTGTTTGGTGGATTGGATGATTGAAGTCTGAAGAAACAAGACATATTGGCAATTTAACAATTTATTCATTTAATAAACAGGAGCCTCAGTAGTGTGTGGAAGAACCATACACAGCCACAACAGCCTGGCACCTCCTCCTCATGCTGGTCACCAGCCTGGTCACACACTGTTGTGGGATGGCATTCCATTCTTCAACCAGCATTTGTCGCAAGTCAGTCAACGTGGTTGTGTTGGTCACTCTGGCACGAACAGCACGCCCAAGCTGATCCCACAAGTGTTCAATGGGGTTGAGGTCAGGACTGCTGGAAGGCCATTCCATCCTCTCCACTCCCAAATTCTGGAGGTAGTCTCTGAGAAACCCTGCTCTGTGGGGGCGAGCATTGTCATCTTGGAGGATAGAGTTCGGTCCCAGACTGGAGATATGGGATTGCCACTGGTTGCAGAATCTCATCTCGATATCTCTCTGCATTGAGATTGCCTCCAATGATGACAAGCCTCGTTTTTCCAGTGAGGGAGATGCCGCCCCACACCATCACACTGCCTCCACCAAAAGATGTTACTCTATCGGTGCAGCAATCAGCATAGCGTTCTCCGCGTCTTCTCCACACTTTGACCCTATGATCCAACTGCCGTAGGCAGAATCTGGACTCATCGCTGAACATAACGTTCCTCCACATGTTCAGGTTCCAGTGCACGTGTTGCCGACACCAGCGCAAACGGGCCTGACGGTGAAGGGCAGTCATGGCAGGCCTCCTGGCAGCCCTATGAGACCGGAGATCGGCTGCGTGCAGTCTGTTCCGAATTGTCTGGGCAGAGAGCCGTCGGCCATATCGTCCTGCAAACCTTGACTGGAAATCTGTAGAAGACAGCCTACGGTTCCTAAGTGCTGACAGGGTGAGGAAACGGTCTTCTTCGGGTCTCGTCTTCTTGGGATGCCCACTTCGCGGCCTGTCTCTGACATCCCCCGTTATATGGAACTTGGCCTTCACTTTGGAGATGGTACTCGGGCTCACTCCAAATAATGCCGCAACTTGGTTTTGCGGAACACCAGCTTGAAGTTGCCCTATCGCACGGGCCCTATCCAGATCAGTCAAACGTGGCATGCCGATTCTTGGAGCAGACACCTACTGACCACTGTAGCAGGGCTCATGCTCACAGATGCTGCCAATCAGGTGCCAATCAGGCACCTGATTGTCAGCAGCAGGCGGTACCAGAAGCTCAAAACAAGAGTCAATAGCAACAGCAGAATAAGCTGTTTGGCATTGGCAGAGAAGATTTGGCAAATTTTTCATGGGCGCAACCCATATACTCAGCTCTGCTGCTCATCCCACAAATGCATGTTGCTTACAAATGTGGCACCATTTAAAAGGGGAATAAACAGGCTTTCCAACGGTATAAGATTTATTGCCAAGAAGCACTGTTACAACAAAGAAATAATCTACCAAACACAAATTTCCTTACTTTTTGTGCTATGTTAGTTTGCCAGGAAGCAGTAAAATCCAAGTTTAAAATGTAATTCTTTTTTTAGCACTTTGCCTTCTAAACCTTGCCGTGCCATAATTCTGGGTGATTATGTGGTGTGTGTGGCTGCAAATTGTTTTAATCCACAACAAGTAAGCTTTTTTAAATTGTGCTTGTTAATTCATCAACCCTAACTCAACTTTAACATTAGAAAAAGTGACCTTTGAGAAGTACTTCGAACTGTTTTCCAGTTATAGTAATTTTCCTTCATTATAAAGAAAATCGCATTCAGGGCCTTTTCGAATATCGCCATTAGCGTCCTAATGTCCAAAAGAAACAGTTTAATGTCTGGAGCCTGTTCGATTGCCCAAATGCTTTGAGAAGAAATTCCCAGTGTTGAACAATTAGCACTGAGGGCGTGGCAAGGTAAAGTTCATTGCCTTGTTATGAATATTAAGCCAGAACAACAGGTTACACAAATGCAATTCATTCCAAGTTGCATTTAAAGACCAAACCTTCTGCCCTTCCCCTCTCTCCTTGCAAGGATTTTCCCTCGGAGTGTTTATCCAATTCCCTTTCGAATGGGCGGCACGGTGGCGCAGCGGTAGAGTTAGCGCCTTGCAGGGCCAGAGACCTGGGTTCCACCCTGACTGCGGGTGCTGTCTAAATAGAGTTTGTTCGTTTTCCCTGTGACCATGTGGGTTTTCTCTGGGTGCTCTGGCTTCCTCTCGATGTTCCCCTCCCCCCTCCACGCCAGTTCCTTCGATGCCCTCCCCCCTCCCCCACCACCCGTTCCCTCTTTGTTCTCAGCGCCCCCCCCCTCTCCTCCCCTCTAGGTCCCCCACCGCCGGGACCTTCTTTGTTCTCAGCTGCCCGCTGTGTCTCCCTGCGGCCCACCCTCAGCCCGACTACCTCTCCCCCCTCATACGCTTCGCCAGCAAACCGTTCCTCTCCTCTCCAGCCCTTCTGCCTTCCTGCCCCCAGGGGGCGCCTCCCACTCCCTGTCTCCCTGAGGATGCCATCAGGACTGAGCTACAGACAGTGCATGTAAGAAAATAACTGCAGATGCTGATACAAATCGACGGTATTTATTTCACAAAATGCTGGAATAACTCAGCAGGTCAGGCAGCATCTCAGGAGAGAAGGAATGGGTGACGTTTCGGGTCGAGACCCTTCTTCAGACTGATGTCAGGGGGGCGGGATAAAGATTTCACAAAATGTTGGAGTAACTCAGCAGGTCAGGCAGCATCTCAAGAGAGAAGGAATGGGTGATGTTTCGGGTCGAGACCCTTTGTCCCGCACCCCTGACATCAGTCTGAAGAAGGGTCTCGACCCGAAACGTCACCCATTCCTTCTCTCCTGAGATGCTGCCTGAGCCGCTGAGTGACTCCAGCATTTTGTGAAATAAATACAGGCAGTGCATGGGTTGATACTGAAATTCCCTTATCATTCAATTTATTCTGTGGAGATAAGGCGAAGTTAATATGTGTATATCTTTTTTTTAAACCTTGGACTTTGCTTTGTTGACTCATTTTACGCCTAACTTAATTGAAAACACAAGACCAATTTGGACCTTGCAAATAAAAATGAATGATGTGCCAATTATGTAAAAGTTACCTATGAGTACGAAAGGGAATAGGAGGTTGGACAGGAGAGTTTACTTTGGAGTAGTTTAGAGATATAGTGCGGAAACAGGCCCTTCGGCCCATCGAGTCCGCGACGACCAGCGTTCACCCCATACATTAGCACTAACCTACACACTCGGTACAATTTACAATTTTACCAAAGCCAATTAACCTACAAACCTGTAGGTCTTTGGAGTGTGGGAAGAAACCGGAGCACCCGGAGAAAACCCACACGGTCACAGGGAGAACGTACAAACTCTGTACTGACAGCACCCGTGGTCAGGATCGAACCCGAGTCTCTGGCGCTGTGAGGCAGCAACTCTACCGCTGCGCCACCGTGCTTTGTTTACTCTTTTTACGTCTAACTTAATTGAAAAGACCAATATAGACGTAACAAAATAAAAATGAATGATGTGCCCATGATGTAAAAGTCTCCTTTGACCGGGGAAAGTGAATTGGAGGTTGGACAGGGGAGTTAATGATTACAAATGGTTTTGATCGGGTAAATAAGGAAAATTGTTTCCAGAATCCACTGGAACAAGGAGACTGGGTCCAGGGTGAGAGGGGACACAATGAATCTTTGTTTTATAGTTTGGTTTGAGTTTAGTTTATTGTCACGTGTACAGAGGTACAGTGAAAAGCTTTTTGTTGCGTGCTGTCCAGTTAGCGAAAGACTATTCATGATTGCAATCAAGCCTTCCACAGTGTACAGATACAGCATAAAGGCAATGGTTAGTGCAAGGGAAAGTCCAGGAAAGTCCGATTAAAGATCGTCCAAGGGCAGTTTTAACGCAGTGATTGTAGAGATCTGAAACACAATATCTGAAAAGCCGATAGATGTACACAGTGGGAACTTTCCAAAAGCATAAATACTTAAAGGAAAATTTCGTTTGGTTTAGTTTAGAGATAAAGGTGGCGCAGCGGTAGAGTTGCTGCCTCACAGCGCCAGGGACCCGAGTTCAATCCTGACTACGAGTGCTGTCTGTACGGAGTTTGTACGTTCTCCCTGTGACCGTGTGGGCTTTCTTCGGGAGCTCCGGTTTCCTCCCACACTCCAAAGACGTGCAGGTTTGTAGGTTAATTGGATTCGGGAAGAATTGTAAATTGTCGCTAGTGTGTGTGGGATAGCACTAGTGTACGAGGACCTTTGGGCCGAAGGGCTAGTTTTCAGTCTGTATCTTTAAAACTAAAATTAAAAAACTAAAATACACCGTGTAAGCAGGCCCTTCGGCCCAACGAGTCCACGCCAACCAGCGATCCCCGTACACTAGCACTATCCTACACACTAGGGGCAATTTAAATAAGCCAATTAATTTACAAACCTGCACGTCTTTGGCATGTGAGAGGAAACCGGAGTACCCGGAGAACACCCACGGGGTCAGGGGCGAATGTACAAACTCAGTACAGACAGCACCCGAGGTCAGGATCGAACCCGGGTCCCTGGTGCTGCAAGGCAGCAAAGCTACCGCAGCCTAACTGTACCGCACAGCATAGAAACATAGAAAATAGGTGCAGGAGGAGACCATTTGGCCCTTCGAGACAGCACCGCCATTCATTGTGATCATGGCTGTTCATCCACAATCAGTAACCCGTGCCTGCCTTCTCCCCATAATCCCTTGAATCCACTAGCCCCTAGAGCTCTATCGAACTCTCTTTTAAAATTCATCCAGTTAATTGGCCTCCACTGCTTTCTGTGGCAGAGAACTCTACAAATTCACAACTCTCTGGGTGAAAATGTGCTCAGTGCCAGTAAAGAAAATGGGACGGGGGGATGGGGAGGGTTGGGCATCTTCACAAAGTACCTGCACAGGTGTGAAGAAGAGTCCCGATCCGTAACATCACCTGTCCGTGTTCTCCAGGGCTGCTCCCTAACCCACTGTGTTACTCTAGCACTTTGTGTCTGTTTTTGTAAATGGACAGACCTTTCTTAAGACTGATGAAGAAATGTCTACTGCTCCTTTCCCTCCACTGACGCTGCCTGACCTCCTCAGTTCCTCCAGCACTTTGGGTCTTTTTTTGTGAACTCGAGCCTGAAGTTGAGCAGGCTCAGACTTTATTCACTGCAGTGCAGGAGAATGAGGGATGATCTTTTTGAGGTGTAAAAAATCTTGAGAGGAATAGATCGAGTAAAGTCTTTTGCCCAGAATAGGGGAATTGAGAACCAGAGGGCTTAGGTTTAAGGTGAAGGGGGGAAGGATTTGATGGGAACCTGAGGGGTAACGTCTATATACAGAGGGTGGTGGGTGTATGGAATGAGCTGCCCGAGGAGGTAGTTGAGGCAGGTACTATCGCAACGTTTAAGAAACATTTAGGCAGGTGCGTGGATAGGACAGGTTTAGAGGGATATGGGCCAAATGCAGGCAAGTGGGACTAGTCCAGATGGGGCCTGTTGGCCGGTGTGGGCAAGTTGGGCCGAAGGGCCTGTTTCCACGCTGTATGACTCTATGAGTGGCACATGCAGTTCCATGTTTCTACCAGTTCATAAGTTGAAGGAGCGGAATTAGGCCATTCGGCCCATCGGGTCTGCTCCGCCATTCAATCATGGCCGAACTAGCTTTTCCTCTCAACCCCATTCTCCTGCCTTCTCCCCATAACCCCTGACACCCGCGCTAAGCAAGAATCTGTCGATATCCGCCTTAAAAATAGGTTGAATGGAATGAATGGGCTTTTTCCGTGCTGTGGGATTCCATGGTCCATTGGCCCAATCCTTGTCTGCTTCTTAAAGCTGTTGTGTGAGTGGCAGCTTTCGTATGATTTTCTGTGAATGTCTCTCTTCTCGTGGTCATGTTTACTAAGTATATGCTTGGGCGTGGAGTTGTTTGTGGGTGGAACGTCTGTGTTTTGTATCGAGTTTATGCCCATCTCTCCCCCCCCCCTCCCTTCACTGTGGGAGTTCCCTGCTCCACACAAGGTGTGGCGACGTGTTTGGACTATGGTTTTATACACTGGAGCCAACTCGCGTTTACTACCCGGGCAACCGTTCATTCACTGACTCATGACTCTTCTAACCTGTACTGCCTCAGACTCCTTTCACAGAGTTTCATTCAATTGGTGCCGCACCCAGGTGACAACCTGCAGACTGGAGCCGCAAGAGGCCACAGAAGCTGGGATCTGGAGCAAAAGAAAAAATAAGTGCTGGAGGAACTCAGCGGCTCAGGCAGCATCTTGGGAGGGAAATGGCCAGACGACGTTTCAAGTCAAATAATGGAAAGGTTTAGTTTAGAGATACAACGCGGAAGCAGGCCCCTTTGGCCCACCGAGTCCGCGCCGACCAGCGATCCCCGCACACTAACATTATCCTACACACTGGGCACAATTTACAATTTTTACCGAAGCCAATTAACCTACAAACTGGCACTGTAGTATGGGAGGAATCCAGAGCACCCGGGGAAAACACACACGGTCACGGGGAGAAAGTACAAACTCCGTACAGACAGCAGCCGTAGTCAGGATTGAACTCTGGTCTCTGGCGCTGCAAGGCAGCAACTCTGCCACTGAGCCACTGCGCTAACCCGTCAGGTCAGGCAGCATCTGCGGAGGGAATGGACAGGCGACGTTTCGGGTCGCCATTCTTCCTCAGACCGTAACGAAATGTCACATGTCCTTTTCTTCATTGTTGTTTTTTTAGTATGTGTTAAATGTATGTTTTTAGTATTCTTTAGCTTGTTTTATGTGGGGGTTGGGGGGGTTGGGGGAAATATTTTCTAATCTCTTGCCTCGACAAGAGATGCGTTGTTTTTCCGTATCCTATGTCCGTCCACACTGTGGCCTAACATCGAGGAGTTGGCGGCCTTTGCTGGTGACCGACTTTGGGAGCTCCACCGCGGGGAGCTGTGGACTTTAACATTGCAGAGCCCGTGATCCCTTTGCCAGGGACCGACCTCTGGGCTCCAACCGCGGGAGCCTGCGGACTTTAACATCGTGGAGCTCACGGTCTCTGGACCGACTTCGGGAGCTCCAAGCCGCAGGAGCTTCGAACGCCCAGATGTGGAAACTTAGACCGCTCCGATCACGAGACCTTCGACCGCCCAGATGTGGGAACTTCGACTGCCCCGATCATGAGAGCTTCAACCGCCCAGATGTGGGAGCTTCGACCGCTCCGATCACGAGACCTTCGACCGCCCAGATGTGGGAACTTCGACCGCTCCGATCACGAGACCTTCGACCGCCCAGATGTGGGAGCTTCGACCGCCCCGATCGCGAGAGCTTCGACCGCCGGCTGCGGGAGCTTCGATCGCCCCGACGGATGGTTCGACTGGCCCGACCACAGGAGAAAAATAAGCAAAGAAGATTGAACTTTAGTGCCTTCTATCACAGTGAGGAATGTGGGGAATCCACTGTGGTGGATGTTAATGTTGTTGTGTGTCTTGTTGCTTTTTTAGTATGTCTGTATGGTAAATCGCATATCACCGTACCTTAATTGGTACACGTAGTAATAAAAGACCTTTGAAACCTTTGAAAATTGGGCTCCCTGGGTAGAGAATGAAGGATTTGCAGAAACAAGGGACTGCAGATGCTGGAATCGTGAGTCAAAATCAAACTGCTTGAGGAACTCAGCAGGTCAAGACTCCGCACGGGTGCTGTCTGTGTGGAGTTTGCACGTTCTCCCTGTGACCCCGTGAGATTTATCCGGGTGCTCCGGTTACCTCCCACATTCCAAAGACGTGCAGGGTTTGTACTGTAGGTTAGTTGGCTTCTGTAAGCTGTCTCTAGTGTGTGGAATAGAACTAGTGTACAGGTGATCGCTGGTCGGCGCAGGCTTGGTGGGCCAAAGGGCCTGTTTCCACGCTGTATCACTAAACTAAACTAAAGTAAACGAAACTAAGCTAAGCTAAACTAAACTAAACTGAACTTAACTGAACTGCACAACTAGAATGTCACTTGCAGCAGCATTACAGGCCTATAAGCACAATTTACACAGATGTAGTGTAGTGGAGTGTAGTGTAGATGTGCTGTTTGGTTTAGTTTCGTTTATATATAATAACCAAAAAAATTCAACCCCCAGTTAATAACCACAAGACTGGTGCAAAAAAAACAAAGTCCAAAGTGCAACCAAAGACTGTCCACAGAGGTTCACTGCTGAGGTTAGTGGTGTGTGACGCTCAAGAGCCTGATGGTCGAATTGGGAAAACTCGAGTTGAACAACTAAACAGGAGAGGACATAGAAGCCCAAGAGCGACTCCGAGTGTGTGTAAATATGGGAAGAATTACTATTCGTTGAGCAGTCTCCAGCTAGGTAGGTTATATCTGCATCTGCAGTCTGAGGCATTCTTATAAAAGGTTTATATTCATCGTCCAGGGAAATGTTCTTCCTTTAATTACCCTTTCCGGTCACACGGTTTGCCTGAGGAGACTGATGTTCTGGTTTACAAAGGAGGCCAGTGTTATCTGTTAGCTACAGAGGCCTGCACTCCCTCACTACATGCCCATGTGCCGAGCTTGCCCATTCCACTCCCCGCTCTTGCTGAGAACATGGGAGCACCTAGACAGACGGACACCACCATCTGAGGGGAGTCTCCTCCATCTGACTCCACATAACGTTGGAGTAACTCAGCGGCTCAGGCAGCATCTCTGGAGAACAAGGATAGGTGACGTTTTGGGTCAAGATGCTTCTTCACAGATACTGCCCGACCCGCTGAGTTACTCCAGCACTTTGTGTCTTTTTCGGTATTAACCAGCATCTGCAGTTGTTGGTTTCTACAGGCGTTTCACCACCTGCGCTCAACATGGATTGGTGACTCTGTCTTGCACTAAACATTATTTCTGACATTATCTTTCTTTCTATTTTCTTGTCTTATTGTCCGTTTCTTAGGATGTGGGCTAAAGCAAATGCTAATTGCCAATCCTCTTTTCAAGTAGTTTAGTTTAGCTTAGCTTCGTTTAGTGTCACTTGTTCTGAGTTACAGTGAAAAGCTTTTTTGTTGCGCGCTATCCAGTCAGTGGAAAGATTACACATGATAACAATCAATCTGTCCACAGTGTACAGATGCAGGATAAACGGAATAAGGTTCCGTGCTAGATAAAGTCTAGTAAAACTCGATTAAAGATAGTCCGAGGGTCTCCAATGAGGTAGATGGTAGGTCAGGACTACTCTGTAGTTGGTGATGGGATAGTTCAGTTGCCTGATAACAGCTGGGAAGAAACTGTCCCTGAATCCCTAATAGCGGCAAGCTAGTGCAGATGGAGCCGGGGAATGGGAGGGTTGCACACAGCACATAATCTTCTGACATTTTCGTCACGTCCAACGGGTTCTCACCACGAGTCACATCTTTCCATCTCCGCCTTCTGCAGAGACCGTTCCCTCCGCAACTCCCTCCCTGGTCCACTCGTCCCTTCCCACCCAAACCACCCCCTCCCCAGGAACTTTCCCCTGCAACCGCAGGAGATGCAACACCTGTCCCTATACCTCCTCCCTCAACAGTCCCTTCGGCCCACTGAGTCTGCGCCGATACTAGTTTTATCGTACACACAGGGAACAATTTACAGAAGCCAAGTAACCTACAAACCTGCACGTCTTTGGAGTGTGGGAGCAGACCGGAGCACCCGGGGAAAACCCACATGGTCACAGGGAGAAGGTACAAACTCCATACACACAGCACCCCTAGTCTGAATCGAAACCTGGTCTCTGGTGCAACTCTACCATTGCGCCACTGTGCCGCATGAAGATTCCCATGCCCTTTGTGATAGAGGCCCTATCTGAAATGTACCTATCCACGTTCTCCAGAGATCCTGCCTGACCCGCCAAGTTACTCCAGCACCTCGTGTCTTTTTTTGTTGTAGTTCCTTGTGTCTACATTTTACTTACCTGACATTCTTTTGTTTCCATTTCACCTCTAGCCTTTGTTACTATCTCCACCCACCACCCCCGCCTCCCTCACCTGTATCCACCCATCACTTGCTACTTCCTGCTCCAGGCAGAGGCTGGGGATGGGTTGGCAGGTATGGTGACGGTGCTTTCAGGAGTGGGTTTGGTGACGGAAGAAGTGAAGGGTGCAGGGACCATTCTGGGAAGAAGCCAACCAGTGCGTCACTATTTACTCTGTAGCTTTCCGGAAGGTTCTCCTGCCAGAACATCAGGTGACTTGTGCAGAGAAGCAGCTGCTGAGAAGCACTGGCAATTAACCCTCTGATACCCAGTCATAGAGTCGTACAGAGTAGAAACTTACCATCAGCCCAGCTTGCCCGCAGCAACCAACATGTCCCATCTACACTAGCCCCACCCGACTACGTTTGGCCTCTATCCCTCTAAACCTATTCTATCCATGTACTTGTCTCATCTCTACAGAGTTTGTACGTTCTTCCCGTGATCTGCGAGGGTGTTTTCCAGGTGCTCCGGCTTCCTCCCACACTCAAAAGACGTACAGGTTTATAGGCTAATTGTCTTGATAAAATTGTAAATTGCCCCTAGTGTGTGTGGGATACTGTTAGTGTGCGGGGATCGCTGATCGGTGTGGACACTGTGGGCCGAAGGACCTGCTTCTGCCCTGTATCTCACAACTAAACTAAACCTGTTTCTTAAACTACCTCCACCGGCAGCTCATTCCATACACCCACCACCCTCTGTGTGAAAATGGTACCCCTCAGGTTCCTATAAAAATCTTTTCCCCTCCTCACCTTAAACCTATGTCCTCTGGATCTCGATTCCCCCACTTCACACAAAGGGTGGTGGGTGTATGGAACAAGCTGCCAGAGGAGGTAGTTGAGGCAGGGGCTATCCTAACATTTCTGAAACAGTTAGACAGGTACATGGATGGGACAGGTTTGGAGGGATATAGGCCAAACGCAGGCAGGTGGGACTAGCGTAGCTGGGACATGTTGGCTGGTGTGGGCAAGTGGGGCCTGTTTCCACACTGCATCATTCTGACTCCGGGCAAGAGTCTCCGTGCTTTTAACCGATCTTTTCCACTCATGTGATGGTAACAAAATAAGACACAAAGTGCTGGAGTAACTCAGTGGGTCAGGCAGCATCGCTGGAGAAAGTGGATAGGCGACGTTTTGGGTTGGGACCTTCTACAGACTGATGAGAAACGACTTCATACCAAACTGCGGCAGGTTTTCCACCACTCTGCACCATGTAAACCCGGACACAAGGAACTGCAGATGCCAGAAGCTTGTGCAAAACACAAAGTGCTGGAGTAACTCAGTATCACTGGAGAAAAAGGGGGGGGAAGAAAGGTGGCAAAGAGGAGGGGCAGGCAATAGGTGGACACAGGCAAGAGGGGGCTTTGATAGACAGATGCTGCCTGACCCGCCGAATTCCTCCGTCACTTTGTACTTTGCTCAAGATCCCAGCATCTGCAATTCCTTGTGTCACCTCCAACACTTGGTCGCTGCCTGTGTGGAGTTTGCACGTTCTCCCCGTGACCACGTGGGTTTTCTCCGGGTGCTCCGGTTTCCTCCCACATCCCAAGGACGTGCAAGTTTGGAAGCTAATTGCCTTCTGTAAATTGTACCTAATGTGCAGGACAGACTAGTGATTGCGGGGTGATTGTGGTCGGCGTGGACTTGGTGGGCCGAAGGGCCTGTGATGCATCCGAGATGCTTATATAAGATGTATCTAAGTAACGGATAGGTGACGTATCGGGTCGAGACAACTCCTTCAGACCCTTCTTCTTCAGAATGGTCTCGACCTGAAACGTCGCCTCCAGAGATGCTGCCTGTCCCGCTGAGTTACTCCAGCTTTTTCTGTCTATCTTTGCTTTCAACCAGCATCTGCAGCTCCTTCATACACGTTGTGTATGAATAGTGATGGAACTAGCATGGAACTGTATTCAAAAAGGAATTTCACTGTTCCTCATACACGTGTCAAATAAAGTACTATTGAACCCCATTGTGTATCTAAACTAAACTAAACTAAACTTTTTAACGCTCTAACTTTGTGATCTGTTTACCCTGTATATACATAGAGCCAAGGTAGGCACAAAATGCTGGAGTAACTCAGCAGGACAGGCAGCATCTCAGGAGAGAAGGAATGGGTGACGTTTGGGGTCGAGACCCTTCTTCAGTCTGCCTGTCCCGCTGAGTTACTCCAGCATTTTGTGTCTACCTTCGATTTAAACCAGCATCTGCAGTCCCCCCCCCCCCCCTTCAATCTCCCTTTAGCACAGGGGGGGGTGAACTATGAATACCACAACCATTTAAGGACGATAAGTATAAGAAGATAACTGCAGATGCTGGTACAAATCTGCAGAAGGGTCTCGACCCGAAACGTCACCCATTCCTTCTCTCCTGAGATGCTGCCTGACCTGCTGAGTTACTCCAGCATTTTGTGAATGAATACCTTCCATTTAAGGACGAACTTTTTGCAGAATCCCCACCTTTGTGAGTTGACACTTGCTTAATGCAAGTTGCAGATAATTGTTACAACCTCCAGTTCGACTCAACCCCTAACGGTTGTGGTTGTGAATGATCCAGGAAGCCGAGCTGATTGCGAACCGTGGAGGCTGTTGGATGCCGATGACTTCATCTCGCCAGCGAGTGGGTGGGTGTGAGTTTCAGAAGCAGTGCAGCAGCTGATTTGTTGTCAGGCACAGTCAACCTTGCGGTGGGAACCTTACTGCCTGTGTGCCGGCTCTCTCTCTCTCTCTCTCTCTCCCTCTCTCTCTCCCACTCTCTCTCTCTGAGTTCAACGTTGTTTTTAAAAGGTTTTTTTTCTCCCAAAGTTTATAAATATTTCTAGCACTTGGGAGGAAGTTCGCAGCCAAGTGCACTTGGAAAGGAGGGGAGGAGAGAGAGAGAGAGAGAGAGAAAGAGGGAGGAGGAAGAATTAGATTCTCCTTGTAGAATGTCAAGACTTCAAGTGGGATCGGCGTAAGCGATGGGGAACTGAGGTTGGTGGGGGAGAAACTATCCCAGTGTTAGCCTGGGTGAAACAATCTGCAAATATATATATATATATATATATATATAGAGAGAGAGAGAGAGAGGGAGAGAGAGTGTGGACACATGACGTGGAACAGCACGATGAGCAGTGGCTACAGCAGTCTAGAAGAGGACTCTGGAGAATTCTTTTTCACTGCAAGAACTTCCTTCTTCAAGAAGCCTCAAGCTAAGGCTAAACCCGAGCGGGTGAGTGTGTGTGAGTGTGTGTGTTGTGTATATATGTGCATTTGCTGGCTGGACGCCTGACTCCTTTGCAAGGCAAAGAGAGAGCGATATCCTAATTGCATTAGCAAAGCACAAAAGTGCCGGAGGGACTTGTAGACCCAAGGAACTAACTGCAGGTGCTCAATTTAAAAAAAAAAAAGACACGAAGTGTTGGAGGAGCTCAGCCGGGTCAGGCAGCGTCTCTGGGAGAAAAGGAATGGGTGATGTTTCGGGTCGAGA
Source organism: Rhinoraja longicauda (assembly GCF_053455715.1). Lineage (NCBI taxonomy): Eukaryota > Metazoa > Chordata > Chondrichthyes > Rajiformes > Arhynchobatidae > Rhinoraja > Rhinoraja longicauda. Next base: position 23,952,835 of record NC_135972.1, on the reverse strand, counting down.
CCCCTTCTTCATTCAGACTGAGGTGCTGCCAGACCCGCCGAGTTTACTCCGGCACTTTGAGTCATTTTGTGCGTTAACCAGCATCTGCAGTTTCCTCGTTTCCACGAAGGGCAGATGCTGGTTTACAAACAAAATAAAAAAAAGGTGCTGGAGTAACGCGACTAGTCAGTCAGCATCTGTGGAGGACGTGGAGAAGTGACGGTTCATGTCAGAATATAAGTCAAGTCAAGTCAAATTTATTTGTATAATAGAAGAGTACAGCAGGGGATCGGGCCATTCGACCCACAATGTTTGCGCCGAACATGATGTCATTGATGTAACAAACTGATGTAATCTGCCCTCACATGATCCATATCCCTCCATTACCTGCACTTCCATGCGCCTATCATAGTCTCTTAAACACCACTATGGTATCTGCCTTCACCATCACCACCACCCCTGGCAATGTGTTCCAGCCCCCCACTATTTGGCTTGGCAGAGTCTGAAGAAGGGTCTCGACTCCAAATATCACCCAGAGTCAATATCTTTCCCCAGAGATGTTGCCTGGCCCGCTGATTTACTCCAGCACTCTGTGTCTGTACTTGGTCAGGACCCTTCTTCAGACTGAAGCCCTCTCTAGGGATGCGGCTGACTCCAGCACTCTGTGTCTGCACTTGGTCAGGACCCTTCTTCAAACTGAGGGACACGGCTTCAGTCTGAAGAAGGGTCCCGACCCGAAACGTCGCCTCTCTCTGTGTGTTCTCCAGGGATGCGGCTGACTCCATCCAGCACGTTGTGTCTTATGTTTGCTGGAGTAACTCAGCATCTGCACCAGGGAGAGACAAGACGACATTTGTTGGCCGGGACTCAGTCCGAAGGGTCCCGTTTTTGTGCCTTCCCTCCACAGATGCTACCCGACCTGCTGAGTTCCACCGGCACTTTGTGTTGTTTTGCTCAAGATCCCAGTAATGGCGTTTTTCCTTGTCTCTCTGCTAATTATACAAACCAGAATAGATAACATCTATCATTTAGGTTGAGAGGGATATGGGCCAAACGAGGGCAGGTGGGACTAGTGTAGATGGGGCATGTTGGTCGGTGTGGGCAAGTTGGTCGGTGTGGGCAAGTTGGGCTGAAGGGCCTGTTTCCATACTCTATGACTCTGTGACTCCATAACTCTTCGACACAGTCTCCCTGTGCACTGTAAACCTTTGAGTCCTTGGCAACCGGTCTGTATGCCTCGTTGCCAACAGTACACACCTTTTATTTGTGGCACTGAAATAAAATATTTACTTTCTGACCGAGGCACTACTAATATTTATGGGGCTCCTTTTGGAAAGTGAGGTCGATGTTTAGTTGAGGTGATGGGGCGGATTACACGTGGGGTAATTGCCCTGGCAGGCAGTTCTGTACAATTATCAGCAAGGACTGTCTGTAGTCAGAGATAAGAGATTGTATGTGGACAGGCAGCTATGAATGACTCTATATGATTTTTTTTTTACCAATCTCGTTGAGGGTGAGTTTAAACAGAACCTGTCTTGTGTTTTTGGTTAAGTAACTCAAAAGCAAAAAGTTGCAGTCCCAGATTTAAAGCACAAAATGTCAGAAATACTCAGTAGGTCAGGCAGCATCTGAGGAGAGAGAATGCATCATTATACTTGCAGTAAAATACAAAGTACTGGAGGAACTCGACAGGTGAGGCAGCATCTGAGAGAGAGAGAGATAGGTACAGCACGGAAACAGGCCCTTCGGCCCACCGAGTCCACGCCGACCATCCATTCACATTACCCATTCGCATTAGTTCTGCTATCCAACTTTCGCATCCACTCCCGACACACTAAGGGCAATTTACAGAGGGCCAATTAACGTACAAACTCGCAAGTCGTTGGGATGTGAGAGGAAACTGGAGCACCCGGAGGAAACCCACGTGGTCACAGGGAGAATGAGCAAACTCCACACACACACAGCACCTGAAGTCAGGATCGAACACGGGTCCCTGGTGCTGTGAGGCAGCAGCTCTACCATGGAGGGATTGGGCAGACAGCGTTTTGGGTTGTGACCCTTCCTCAGACTGATGGAGTAGGGGGATATAGGTAACTCGGGGGGGTGGGAGATGAGTGTGTGGGGATGGGGAAAGGAGTAAAGTGACCAGAACATTCCAGCATCTGCAGCTCCTCGTGTTTCCATCTTACATTTGCACTTCTGATTTTGGAGACACAGAGAACTGCAGATGCTGGAACCTCGAGCAAAACTCAAAGTCCTGGAGGAACTCAGCAGGTGAGGCAGCACCAATGGAAGGAATGGACAGATGGCATTTGAGGCCGGGCCTCTTCTTCAGAACCCAACCCAAAACGTCACCGAGCCAGTTAATGTTGTCTTTCCACTCCCTCCACTGCCTGACCCTTCCGAGTTCCTCCAGCACTTTGTGTTTTGCTTGAGACTCCAGTGTCTGCAGTTCCTTATATCAGCTCTGTATGTGAAATAATCTCTTGTTTGGAAGATTGGAATAGTTCTTCCGCTATCCAGGTTACTGTTTATTAATTGTATTGCCACTGTGTTGTGTGGTCGGTATTGCATTAAGGGAGGGTATCTTACTCAAAGTGCTGCTTTGGTTCAAACACTGCAGCAGTGGCTGCAGTTAATGGTTGAATGGTTCTTTATCACCTCATGTACGGAGGCACAGTGAAACTTTTATTTTGCATACAGTTCAGTAAAGTATCACCATGCCCAAGCACAATCCCTGATGAAGTACAGAGTGTACAGAAATAGTCCACTGAGTCAGCACGAAGTGTCGCCAGGTTTTGGCGCCATTTTCAAAGTCCAGTCCGGTCGGTCCGTGGGTTCGGTCTCCCGCAACGGCGCCCCATCCAGGCGAGCCCCAGAGGCGGCACGGTGGAGCAGCGGTGGAGTTGCTGCCTCACAGCGCCAGAGGCCCGGGTTCGATCCTGACTACGGCTGCTGTCTGTATGGAGTTTGTACGTTCTCCCCGTGACCGTATGAGTTTTCTCCGGGTGCTCCAGTTTCCTCCCACACTCCAAAGACGTGCAGGTTTTTAGGTTAATTGGCTTTGATAAAAATTGTAAATTGGTGTAAGTGTGTGGGGATCACTGGCCGGGGTGCACTCTGTGGGCCGAAGGGCCTGTTCCCGTGCTGTATCTCTAAAGCCTAAAGTCCCAGGCTGCTGCAGGGCCTCCAGCCATCACCTCCGTCCGGACTGTCGCCCCTCTCCTCGCCTGGCCATCTTCACCCTTCGTGTCCCAAGGATGCCTCCTGCAGCCGAGGTAGAGGGGGGGGGGGGTAGGAGGTCGGGCCTTGTGTTCACAGAGGAGGGTTGTGAGCTCTCTCTGAGCGAAGCCAGCTGGGATCGGGATGGCCGGGCTTGCTAAGTGATAAAGAGTGGAGTTGAGTAATACTGGGTGGTCTGCTGGCCGATGTTGTCCAACATCTCGAGCGGCAACTTCAGTGGCAGGTCCATCGCTGCTGGAGCTCCTCTCCTCCTCCTGAGCCTGAAGACATGTTGATTCAATTGCATCCTGATGGGTTATCGGTTTAAACTTGAAAGCACCAGATATCACATTTCCACACTATTTATACCCCTGTCACGTATGTTACATATTTCACTCAGTTTAATTTAGAGATACAGCGTGGAAACCTTTGAGCCACCGAGTCCGCACTGACTAGCGATCTCCACCTCCCCACCTCCCGTACACTAGTCCTATAGTACACACTGGGGACAATTTTACCGAAGCCAATTAACCTACAAACCTGCACGTCTTTGGAATGTGGGAGGAAACCGGAGCACCCGGAGAAAATCCACGCAGTCACAGGGAGAACGTGCAAACTCCCTACAGACAGCACCCGTAGCTGGGATCGAACCCGGGTCTCCGGCGCTGCAAGCGCTGTACGGCAGTAACTCTATCACTGCGCCACTGTGCCGCCCTAGCATTCAGAAAGCATTCTTGCCGCCTGCTCTCCAGTTCGCAGAAAGATTATACAGGATTACAATCAAGCCGTCTACAGTGCACAGATTCAGGATGAAGGGAATAACGCTTAGTGCAAGATAAAGTTCAATTAAAGATAGTCCGAGGGTCTCCAATGAGGTAGATGGTAGGTCAGGACCACTCTCTAGTTGGTGATAGGATGGTTCAGTTGGGAAGAAACTGTCCCTGAGTCTGGAGGTGTGTGTTTTCACGCTCCTGTACCTCTTGCCTGATGAGCGAGGGGAGAAGCGGGAGTGGGCCTATGCTGGTTCCTTCCAACCCAATCCCCTTTGTTCCACTCCTCTGCCGCTTTGCTGTAGCCCGAGCATCCTCCCCTCTCTCGCCAGAAGTGGTCCCGACTCGAAACGTCACCTATCCATGGTCTCCAGAGATGTTCATGCCTGACCAGCCGAGTTACTCCAGCACTTTGTGCCCTTTACTGAAACGCATTCCCTGAAATATTTTTTTTGCATAGATAGGTAGATAGATAGATACAAAGTGCCGGTGCAACTCAGCAGGTCAGGCAGCATCACTGGAGAAAATGGATAGGTGATGTTTTGGTCTGGACCCCTGAAGAAGGTGTCTACCACATGTAGAGTGGTGATAAAATCTGTTTATGTATATGTACCATTTATGTTTATGCATATGTACCCCTGGTGTTCCAACATTCCCGTTAGATTGCTGCTGTTTTCTCAGTGTAGATTCTCCTTGTCCGGGATGTGTTTAGTCAAGACTTCATTGGAGCTGCAAGTACAGCCTCTTGGTATCTACAGCAGCTAATCACAGCTATGTTCACATGATGTTGTGGCCACTGAGTTTATTAGCAGTGCCGAGTATTCGTGAGGCGTGTATTTTTATTCATTCTAAATATAAACAACATTGCTCCAATGTGTGTGTGCAGATTGACAATTCAGCACATATTAAAACCCAGTTTAAAACACATACACTCACACATAAACGTTTAAAAATATGCACGCTTACAGATACACACAATTACACTCGTACATACACTTACATACCTACACTTACAGATATACACTCAAAATATACACACAACCATGCACTTACACGCACACACATAAAATTACACATGCACACATGCCGTCTATATCTCTCATTTCGCTTTCCCCTGATTCTCAGTCTGAGGAAGGGTCTCAACCCGAAACGTCACATATTCCTTTTCACCAGAGATGCTGCCTGACCCACTGAGTTACTCCAGCTTTTTGTGTCTATCTACACTTACACATGCACTTACACATACAAACATACACACACACACACACACACACACACACACACACACACACACAGACACACACACACACACACACACACACACACACACACACACACACACACACTCATACATACACACCCACATACACTTAACTTACACGCACACACACACCATTATTGCCCTGCATTAACTGCTGCAGATTCTTCCACCTACACTTGCTGGCCTTACAATGAGAACACCCCGTGCTTTTCAAGTAGATCTGGTAACAAGACAAAACACCACCCCCGTGCTGAGGAAGGAAAAGATATGGTCGGAGTTTATTATGTCTTTAGCAGAAAATGCAAGGACAGGGGGAAGCTGTTTACTCTCCCGTAACTTTTAATGAGATGATAACAAACCCGTGGCCTTCATTTCACCTTGCCTCTACTCTCGAGCCTTGATGGCCAATCTCAGATTTAAAGTGAACGGTTAGCCCAATGTGAAATACATTTCGGGGAAAGATGGTCACAAAAAACTGGAGTAACTCAGCGGGTCAGGCAGCAATCCTGGAGAAAAAGAATAGGGGGTCACGACCCAAAACGTCGCCTACTCCTTTTCTCCAGAGATGCTGCCTCAGTGGCAGTGGCCACAACATCATGTGAACATAGCTGTGATTAGCCGCTGAGTTACTCCAGCGTTTTGTGTCTGTCTTTGGTTTAAACCAGCGTCTGCAGTTCCCCACTACACATTTTGGGGAGGATGGTTCCAGATTTTCTCGCCACCTTGTATGTGGAAGACCCTTTCATCGGGGGATCCCGAACGGAACGCCACCCATCCGGGGATGCTGCCTGACCTGCTGAGTTACTCCTGGAACTGCAGATGCTGGTGTATACCTGAAGATAGACACAAAATGCTGGAGTAACTCAGCGGGACAGGCAGCATCTCTGGAGAGAAGGAATGGGTGACGTTTTGGGTCGAGGCCCTTCTTCAGTTACTCCAGCACTTTGTACTCACTCCAGCACTTGACCAATTTCCCTCCTGGGATAAATAAAGTTCTATCGTATCGTGTTCGTTGGGTTGTTTAAATTAATACTGACTAGCTAATTAAATTATTGCATCGTATGGGAGGCACATTCCCAATCTCGTTGTACCCCTGTACAATGACAAGAAAGATATATTGTATTGTATTGTACCTTGCCAGGCTTTGTTCCACCCTCACCTCTCACTGACTATGATCGATTGGTCTGAAGAAGCGTCCCGACCCGAAACATCGTCTGCCTCTCCCGCTGAATTCCTCCAGCACTTTGTATTTTGTTCAAGATTCCAGCGTTTCCAGCCTCTCCTCACTTGCATCCATCAGCTCATTGGCACCTCGTGATCCCGGGCCAGCCGGAATGTGGCCCCGGGTGATTTGTAGTCTTTGCAGGCCATTTAAATCCATTTGTCACTGAGATGTGATTGCCTTTAAGAACCACTCAAGACCCTTGTTATGTACAAGAATGGAAAGCAGTGTTGACACTAATTGCATTACAAAAACCACCCTTGTCGACAGTGTTAACATGAACCCGTTACTGTCCATGTGTGAAACCAGTGGCGCAGCGGGAGGAGCTGCTGCCTCACAGCACCAGAGACCCCGGTTCGAACCTGACCTCGGGCGCTGTTTGTGTGGAGTTTGCACGCGCTCTCTGTGACCGCGTGGATTTTCTCCGGGTGCTCTATTTTCCTCCCACACTCCAAAGACATTGGTTAATTGGCCTCTGTAAAATGACCCGTGGTGTGTCGGAAGTGGATGGGAAAGTGGGATAACATAGAAAGAGTGTGAATGGGTGATTGATGGTCAGCATCTGTGAGCCGAAGCACTGGCTTCCACACTGTAGGGAGAGGTTAAGCAGGCTAGGACTATGTTCCTTGGAGCGTAGGAGGATGAGGATTCTAGAGGTGTACAAGATCATGAGAGGAATAGATAGGGTAAATGCACAGAGTCTTTTACTCGGGGTAGTGGAATCGAGAAGGACATTGGTTTAAGGTGAGGAGGGGGGAAAGATTTAATAGAAACCAGAGGGGCAACTTCTTTACACAGAGGGTGGTGGGTGTATGGATTGAGTTGCCAGAGGAGGTAGTTGAGGCAGATACTATTGCAATGTTTAAGGAACATTTAGACAGGTACATGGATAGGTTAGTATAAGAAGATAACTGCAGATGCTGGTACAAATCGAAGGTTTTTAGTCACAAAACGCTGGAGTAACTCAGCAGGTCAGGCAGCATCTCGGGAGAGAAGGAATGGGTGACGTTTCGGGTCGAGACCCTTCTTCAGACTGGTCACAAAATAGACACAAAAAGCTGGATGGGTTACGTCTAGAGGGATAAGGGCCAAACGCAGGCAGGTGGGACTGGTGTAGATGGGGCTTGTTGGTTGGTGTGGGCAGGTTGGGCTGAGGGGCCTGTATGACTTTGTGACTAATGGAATGCATTTTGTGAGGGAAGTTTAGTTTAGTTTCCATGCTGTTTGACTCTACGACTCCATCTCTAAACTGAAGACAAACACCATTCAGGATGGGTTTGGTTTTTTCCTTCATGGGTGACTTTATTCCCTTGCTGTTCACGACGTATTGTGAGGTGGTTGTTTCTCTGCGGGCTGTGACGGCGTTGAGTGGAAATCCCCGTACCGTCCAAGCTAAAGGTCACCTGTCGGGGAGGGAGTAACGATGAACCTCGCCGAGACTGCGTGGCCTGCATTCCAAGAGCAACTTTACTTGAGTGTGGAGTGACATCACTCTGGGGCGAGGCTGGAGAGAGAGAGAGATTTGCATTTACGTGGCACCCTTTCACCAACTCTCCATGTCCCACCTCGCTCAACAACCACCGACTGTGGAGGCTTAAAGGTTCGGTGACGTTGAAGTGCGGAGAAGGAAAGGAAACGTTTAGGAAGGAACTGCAGACGCTGGTTTAAACCGAAGATGGACGCAAAAAGCTGGAGTAACTCAGCGGGACAGGCGGCATCTCTGGAGAGAAGGAATGGGTGACGTTTCGGGCCGAGACCCTTCATCTGAAGAAGGGTCTTGACCCAAAACGTCACCCATTCCTTCTCTCCAGAGATGCTGCCTGACCCGCTGAGTTACTTCAGCTCAGCTTTTTGTGTCTAACTTCAGAAGGAAGGAAATTGGCAGGCTTGATGTTTAGGTTTATTAGTTTAGTTTCATTTATTGTCAGGTGTAACGAGAGGCACAGTGGAAATCTTTAGTTGCGGGCTATCCAGTCAGCGGAAAGACAATACATGATTGTAATCGAGCCGTCCACAGTGTACAGATACAGGGTGAAGGTAATAGCATTTAGTCGGCAAGGTAGAGTCCAATGAAAGATATTCTGAGGGTCTCCAGTGAGGTAGATGGGAGGTCAGGAGTTGGTGATAGGGTGGTTCAGTTGCCGGATAACAGCTGGGAAGTAACTGTCCCTGGATCTGGAGGAGTGCGTTTTCAAACCTGCATCCCTTGCCTGAATGGGGAAGAGGGAGTGGCCAGGATGAGACTAGTCCTTGGTCATGCTGGTGGCCTTGCCTGGGGCTGTGTGCCGTGTAGATGGGGTCAATGGAAGGGAGGTTGGTTAGTGCGATGGTCTGGGCTGTGTCCATAGCTCATTGTAATTCCTAACATGTTGTGGTGCATCCTGAAGAAATGTTTTCTACAGCGCATCTGTAGAAGTCAACTGGGTGAAACAACCCTGGAAAATGTGGATCACTTTCCGTACCTTGGAAGTCACCTCTCCTCCAATGTCGACCTTGATGACGAGATCCAACATCGTCTTAAGTGTGCTGGACGTCTTCGAACGAGTCTTTCAAAATCGTGACATCCGAACAGACACCAAAATGTTAAGTGTACAAAGCAGTGGTGATTCCAACGCTCCTGAATGCATCAGGAACCAGGACAACATACCCACGCCATCCGAAAACACTTGAAAAGTTCCATCAACGATGTCTTCGAAGCAGCTTAAATATCGGCTGGGAAGACAGAAGAACCAACGTCAGCGTGCTGAATGAAGCGAAAACATCAAGCATCGAAGCTTTCATCATCAGGAACCAACTAAGATAGAGTGGCCATGTTGTTCGGATGAAAGACGAGCATCTACCAGAGCAAACCTTCTACTCCCAGCTTAAAGAAGGCAAATGTAAAAGAGGCGGACAAAAGAAGAGATCCAAAGACGCCTTAAAAGCCAGCATGAAGAAATGTGAAATCAACATCGGCAATTGGGAAACCAACGCCAAGGACAGGAAACTCTGGCAAACCATCATCCAAAAAGGAACAGCGACCTTCAAAGCCAACAGATGCGCAGAATTAGAAGAAAAGAGAAGTAAACGGAAAGAGAGGCTGCAACAACCAAAGCCCGATCTGACATCTGGAATTACCTGCCCTGAAGGCCGAAGAAGTTTCAAAGCCAGGATTGGACTCATAAGCCACCTGACAGTTCATAAAAACAATGGAACATAGACCATCATCCTCGACCTCGAGGGGTATCCACAACGACGAGAAGTTGGTGAGAGTTGTTGGGGACATGCCGAACATTCTAAGCCTTCTAAGGAAGTAGAGGTGTTGGTGTCACATGTACCTTGGTGCAGTGAAAAGCTTTGTTTTGGACCCGATACAATCAGATCAGATATACTATTATACCGAGTGCAATAATGGTGGGCGTGGGCTAGGTGGGGGAAGGGCCTGTTCCTTTATGTAGAAACAAAGAACTGCAGATGCCAGATGATACACAAAAGGCCTCAATGTGCTGGAGTAACTCAGCAGGTCAGGCAACATCTCAGAAGAAAAAGGATGGGTGACGTTTTGGGTCAGGACCCTTCTTCATTGAAGTGGACAAATGACCGTGTAAGGGCTTGATTCACAAAATGCTGAAGTAACTCAGCAGGTCAGGCAGCATCTCAGGAGAGAAGGAATGGGTGATGTTTCGGGTCGAGACCCTTCTTCAGACTGATGTCAGGGGGGCGGGACAAAGGAAGGATATAGGTGGAGACAGGAAGATAGAGGGAGAACTGGGGAGGGGGAGGGGAAGAGAGGGACAGAGGAACTATCTAAAGGTGGAGAAGTCGATGTTCATACCGCTGGGCTGCAAGCTGCCCAAGCGAAATATGAGGTGCTGTTCCTCCAATTTCCGATGGGCCTCACTATGGCACTGGAGGAGGCCCATGACAGAAAGGTCAGACTGGGAGTGGGAGGGGGAGTTGAAGTGCTCAGCCACTGGGAGATCAGGTTGGTTAAGACGGTCTGAGCGAAGGTATTGAGCGAAATGATCGCCGAGCCTGCGTTTGGTTTCGCCGATGTAAAGAAGTTGACATCTAGAGCAGCGGATGCAATAGATGAGGTTGGAGGAGGTGCAGGTGAACCTCTGTCTCACCTGGAAAGACTGTTTGGGTCCTTGGATGGAGTTGAGGGGGGAGGTAATGGGACAAGTGTTGCATCTCCTGCGGTTGCAGGGGAAAGTGTCCGGGGATGGGGTGGTTTGGTAGGAAGGGACGAGTGGACCAGGGAGTTACGGAGGGAGCGGTCTCTGCGGAACGCAGAGAGGGGAGGGGATGGGAGGATGTGGCCAGTGGTGGGGTCCCGTTGTAGGTGACGGAAATGTTGGCGGATGATTGGTTGGATACGCTGGCTGGTGGGGTGGAAGGTGAGAATGAGGGGGTTTCTGTCCTTGTTACGAATGGGGGGAGGGGGAGCAAGAGTGGAGCTGCGGGATATAGAAGAGACCCCAGTGAGAGCCTCATCTATAATGGAAGAGGGGAAGCCCCGTTTCTTGAAGAATAAGGACATCTCTGAAGCCCTAGTGTGAAACACCTCATCCCGGGCACAGATGTGGCGTAGACGGAGGAATTGGGAGTAGGGGATAGACTTTTTGCAGGAGATAGGGTGGGAAGAAGTGTAGTCCAGATAGCTGTGCGAGTCAGTGGGTTTATAGTAGATAAGAGCTTTGCATGGATGGTGGTGGGAGCTCTGAATGGTCTGGATTTTGAGGAGAGAAGGATCTTGAGACCTATTTAAAAACTTAATCTAATCCAACGACCTGATAATTGTAGTTGTAGTGTTACTCTGGCAGCAGTTAATGGACACAAATAGTATATCATTTGAAAGCTGTTACTTCCAACTCTGCAGTAAATCACTTACCTTCCTTCTCTTTAATCAAGTCCATATTTTGTGCTTGTGGTACATTCTCAGTTGTCTATGCTTTCTTTTATACAGGCAGATGTTGCACATACTTAATTACAGAGAGGGTGAAGTGTGAGGGGGTGATTAGTTTTAACTGGGGGCCCATTTAGTGGGAATGGTGCCAAGACGACGGCTTTATTCCCACCGGGGCTCGGGAAAGGAAAGAACCTTCTCCCTGCCTCAGGTGGTCGTGAATGGCCTGGCAGCTTTGGGGCAGCACGACGGCGCAGTGGTAGAGTTGCTGCCTCACAGCGCCAGAGACCCGGGTTCGATCCTGACTACGGGTGCTGTCTGGATGGAGTTTGTACGTTCTTCCCGTGGGTTTTCTCCGGGTGCTCCAGTTTCCTCCCACACTCCAAAGACGTGCAGGTTTGTAGGTTGACACAGCGGGTGAGGCAGCATCTCTGGGGAAAAGAGATGTGGAAGAGATTGAGACTGTGAAAGGGTTCCAACCGGAAACGTCACCCATCCTTTTCCTCAGAGATGCTGCCTGACCCGCTGATTGTCCTGCCTGACCCGCTGAGTGGCCTGCCTGACCCGCTGAGTGGCCTGCCTGACCCGCTGAGTGGCCTGCCTGACCCGCTGAGTGGCCTGCCTGACCCGCTGAGTGGCCTGCCTGACCCGCTGAGTGGCCTGCCTGACTGCAGCACTTTGTATCCATCATTGGTGTAAACCAGCATCTGCAGTTCCTTCTTACACTGGTTTATTGGTAATTGTAGGTTAATTGGCTTCAGTAAAGATTGTACATTGCCCCTAGTGTGTAGGTTAGTGCTAGTGTACGGGTAATCACTGGTCGGCACGGACTCGGTGGGCCGAAGGGCCTGTTTCCGTGCTTCCCTCCCTGCCTGAAGTCCGCCATAATCATCCCACTGCCGAAAAAGCCTGTCATCAGCGGTCTTAACGACTACCGTCCGGTAGCACTCACACCGGTCATCACAAAGTGCTTCGAGAGACTGGTCCTGCAGCACATCAAAGCCAGCCTCCCACCCACCTTCGACCCATACCAGTTTGCCTACAGAGCAAATAGGTCTACAGGGGATGCCATCGACACTGCTCTTCACACTGCACTGACCCACCTTGAACACCAGGGGAGCTATGTGAGGATGCTCTTTCTCGACTTCAGCTCTGCCTTTAACACGGTCATCCCGAGCAGACTGGTCACCAAACTTTCCGACCTTGGATTTTCCCTAACCATCTGCAAATGGATCAAGGACTTCCTGACCAACCGCCCCCAGACAGTCAAAATAGGCCCTCACCTCTCCTCCACCATTACACTGAGCACCGGCTCACCACAGGGCTGTGTGTTGAGCCCCATCCTTTACTCCCTCTACACTCACGACTGCGCCCCCACCCATCCCACCAACACCATCATCAAGTTCGCGGATGACACGACTGTGGTTGGACTTATCTCAGAAGGAGATGAGACAGCCTATAGGGATGAAATCCAAAGGCTGGCAGCATGGTGTTCAGTGAACAATCTGGTCCTGAACTCCTCCAAAACAAAGGAACTTATAATTGACTTTAGAAAAACCAGTGGAGATTACGACCCACTCTACATCAATGGGGTCTGCGTGGAAAGGGTACCAGCTTTCAGGTTCCTGGGTACGCACATCGCAGAGGATCTCACCTGGTCTACCAACACCATCACCACAGTAAAGAAGGCACAGCAGAGACTCCACTTCCTGAGGATCCTCAGGAAAACCAACCTGCAGGAGAAGCTCATGTTGTCCTTCTATCGCTGCTCCATCGAGAGTGTGCTGGCATACTGTATAACCACATGGTATGCCAGCTGCTCAGAAAAGGACAGGAAGGCCCTTCAGAGGGTCATCACGACGGCCCAGAAAATCATCGGCTGCTCACTGCCCTCCCTGGAGCACCTGTTCAGCCTGCGCTGCCTCAGTAGAGCAGGCAAAATAATAAAAGATCCATCCCACCCCGGCCACCGTCTGTTTGTTCATCTGCCCTCTGGTCGACGTTTCAGGTCAATCAAATCCCGAACAAACAGACTTAAGAACAGTTTTTACCCCAGGGCCATACGAGAACTGAACACTACCTGTGCACTAGGCAACACCGTTAAAAAATCTTGTACTTAATTTAATTGTATTTATGTATTTATTTGTTTTTGCATTTATTGCATATATGTTTGTACGCACCGTCAGGATTGGCTGTTTTTTAATTTCGTTGTACTCGTTGCAATGACAATAAATGAATATTATTATTATTATTATTATTATTTATCTCTAAACATTACAGTCTATAGTAAAGCTGATGAGATACTTTCAAACCTTGTATCACAAAATGCTGGAGTAATAACTCAGCGGGTCAGGCAGCATCTCTCACACAAAATGCTGGAGTAACTCTTTCAAACCTTAATGAGCAGCAAATGCAGGGCAAATCCACGTGTGACGGGATAACGAGCAGGTACTTGGGATTTGTGATGTTGTTGTGGGGAGGATGTTACTTCCTGTGGAAGAATCTGTAATTATGGGTATTTGTTTAAGTCTCCCATTTAACACACAGTTGAAGGCAGTTTGGTGGGCCATGGGTCTTGGGAACGCCAGTCTGAGGAGCTGTACAGTTTAGAAACAGGCCCTTTGGCCCTCCACATCCATGCTGACCCCCAATCCCATTTGCCTGTGTTAGGACCGTTTCCTTCTACGCCGTAAAGGGACACAACGTGTTGGAGTAACTCAGCGGGTCAGGCAGCATCTCTGGAGAACAGAGATAGGTGATGTTTAGGGTCCAGACCCTTCTTCAGTCTGAAGAAAGATCTCAACTCGAAACGTCACCTAGCTAGAGATAGGTTCTCCAGAGATTCTGCTGATCTGTAAAGTACACCAGCACATTGTCCTTTTGTGTATTGACCAGCACCTGCAGTTGCTTGTTTCTATATTCTTCCTACAATGCCATGTCTATTTAGGTACCTTTCTAAATACCTCTCGCACGTGAACATTGAAATCTCTAATTTTAAGTAATCTCTACTTGTACTCACTTCCCTTGCCCCCTTCCCCCGCCCTGGTGGTTTTACTAGTTCCACGGCTCTCTGCATTATTTCCCTCTTGAGATCACACCTTCCCCAGCCAACAATGGACCTACCAAGCAACGCCCCGCCTGAGGTCATTTATGGTCGGCTCTGATTAATCCTGGACTTTTCTCGCCTCCAGCTCTCCCCCCCCCCCCCATACTTTCAGTCCGAAGAAGGGTCCTGACCCGAAACGCAGCAATATCTTTTCTTCAGAGATGCTCCAGAACCATGTGTCTATCTTTGGTGTAAACCAGCATCTGTAGTTCCTCGTTTCCACCTCTTAAAAATAGTCACTGTGTGTGATCCCAATATCTGCTCTGGGAGTACATTGCAGGCATCCACCACTCTCTGCGCCCTTCCTCAAAAGGGTAATGGAAACAGATTCCCTGAACATGTTTTAATGCGGTTAGATTCTTGTTAAGCAAGAGGGTGACTGGGAATAGCTGGGAATGGGGAGTTCAATGAGTTAATGATACTTTATCTGTCAAATGCATTCTTAGATACAGTGAAATGCTTTGATTTGTGTACGACCCGGTAAAGTTACCCAGCAGACCTCACCCCGGCAGTACACAAGAGTCGTCACGTTTTGGCGCCGATGAAGTCGCAAAAGTTCACGGAACAGTCCTATCTACTGCCTGCCGCCGTATGTGGCAGCGGATTGCCTGACCAGCGATCATCCCGTGCACTAGCACTACCCTACGCACTACCCTACGCACCAGGGGACAATTTACAATTCTCACCAAAGCCAATTAGCCTACAAACCTGCACGTCTTTGGAGTGTGGGAGGAATCCGGAGCACCCGGGGAAAACCCACGTGCTTACGGGGAGAACGGACAAACCCTGTACTGACAGCACCCATGGTCGGGATCGAACCCGGGTCTCTGGCGCTGCAGGGCAACAACTCTACCAGTGCGCCACTGTGCCCCCCTTTACACAGCAGGCTCTTTAGTCGTAATGCTTTTTGCATGAGTTGCTCGAGCAAATCAAGTACAAGGTTGGATACAGCAAGCTTCAAAGGCACATTGGAATATTAATCTGCCATTAACGTTGATCGAGGATCCCTATTTTTCCGTTTGCCATAGCAACCCGAGGCTCCATTTGTGCTGTGTCACTTTGCATTCTTAACATTTTTACACCTTGTGCTTGCTTGAAGTTTGGGTGCAGGGGATTAACTCTGTGCAAACAAGAGCTGTAGCTTCTGTCTGAAGGCAGATTACGTACAGAGAATTTACAATTGGACAGCACCAGAACAGGCCCTTCGGCCCACTATGTTTGTACCGAACGTGACGCCAAATTCTCGGGTTAAATAGCGGGAATTTGCAGGACTGAAGCGGAACAGGATGAGGGGTGATCTGATGGAGGTTTATAAGATCATGAGAGGAATAGATCGGGTAGACGCACAGAGTCTCATGCCCAGAGTAGGGGAATCAAGAACCAGAGGGCATAGGTTTAAGGTGAGGGGTGATAGATTTAATAGGAACCTGAGGGGGTACATTTTTCATGCAAAGAGTGGTACGTGTATGGAACGGGCTGCCGGAGGAGGTAGTTAAGGCAGGTACTATTCGCAACTTTCAAGTAACATTTAGACAGGTGCATGGATAGGACAGGTTTAAGGGGATTTGGACCAAATGCAGGCAGGTGGGACTGGTGTAGATGGGACATGTTGGTCGGTGTGGGCAAGTTGGGCCGTAGTGCTTGGTTCCGCACTGTACGACGCTATGAGTCTATGACTAATGGAATACGTCTCGTGAGAGAAGTGTTTATTCCAGTTCAGAGATACAGCATGGAAACAGACCTTTCGGCCCACCGAGTCTGCACCGACCACTGAACACCCATTTACTAGTTTTATCCTACACACCAGGGACAATTTATTGAACCCAATTAACCTACAAACCTGCACATCTAGGGAAGAGTGGGAGGAAACTGAATCACCAGGAGAAAACCCACGCGGTCACGGGGAGAATGGCAAACACTACAGACAGCACCTGTAGTCAGAATCGAACCCGGGCCTGTAGCTCTGTGAGGCAGCAACTCTACCGCTGCGCCACTGTGCCGCAAAATCTGTCAACGGAGGAGCTAAGGGCCAGCAGGAGACCGACGGGCAGACTGGTCTTTCAATGTGGCACTGTTGAGAGGTTATGGTGGATTAGTATCGCGGCAGTGCGTCTGTAGGTGGGGTGTCAAGTGGTCGAAAAGAGGATCTGTTTCAAACGGAAAGAATTCAGCAAGGCGGTGTTAATGATCGTACCTGCTGTATTATTTATCCTGCGGAGACTCGCGTTGACAGCTGCTTTGTGTTTCTTCCTTGTGAACAGCCTTTGTGTGCTTCACAAAATGGAAGCTCCTTAGAAGTCCAAACGTAGACTAGCCTTGAAGAAAATTCAATGCGATCTCTTCCCTCATTTCCCAACACACCAGCATCCACACCTCAGGCATTGCACACCTGCACACTACCGCTGTCACTCGGATTGCCAACTTCCTCACTCCCAAATAAGGGACAAAGGGTGACGTCACTGCCACACGTGACCTCACCCAGCCAGCGGCCACGTGCTCCCGCTCCACCAATGGCGGCCGCCCGGCCCTACTATAGGCAGCCCTACTAATACGGGACAAGGGCGGTCCCGAACGGGGCAAAATACGGGATGTCCCGGCTAATACGGAACAGTCGGCAACCCTAGCTGCCACGCTGTGGTAGCAGTGGAAATAGGCCATTCAGCCCATCGGGTCTGCCCTGCCATTCAATCATGGCTGATCTCTTTCCCTCTCTGCCCCATTCTCCTGCCTTCTCCCCTTAACCTGTGACACCTTTACTAATCAAGAACCTATCAATCTCCACTTTCAAAATACCCCATGACTTGGCCTCCACTGCCATCCGTGGCAATGGATTCCACAGATTCACCACCCTGTGGCTGAAGAAATTCTTCCTCATCTCCTTTCCAAAGGTACGTCCTTTCATTCTGAGGCTGTGCCCTCTGGTCCTAGACTCTCCCACTAGTGGAAACATCCTCTCCACATCCACTCTACCCAGGCCTTTGTCGACCAGAGGGTTAATGGTTTGTTTTTTGCAGGGCTGATATTCAGCTGTTGCTGGAGGAGTGACTGAATGGCAGCGAGGCAGAACATGGTGGTGGGGGGAGGCCTGTGTCTCTCACCACCAACTCCCCCGGACAGGACCGGCTGGTTCAGAGTCCATCAAAGAGTCTGAACGAGCTGTGCTTTCCCCCCCCACACATCCTCGTGAATGTCTGCGTTCTCTCACTTGCCAGTGAGATAACTCCACCTCCCTCTCCTCTCATATGTATGGGAATTGGCTGTACCTCGATCAGACAGCGTGTGTGCATGAGAGTGTGCGTGTGTGTGAGAGTGTGTGAGAGTGTGTGAGAGTGTGTGTGTGCATGAGAGTGTGTGTGTATGTGCGTATGCGCGCACGCATGTGGGTGTGTGCGCACTTGCCTGTACATGTGTGTTTGTGTGTGGTATGTATGTGTGTGAGTACGAGAGCACGAGTGCGTGCACGCATGTATCTGTGTGTTTGCATGTGGGTGTGCGCGCATGTCTGTGAGGCAGTGTATGTGTGTCTGTGTTCACCTGTGTGTGTGTATGCCTGTGAGTGTGTATGTGTGTGGGAGCATAAAAGTCTGTGTTTGTGTGTGAGTGACAGTGTATGTGTGAGCGTTTGTGCGTGTGTGAGCGTTTGTGCGTGTGCGCACGTATGTCACCTCACTGACTAGGGTGGCATGGTGGTGCAGCGGTAGAGTTGCTGTCTTGCAGCGCCCGAGACCTGGGTCTGATCTTGATTATGGGTGCTGTCTGTACGGAGTTTGTCTAGCCTGGACACATTGGGCTGAAAGGCCTGTTTCCACGCTGTTTCTCTAAAGTAAAGTAAAGTAAACTAAACTATTTCCTCTGGCAGCTCGGTAGCAGAGCTGGTGAGCTGCTGCTGCACATTACCAGAAGCCTGGGTTTGATCCTGACCTCGGTTGCTGTTCGTGTGCGGAGTTTGTATGTTCTCCCTGTGACCACGTGGATTTTGTCCGGGTGCTCCGGCTTCCTCCCACATCCCCAAAGACATACAGGTTTGTAGGTTAACTGGCCTCTGTGAAGTTGCCTCTGGTGTGCAGGGAGTGAATGGGAAAGTGGGATAACATAGAACCAGTGTAAACGGCTGGATTGATGTTCGACGTGGACTCGGCGGGCCAAAGTGCTGTATCTCTAAATGAAACTCATTCCATATACTGATGACCCTCTGTGTGGAAAAAGTTACCCCTCTTGATAAGCAAGGAGGATGAGCGTTTACAGGCAGTAGAGAGAGAGGATATTAAAAGTACAATCTGATCAGCTATAGTCTTTCTGAATGATTGTACATCTTTTGAATCACCACCAAAGCTTTGTACTGTACCTTGATACACATGACAATAATAAATGAAACTAAACTAAAAAGGCTTGAAGGGATGATTAATGTTGTGGTTTGTATTGGCTGCGATGCGACCTGATATTAGTTTTGTTTATTATTGTCGCGTGCATTGTCAAGCTGGAAAAGGTGCAGGCAAGATGTTGCCAGGACTCGAGGGCCTGATCTACAGGGAGAGGCTGAGCAGGCTCGGACTCTACTGCCTGTAAACGTTCATCCTTACATACACAAACACAGAAACATGCGCGTGCACACACACTCTTATACTCCCACACACATACACACACACACTCACAAGCTAGGACTCTATTCGTTGGAGCGCAGGAGGATGACGGGTGATCTTATAGAAGTGTATAAGATTATGAGAGGAATAAATCGGGTAAACGCACAGAGTCTCTTGCCCAGAGTAGGGGAATCGAGAAGAAAAGGACATAGGTTTAAGGTGAAAGAGATTTAAAAGGAAACTGAGGGGTAACCTTTTTACACAAAGGGTGGTGGGTGTAGGGAACGAGCTGCCGGATGAAGTAGTTGAGGCAGGGACTATTGCAACATTTAAGAGACATTTAGACAGGTGCAAGGATAGGACAGGTTTAGAGGGATAAGGGCCAAAACCCACATCATTCAAAACCTATCCTATCCATATTGACACATGTTAGTCGGTGAGCGTTGGGCCGAAGGGCCTGTTTCCACACTGTATGACTCAGACTCTGTGTACCGAGGTACAGTGAAAAGCTTTTGTTTACGTGCTATCCAGTCAAAGAAAAGACACAGTGCACAGATCAAGGGTACAACATTTAGTGTATAATATAATAACTGGAGGTTCTCCAAGCGTAGTTAGGGGTGGTTTAGTTTATTGTCACATGTACTGAGGTGCAGGGAAAAGCCTTTTGTTGTGTCCTATCCAGTCGGCAAAAAGACTATACATGATTTCAGTCAAACTATCCGCAGTGTACAAATACAGGATAAAGGGCATAACGTTTAGTGCAAGATAAAGTGCAATAAAACCTAATTAAAGATAGTTCAAAGGTCTCCAATAAGTTAGATGGGAGGTTGGTGAGAGGACGGTTCAGTTGCCTGATGACAGCCGGCAAGAAACTGTCGCTGAATCTGGAGGTGTGTGTTTTCCCACTTCTGTATCTCTTGCCCGATGGGAGAGGGGAGGAGGGAGTGGCCGGGGGTGAGACTGGTCCTTGATGAAGGTAGATTGAAACTTGTGGTTGAAGGGGGGGGGGGGGGGCAGAGTGGAGAGAAGTAAGCCTGGCCGCTGCCTGTGCCAGTGCTCTAGTTTCTGCTGCATGTTGGTGAATGTGGGGCGATGCTGTCCTTGTACATTTAACCTTGATCTCCAGCGTAATCGTGCCGAGCTCCTGCAGCTCTGACACAGTCAGCACAACAACAACGAGCTCCAGCCCGGCACACCGCTACAGAGCCGACAATTCCTTGGATTTTTCTTTGCTGGAAGCTTTGGAGGAAACAAGGTGTTTCCTGCGACAGAATCAAATGCTGGCTTTACACGTCCGGGGTGGGGGCGGCTGGAGATTTTCTCTCGGGTTTTGCGCTCGTAACCTCCGACCCTGGTGTTTTCTTAAAATATCACCGTTTACTAAGACATCAGCGCCACAAAACTCTCACCTTTCACCCCCCCCCCCACTGGCTCCATGTATTCAAGAGAGAGTTAGATAGAGCTCTTAGTATTCGAAGACAAAATTAAACAGAATCTTCCCAAGTATCTCCCCTATTTGTGATAAATGTCAATTTCAAGAAGCCAATTTAACTCACACTTTTGTGACTTGTACAAATATGCAACATTTTTGGATCAATATTTTAAAAATCATTTCCAAAGTTATCGATAACCAACTGGATTTAGATCCAAAACGAATAATTTTAGGATTATCAGAACACATTACAAACTTTATGCTAAGTCAGAGACACTTTCTTGACTACAGTTTAATAACTGCGAAAAAATGAATACTTAAATTTTGGAAAAAAACCAGTAACCCCCACAATTAAAATGTGGATTACGGAAATGACCGAGATTTGGAAAAAATAAGGTTTGCCTTAATTGACAAACCAGATCTATTTCTTAAAATATGGTCTCCATTTATTGAATTTTTTAAAAAGTAAATGGGTTTGTCACAAAACTAAAATTTAAAACTAAAGTTAAAACTTGAGTTTAGGGTTGGATGTACAACTATACTCACTAACTCCCGGATCTATCCCCATAATCTTTATGTTTGTAATTCTCTTTTTTCTTTGCTTTCTCTCTCTTAGTTTATAGTCTTTTTTTTCCAGTCTCTTTACTTTTTCTTTAAAATTTTAAAAATTGAAGCTATGTAAGAATTCTATAACCAGTTTGTCGTTTATTATTATTTGTACAAAAAAAAAGATATAGCTCTTAGGGCTAACGGAATCAGGGGATATGGGGAGAAAGCAGGAACGGGATACTGATTTTGGATGATCGGCCATGATGGGCCGAATGGCCTACTCCTGCACCTATTTCCTATGTTGCTATCTGTCCGTTTATTTTTAGACATAAGGAACTGCAGATGCTGGTTTACAAAAGAAGACTTGGGTGTTGGAGTAACTGAATTGGTCAGGCAGCATCTCTGGAGAACATGGGTAGGTGACGTATTGGGTTGGGACCATTTGGCTGAAGAAGGGTCCCGGCCTGATGTGTTGCCTTGCCCATATTATTTCCTTATCCATTTCCATCCCGAGACTTCCTTCCTCCACATTCCTCCTCCACGTTCTCCATCTCTCTATCATTCACCCCCCATCACTTGGTACCACCTCTGTTCTACTATCCCCTGTCTCACCCCCTCCCTCTCACCTTTTTACAGCGGCTATCATCCCTCTAAAATCTCCAAGACGTCATTCCCTCTGCTTCCACAGATGCTGCTTGACACTGCGTCCCTTCCACCTACATTCCTTCCTCTGGCTTCACAATTTGCACATTTATCCTTATCTCACACCTCCTGTCTTTTCATCTCTGGCCTTTGTCAAACTATCCGCTTTTCAAAGACCTCCCTCTACTGTCTCCACCTATCACTCCCCTGGCCTTGGCCTGCCCCTTCTCGCCCAGCGCTCTCCCCCCCCCACCACTGCAATCCGTCTGAAGAAGGTCCCGACCAAAAACGTCACCGATCCATGTTACTCCAGTACTTTGTGTCTTTTTTTTTGCATGCCAGCATCAGCAGTTCCTTGTGTCTATGTCTTCCAGCAGTTTGTTGCACCTTTAGTTTTCACCCCGTGACGTAGCGGTAGATTCGCTACCTTACAGCGCCAGAGGCCCAATTCTGACTACGGGTGCTGTCAGAATTGTCAGGACTTTGTACGTGCTCCCTATGACCGCGTGTGTTTTCTCCGGGTGCTCTGGTTTCCTCCCACACTCCAAAGACGTACAGGCTTGTAGCTTAATTTGCTTCGGTAAGCAAAATTTTTAATTGTCCCTAGTGTGTAAGATAGTGTCAGTGTGCGGGGATCGCTGGTCGGCGCGGACTCGGTGAGCCAACGGGCCTGTTTCAGTGCTGTATCTCTAAAGTAAAGTCTAGTCTAAAGACTAAATTAAAGATGGGGGGAAGGAAATGATGTTTGGTGGGGGGGGGGGGGGGGGGGGGGAAATCAGTGATCAATTTAACTTGGCACAGACATCGTGGGTGGAAGGGCCTGTTTATTTGCTCTATGGTTCTTAACGCCCAACCTGTCCACTTTATCCCAGCATTAGAACCTGCTTCCCATTGTTGCAAATTAGCAATCGTGAGATTAGTTAGGATGCACCACATTTGGGAGTTTAAAAGCCACAGTAGTGTTCCGACTGAGGAGATCTGGGTACGATCCCGACTACGGGTGCTGTCTGTACGGAGTTTGTACGTTCTCCCCGTGACTTGTGTGGGTTTTCTCCGAGATCTTCGGTTTCCTCCCACACTCCAAAGACTTACAGGTATGTAGGTTGATTGGCTTGTTAAATATAAAAATTGTCCCTAGTGTGTGTAGGATAGTGTTAATAACAATATTAATATGCGGGGATTGCTGGTCGGAATGGACTCGGTGGGCCGAAGGGCCTGTTTCCGCGCTGTATCTCTAGACTAAACTAAACTAAGCACAATCCCAATGCCACGTGAGAATCTAAAATGCCTTTACACAGTTAAACTATGGGACAGTTAGACCCGCGTCACCTCAGGAAACCTCTGATGTACCCCCCCCTCAATACATGGCCTCACCACCTATGCTAACAGTATGCACTACTAAACAACTAACTGTGTAAATGTCTACTAAGTAAAAGAAACTACGGACAACAGGGCTTCTGAACCCCCCTGGTAGTGAACCACAGAGAGGCATTGTCTGTCCACACCACTGTCACACAATGGTATTTGAGGGTGTTTATGCCTAAGTTTCCCGTATGAACGCTGGATTTGTAGCCCAGATTATATTAAGAGAAGCTTTCCATTTGCCTCTCACCGAGACACCAGGTGTTATCCCGCCTTAGACAGAGTTTAAATGAGATGTACAGGAAGTGGCGGCAATTAGAATATGCAGCCCCAACTCTTGGCAGCCATTTGCTACGGTGGTGAAAGAAAGACGAATGGAGTATTGGTTTATTCTTGTCGCGTGTACCGAGATACAGTGAGAATGTTTTGTGGTCGAGGAAGGAACTGCAATGCTGATTTATACCGAAGATAGGCTCAAAATGCTGGAGTAACTGAGCAGGTCAGGCAGCATCTCTGGAGAAATAGGAGAGGTGGCATTTCAGCTCGGGACCCTTCCTCAGACCTGCTGAGTTACTCCAGAATTTTGTGTCTATCTTTGGTCCAAGCCAGTAACTGTAGTTCTTTGTTTCTACACGTAGTACTGGAGTTGGTTTATTAATGTCACGTCCACTGTGATACAGTGAACAGCTTTTGTTTGTCAGCTGTCAAGCCAAATCAGGTAATACTATCCATGAATCTAAACACAAGCTAACACACAAGTACAACAGGTAGAGCAGAGAGAGGAAATACCAGGGCGTAGAATATAGTTGTTTAGCTTTTTAGCACAACAGTTCCAGAGAAAATGTCCAATATTTGCAATGAGGTAGGTTGCAAGATCAGGACTATATCCCAGCTTGTGGAAGGAACGTTCAGAGAGAACGAAACTGTTACTGAACCTGGTGGTGGGTTTTCATGGAAACAGCACTTTTAACAGCATAGAAACAGGCCCTTCAGCCCAACATCCATGCTGGCCCAGGTGCCTTGCTGAGCCAGTCCCATTTAAGCCATATCCCTCTAAGCTTTTCCTATTCATGTTATTGTCCGATTGTGTTATAAACTTTGTAAATTGTTCCTGGCTCAACCACTACCTCTTGCAGCTCGTTCCATATACCCACCCGGCCCCTCCCTCTGTGTGAAACACTTGCCCTTGGCTCGCCTTTTATATCTCTCCCCTCTCACCTCAAGCCTGTGTTTTCTTGTACAATGTAGATCAAGTGATTAGAAAAGTGATTTGCCAAAGAATGCCTTGTGCATTTTAGCGAATTGTGTCATTTGTGTAACTTAGCTGATGTGTTGATGAATTAATGTTCAAAGGTAAACTGAGGACAAATGTATCGGAATGTCACAACATAGAAGGCTTATCCAGTGCATTCCAATCTCTTGGAAATTGAGGCAGATAAATCCACTCCCCTGCTTTTTCCCATGGCCCTGTCCAAGAATTCCTTCTTCACGCATGTAATTGGCATGAATGTGAGGGCCAAAGTCTCTGAATCAATTGGAGTTGGTGCTGGGAGTCCTGGCCATGGGATACCGTGGGAGAGGAAGCACTGTTGGCACCATCTCCCACTCACTCTGTGTGTGACAATGATCAACTTGAAGTTGAGTTTATTCCCAGTTGGAAGCCCACACAGAGCTGGGTGGCAGCAGTCTTGGGCCTCCTTAGTTTTGGTGAACATCCCAGGTGCTGGATCTCTTGGCAGCCCTGCTCCAGTGCAGAGGCAGAGCCTCCCTTTTCCTCCCTTTCCCTCCTTTTCCTCCCTTTCCCTCCCTTTCCCTCCTTTTCCTCCCTTTCCCTCCCTTTCCTTCCCTTTCCCTCCCTTTCCCTTTCCCTCCCTTTCCCTTCCCTCCCTTTCCCTCCCTTTCCCTCCATTTCCTTCCCTTTCCCTCCCTTCCCTCCATTTTCCTCCCTTTTCCTTCCCTTTCCTTCCCTTTCCCTCCCTTTCCCCTCCCTATCCCTCCCTTTTCCTCCCTTTCCTTTCCCTCCCTTTCCCTTTCCCTTCCCTCCCTTTCCCTCCCTTTCCCTCGATTGTAATCACGTATGGTCTTCCTGCTGACTGGTTAGCACGCAACAAAAGCTTTTCACTGTACCTCCTCGGTACACCTGACAATAAATGAAACTAAACTAAAGCTCTGAAGAATTGGCTGAGACGTATGCAGCCCAGTGCACTGTCAAAAGTATCTGACCTTTGCAAGCAATATTTAAAAATACCCCGCCTGCGGCAACGTCTCAAAGAACAAGGAAATGGGCGACAATTCCTTTTTCTCCAGAGATGATGCCTGACCCACCGAGTTACTCCAGCACTCTGTGTCTATCTTTCAGCATTAACCAGCATCTGCAGTTCTTCCCCACACATTTTCCCATTCTAGATTGTGGGAGCTTGCTTGGCATAAATTGGCAGCTACATTACCACGGTATGTCATGAAGTGTTTTGAGACCTCTGCTGTTTTGAGAAGAACACTTGATCAATTCAGGGCTTGGCACCCACAGCTTCTCAGGGCGGACAGAGAAGCTGCTGTGTCTGCCACAGCTGGAACCCATGCGTCAGTTTAGATGCATCTGTCACATGAATTATGAAGCTTGAAAAATGCGGGCATTAAACCTTTATGCAACTTCAGCAGCTTCGCACAAGCCAGCTTTATTTTTTTCAAGGGGAGCCTAGACACAGGGACATTAAAATCTCTTTAATGTCCAGCATCTCAGACTATGCGTTGGAAATGCGAAATAGATAACTTCTGTGTGATTGAAATCTTGATATAGGTTTGAGTTTTCTTGTTGAGTTTAGACGGGGGCAGTTGTTCGTGACTGTCAAAAACGTATTGTTTACATTCTGCTATAACTCGCAGCGGCTCGGGGGGGAAGGCAGTTGCTGTGTTTCTACCTCATGCTAGCCAGGCTCGAGAAGAATGGCTCCCTCAGAAAAGATGACCTGACTTTGAGGAACGTCGTTGCAAAGCATTTTATCGGGATGTATCACAGCACGGTTTGGGAACAGCTCCATCCCAGAAATTGCAGAGAACTGTGGGCACAGCCCAGACCATCACGCAAACCAACCTCCCTTCCATTGACTCATAGAAACATAGAAACATAGAAAATAGGTGCAGGAGGAGGCCATTCGGTCCTTCGAGCCAGCATCGCCATTCATAGTGATCATGGCTGATCATCCACAATCAGTAATATAATAATAATAATATTCATTTATTGTCATTGCAACGAGTACAACGAAATTAAAAAATAGCCAATCCTGACGGTGCGTACAAACATATATGCAATAAATGCAAAAACAAATAAATACATAAATACAATTAAATACAATTATATTAAGTACAAGATTTTTTAACGGTGTTGCCTAGTGCAAAGGTAGTGTTCAGTTCTCGTATGGCCCTGGGGTAAAAACTGTTCTTAAGTCTGTTTGTTCGGGATTTGATCGACCTGAAACGTCGACCAGAGGGCAGATGAACAAACAGACGGTGGCCGGGGTGGGATGGATCTTTTATTATTTTGCCTGCTCTACTGAGGCAGCGTAGGCTGAACAGGTGCTCCAGGGAGGGCAGTGAGCAGCCGATGATCTTCTGGGCCGTCGTGATGACCCTCTGAAGGGCCTTCCTGTCCTTTTCTGAGCAGCTGGCACACCATGTGGTTATACAGTATGCCAGCACACTCTCGATGGAGCAGCGATAGAAGGACAACATGAGCTTCTCCTGCAGGTTGGTTTTCCTGAGGATCCTCAGGAAGTGGAGTCTCTGCTGTGCCTTCTTTACTGTGGTGATGGTGTTGGTAGACCAGGTAAGATCCTCTGCGATGTGCGTACCCAGGAACCTGAAAGCGGGTACCCTTTCCACACAGACCCCATTGATGTAGAGTGGGTCGTAATCTACACTGGTTTTTCTAAAGTCAATTATAAGTTCCTTTGTTTTGGAGGAGTTCAGGACCAGATTGTTCACTGAGCACCATGCTGCCAGCCTTTGGATTTCATCCCTATAGGCTGTCTCATCTCCTTCTGAGATGAGTCCAACCACAGTCGTGTCATCCGCGAACTTGATGATGGTGTTGGTGGGATGGGTGGGGGCGCAGTCGTGAGTGTAGAGGGAGTAAAGGATGGGGCTCAACACACAGCCCTGTGGTGAGCCGGTGCTCAGTGTAATGGTGGAGGAGAGGTGAGGGCCTATTTTGACGGTCTGGGGGCGGTTGGTCAGGAAGTCCTTGATCCATTGGCAGATGGTTTGGGAAAATCCAAGGTCGGAAAGTTTGGTGACCAGTCTGCTCGGGATGACCGTGTTAAAGGCAGAGCTGAAGTCGAGGAAGAGCATCCTCACATAGCTCCCCTGGTGTTCAAGGTGGGTCAGTGCAGTGTGAAGAGCAGTGTCGATGGCATCCCCTGTAGACCTATTTGCTCTGTAGGCAAACTGGTGTGGGTCGAAGGTGGGTGGGAGGCTGGCTTTGATGTGCTGCAGGACCAGTCTCTCGAAGCACTTTGTGATGACCGGTGTGAGTGCTACCGGACGGTAGTCGTTAAGACCGCTGATGACAGACTTTTTCGGCAGTGGGATGATTGTGGCGGACTTCAGGCAGGGAGGGATGGTGGATTTTAAAAGGGACAGGTTGAAGATTTTTGTGAAGACCTCAGATAATTGGTCTGCACATTCCCTCAGCACTCTGCCCGTCACACCATCGGGGCCTGCAGCTTTCCTGGGATTCACTGCTCTGAGCACGCGCTTAACATCATACTCCTGCACAGTGAAGGTGTTGCTGTCAGGTGCTGGAGAGGGTGTTATGTCTGCCACTGTAGCTTTCACCTCGAAACGAGCAAAGAAACAGTTAAGTTCCTCTGCCAGCGAGGCGTCGCCGTCGGCAGTCGTGCGGTTGCTGGTCTTGTAGTTGGTGATGTGCTGGATGCCTTGCCATACCCGCCGTGGGTCATTGTTGGAAAAGTGGTCCTCAATCTTCCTCTTGTAGGACGCTTTGGCATCCTTGATGCCTCTCTTCAGGTTGGTTCTAGCAGCACTGTATAGAGCTCTATCACTAGACCTGAAGGCGGTGTTACGGTCCTTGAGGAGAGACCTGACATCCTTTGTCATCCAGGGTTTTTGATTGGGATACAACCGGATGCGTTTGTCGACGGTGACATTGTCAACACAGTTTTGGATGTAGCAAAGTACAGTTGATGTGTACTCCTCCAAGTCCTGATCCTCAAAAATATCCCAGTTGGTCCTTTCGAAGCAATCCTGCAGCTGCGAGGAAGCTCCTTCAGGCCATGTCTTAACCCGTGCCTGCCTTCTCCCCATATCTCCTGATTCCGCTAGCCCCTAGAGCTCTATCTAAACTCGCTTTTGAATTCATCCAGCGAATTGGCCTCCACTGCCTTCTGTGGTAGAGAATTCCACAAATTCACAACTCTCTGGGTGAATTTTTTTTTTCTCACCTCAGTTTTAAATGGCCTCCCCTTTATTCTTAGACTGTGTGGTCCCTGGTTCTGGGCTCCCCCAATATTGGGAACATTTTTCCTGCATCTAGCTTGTCCGGTCCAACTACATTTCACCCTGCCTCGGCAAGGCCACCAGCATTATCAAAGACAGAAGTGTGAAAACGCACACCTCCAGATTCTGGACAGTTTGTTCCCAGGTATCATCAGGCAACTGAATCATCTTACCACCAACTAGAGAGTGACCCTGACCTCCCATCGACCTCATTGGAGACCAGCGGACTCCCTTTCATTGGACTTTACTGTATCTTGCACTAAACATTCTTCCCTTTCTCCCGGACAACAGCAGTGTAGAAATGAGATTCTTCCTTTCTTGTTCAAAAGGACACAAAGTGCTGGAGTAACTCGGCGGGTTAGGCAGCATCTGTGGAGGGAATGGGCAGATTAAGTTTTCAGTTGCGACCGTCCTTTAGATTTTAGACACGAGACATCTTCCATCTGTTTCCATCCACAGACGTGTGGACTTCATCCAGCATGTTTGTTTGTTCAAGATTCCAGCATCTGCAGTTGTGTCGGCAATGTTATCCAATGGTTCTGTGGATGTGCTTTACTCTGGCCCTTCATGTGACACATTTCTGCACGAGAAACTGTACCAGCATCTTGCCATTTAGGACTGAGGTAACTTTGGGAAGAAGTTAAATATGTTGGACCTGCGAATACCAGACTGATTGATTGACTGAAACAGTATGGAAACGGGCCCACTGGGTCCATGCCGATCATCGATCACTTGTTCTATGTTATCACACTTTCTCATCCATTCCCCACACACTAGAGTGGCTCGGTGGCGCAGCGGTAGAGTTGCTGCCTTGCAGTGCTGGAGACCCGGGTTCGATCTCGACTACAGACGCTGTCTGTATGGAGTTTGTACCTTCTCCCCGTGATCTGCATGGGTTTTCTCCGAGATCTTTGGTTTCCTCCCACTTTCCAAAGACATACAGGCTTGTAGGTTAATTGGCTTGGTATAAGTGTAAATTGCCCCTAGTGTGTGTTAATGTGCGGGGATCGTTGGTCGGCGCTGACTCGGTGGGCCGATGCGCCTGTTTCCGCACTGTATCTCTAAACTAAACACAAGGGGCAATTTACAGAGGGCAATTAATCTACAAACCCGCACGTATTTGGGAAGTGGGAGGAAATCAAAACACCCGGAGGAAACCCACGCGGTCACGGGGAGAACAAGCAAACTCCACACAGACAGTACCAACAACAACATCAACAACTAAAGAGCGGTCCTGAACTACCATCGACATCACTGGAGACCCTCGAACACTCTTTACCGGACGTTATCTTGCACTAAACGTTATTCCCTTTATCCTGTATCTGTACACTGTGGACGGCCCGATTGTAATCATGCATAGTCTTTCCGCTGACTGGTTAGTACGCAACAAAAGCTTTTCACTGTACCTCGGTGCACGTGACAATAAACTCAACCAAACACTAATCCCCAGGTCAGAATCGAACCTTGTTCCCTGGGGCCGTGAGGCAGCTGCTCAGCCAGCTGTACCACAATGCGGTCTGCAAGTGTGCCGATGGTATGAAATTAGATAGATGGGCATGTTGTAGTGAGGCGATTGTGATTCTTCACATGGCAAATGGAAATTAACTTGGGGAAGTGTGGGGTCAGGCACGTCATTAACAGCAATCAGAAGGTGATAATCTCCTTGGAGAGAGGGGAACGCCATATGAATGAACTGAGAGGACTCAGGTATTCTTGTGCACGAATCACAAGGTGTTAACAGGCAGGTCCAACAGGTAGTTAAGAATGCAAATGGTATGTTGACCTTTATTGCAAAGGAGTTTCAGTTTAAGAACAGGGAGGAACTGTTTCATTCGTACAAAGTGTTGGTGAGGCCACGCCTTGAATATTGACATTGATTGGAAAAACACAGCAGGAAAACAGGCTTTTCAGCCCATCGAGTTCACGCTGCCCATCGATCACCCGTTCGCACTAGTTCCATGCTATCCCACTTTCTCATTCATTGCTGACACAACAGGGGGGAGTTTATAGAGGCTAATTAGTCTACAGAGGCTTTTATTCACAAAATGGTGGAGTAAGGGGAGAAGGAATGGGTGACGTTTCGGGTCGAGACCCTTCTTCAGACTGATGTCAGGGGGGCGGGACAAAGGAAGGATATAGGTGGAGACAGGAAGATAGAGGGAGATCTGGGAAGGAGGAGGGGAAGAGAGGGACAATCCGTGCTGGCTCGACAGGCCAAATGGCCTACTCCTGCACCTCTTTTCTATGTTTCAATAGACCCGCACATCTTTGGGATGTGTGAGAAATTGGAGCACCCGGAGAAAACCCACGTGGTCACAGGGGGAACATGCAAGCTCCACACAGGCAGCACCCGAGCTCAGGATTGAAGCCGGTGTAGTGAGCCGGCGGCTCTACCAGCTGTGCCACAGTGCCGCCCCTATTGTGCTTCTGGCCATGCAGAGGAAAGTGCATGGAGGTAGAGCTGCTGCTGCCTTACAGCGCTAAGGAACCAGGTTCGATCCTGATGAAAGGTTATAATGTATAGTGCAAGATAAAGTCCAATTTTAAAAAACTAGTCCAATAAGGTAGATGTTAGGTCAGAGCAGCTCCGGATAAACGTTATTCCCTTCATCCTGTATCTGTACACTGTGGACGGATTGATGGTAACCATGTACAGTCTTTCTGCTGACTGGGTAGCACGCAACAAAAACAGCGTCTCACTTGGTACCCGTGACAATAATAAATTAAATTAAACTACACACTTTGTGTTTTACTCAAGGTTTAGTTTAGTATGGAGTTACAACGTGGAAACGGACCCTTTGGCCCACCGAGTCTGCACTGACCAGCGATTCCTGTGCACTGGCTCTATCCTACACACTAGGGACAATTTACAGAAGCCAATTAACCTACAAACCTGCACGCCTCTGGAGTGTGGGAGGAAACTGGAGCTGCCGGAGAAAAGCTACACGGTCACGGGGGGAACGTACAAACTCCATACAGACAGCACCCGCAGTCAGGACCGAACCCGGGGCTCTAGTGCTGTGAGGCAGCAACTCTACCGCTGCGCTACCGTGCCACCTGGCCTAAGATCAGGGCCTTGTGGTTAGTTCCAACCACTCCCCACTGTCCACTCAAGGGTTAAACCCAGGGGCAGTTCTCTGTGTTACTATGTCTTCAAGCTTATTGCCGATCACTTTATACTTAAAAGGGCACAGAAAACAGGCTTGCAAGTGTATTCTCTAGTCTCAAGTGGGTGTAGACTATAAAATATTTCAGTGTAAAGTAGGTGGAACCCAGCCAATTCTGCGTGTCTGCAAGCTAGGCTTAGTTTCTCAGAAGGGATTGCATGGAATTTGCGAGGAGCTTCTAACCTTTGTAAACCTGGGATTTCCTTGTCCTTCTTGCACCAAAATGCTTCACAGAAATATATTTTAGGGACTTTAGGACCACGAAACCAGTGTAACCTGTGGCTGTTTAGTTTTGTTTAGAGATAGAGCGTGGATACCAGGCCCTTCGGCCCACCGAGTCCGCGCCATCCAGCGATCACCCGTACTCTAGCACTATCCTACACACCAGGGACAATTTACCGAAGCCAATTAACCTACCAACCTTTACGTCTTTGGAGTGTGGGAGTAAACATGGTGGCGCAGCGGTAGAGTTGCTGCCTTACAGCGCTTGCAGCACCAGAGACGTGGGTTCGATCCTGACTACGGGCGCCGTCTGTACGGAGTTTGTGCGTTTCTCCCCGTGACCGTGTGGGATTTCTCCGATATCTTCGGTTTCCTCCCACACCCCAAAGACGTGCAGGTTGGTAGGTTAATTGACTTGGGTTTGAATACTTGGTATAAGTGTGACTTGTCCCTAGTGTGTGTAGGATTGTGTTAACGTGCGTGGATTCGGTGGGTGGGAGGGCCTGTTTCGTGCTGTATCTCTATTAAAAAAAAATGAAAACCCACCCGGTCACGGGGAGAACGTCCAAACTCCATACAGACAGCCCCCATGGAGAACAGCAGTGACTGTGCAACTGGTAGTATGGGGTTATCCAATAGAATGGACCTAACCTGGGGCAGGACACAGTGGCGCAGCGGTAGAGTTGCTGCCTCGCAGCGCCAGAGACCCCTGACTACAGGTGCTGTCTGTAAGGAGTTTGTATCTTCTCCCCGTGGCCACGTGGGTTTTCTCCGGGTTTGTAGTTTAATTTGTCTCTGTAAAATTGCTCTGAGTTTGTCGGGAGTGGATGCAAAAGTGAGATAACATCGAATTAGTGTAAAATGATCAATGGTCAGGGTTGACTCGGTTGGCTAAAAGGCCTGTTTCCATGCTGTATCTCTCTAACCTCCCAAAATAAAATTCATCCTCACATTGCCAGTTAATGGGAACTTTCTATGCTTGGATAAGCTGCCCTTGCTCCCACCTGACAACAGCAACTGCATTTGGATAGTCAGAAAATGCCGGAGTAACTCAGCGGGACAGGCAGTATCTCTGGAGAGAAGGCATGGGTGATGTTTTGGGTGGAGACACTTCTTCGGACTTAGAAGAATTCTGAAGAAGGGTCTCGACCCGAAACGTCACCCATTCCTTCCATCCAGAGATGCTGCCTGTCCCGCTGAGTTACTCCAGCATTTTGTGTCTATCTTCGGTTTAAACCAGCATCTGCAGTTCCTTCCTACTGCATTTGGACAGCACTGTCTAATAACAATACTGTTTCACCATCTCTGCAGCAGATCTCTTTCAAGTTGGAGTCGGGGAAATGCAAATTAAAAAAGGTATTTGCATCTGAAGTTTTCCATATTGGTCAATTAGACGTGGAGCATTAACACAAGCCCAGTCATGAGATGAGTTTAGTTTAGAGATGCAGCATGGGCAATAGACAATAGATAATAGGTGCAGGAGGAGGCCATTCGGCCCTTCGAGCCAGCACCACCATTCAATGTGATCATGGCTGATCATTCTCAATCAGTACCCCGTTCCTGTCTTCTCCCCATACCCCCTGACTCCGCTATCCTTAAGAGCTCTATCTAGCTCTCTCTTGAATGCATTCAGAGAATTGGCCCCCACTGCCTTCTGAGGCAGAGAATTCCACAGATTTACAACTCTCTGACTGAAAAAGTTTTTCCTCATCTCCGTTCTAACTTGCCTACCCCTTATTCTTAAACTGTGGCCCCTTGTTCTGGACTTCCCCCAACATTGGGAACATGTTTCCTGCCTCTAACGTGTCCAACCCCTTAATAATCTTATACGTTTCGATAAGATCTCCTCTCATCCTTCTAAATTCCAGTTTATACAAGCCTAGTCGCTCCAGTCTTTCAACATAGGAAGCAGGCCCTACGGCCACTGAGTCTGCGCCGGCCAGTGATGGCCCCTAAACACTAGTTCTATTCTACCCTCTAAGGACAATTTGTAGAGGCCAATTAACCTACAAACCTGCACGTCTTCGGGACCCTTGGGCACCCGGAGAAAACCCACGCGGTTACTGAGAGAACGTACAAATTCCATGCAGACAGCGCCTGTAGTCAGGATCGAACCCGGGTCTCTGGCGCTGTGAGGGAGAGGCCACCACAAAGTTTATTAGCAGAGTGGTCTCCCAATCAAGTGGGCAACACGGTCCCTCCCTCTTCTCCCCTCTCCCATCAGGCAAGAGGTACAGAAGTGTGAAAACGCACAGCTCCAGATTCAGGGACAGGTTCTTCCCAGCTGTTACCAGGCAACTGAACCATCCTATCACCAACTAGAGAGCGGTCCTGACCTCCCATCTACCTCATTGGACACCCTTGGACTATCTTTAATCGGACTTTATCTTGCACTAAACATTACTCCCTTCATCCTGTATCTGTACACAGTGGACGGCTTGATTGTAATCATGTATAGACTTTTCGCTGACTGGATAACGCGCAACAAAAATGCTTCTCACTGTTCCTCGGCACAGGCGACAATAAACTAAGCTAAACATTGTGAAAATGGATACACACAAGCCTGCATTTCACTTTAACTGGAGTAGTGCATTGGCAGCTAGTTGATGCGCACATTTTCCACAGACAGTTGAGGTAAAGCTCTTTTACATACATGCAAAACAACTGTGGTAGTACGAGGTGAGGGACTTGCTTCCTGCCCCGTGTGGTGAAGTGGACGTTTAGGGTGGTGGGTGATGGCGTGGATCAGGATGGCGGTGAGCTTTCGATGGTGTTGTTGGAGCTGCCCTGACCCGGGCAAGCGGAGAGTGCTCCCTCTCACTCTACACATCTGCCTGAGAGATGGTGGAATGTCTCGGAATCACGGAGCAAGGAACTAACCTCATTCCTTCACTGCCTGCAGTGAGGCAGCGGGTAGAGCTGCTGCCTCACAGCAGCTCTCGATCCAGGGTCGTTCCTGACCTCGGGTGCTGTCTGTGTGGAGTTTGCATGTTCTCCCTGTGACGGTGTGGGTTTCATCCGGGTGTATTCCCCCCCACAGCCAAAAGATGTGAGGGTTTTGTAGGTTAAGAGAGAGCTGGATAGAGCTCTTAAGGATAGCGGAGTCAGGGGGTATGGGGAGAAGGCAGGAACGGGGTACTGATTGGGAATGATCAGCCATGATCACATTGAATGGTGGTGCTGGCTCGAAGGGCCGAATGGCCTACTCCTGCACCTATTGTCTATTGTCTATTGGCCCTCTGTAAATTGCCTCTGGCATAGTGAGTGAATGAGGAAGTGGGATAACATGTGTGAACGGGTGATCGATGGTCGGTGTGGGCTCGGTGGACTGAAGGGCCTGTTTCATGCTGTATCTCTACACCAAAGTAAACTAAACTGTGTTTTGCATGCATGTAAAAGAGCTTTATTCAACTGACAGTGGGAAATGCAAGTATTAATTAGCTGCCTAAGTAAGCACTGTTCCAGTTAAATGGAAGTGCGGCGGTTAATGGCAGTTTTCTCAATATTTAAAGAGAACAAAGCAGGCTCTTGATCAGCTGGGCGAGTGGGTTGAGCAATGGAGCAATGCAGACAAGTCAAACCAGGGCAAGATCTTTGCAGTGAATACATAGAATAAATAAGTGTTGCAGAATAGAGGGATCTAGGACTATAGGTACATAGTTCCCTGAAATTGCTTTCATGGTAGGGTGGTCAAGAAGGCTTTTGGCACATTGGCCTACTAAACACGTACAGGTTTGTAGGTTAATTGGCTTGGTATAAATGTAAATTGTCCCTAGTGGCGCAGCGGCAGAGTTGCTGCCTTACAGCGAATGCAGCGCCGGAGACTCAGGATCGATCCTGACTACGGGCGCCGTCTGTACGGAGTTTGTACGTTCTCCCCATGACCTGCGTGGGTTTTCTCCGAGATCTTCGGTTTCCTCCCACACTCCAAAGACGTACAGGTATGTAGGTTAATTGGCTGGGCAAATGTAATTTTTTTAAATTTTAATTGTCCCTAGTGTGTATAGGATAGTGTTAATGTGCGGGGATTGCTGGGTGGCACGGACCCGGTGGGCCGAAGGGCCTGTTTCCGCGCTGTATCTCTAAATCTAAAAAAAAAATCTAGTGTGTGTAAGATAGTGTTAATGTGTGGCGATCGCTGGTCGGTGCAGAGTCAGTGGGCCGAATGGCCTGTTTCTGCGCTGTATCTCTAAAACTAAACTAAAGACTCTAAAGGGTATTGAATAACCCTCCCGAGATGCAGTGCAGGGAATAGACGGCTGTGGAGGCCACGTTATTGGATATTTTTAAGGCGGGGATTGCCGGGGATGGAGAAGGCAGGAGAATGGGGCTAGTCATACAACGTGGAAACAGGTCCTTTGGCCCAACTTGCCCCAGCCGACCAACATGCCCAATCTAAACTAGTCCCACCTGCCTGCTTTTGGTCAATGTTCATCTAAACCTACCCTGTCCATGTGCAAGGGAAATGCAAATGCTGATTTACACCAAAGATAGACACAAAATGCTGGAGTAACTCAGTGGGTCGGGCAGCATCTCTGGAGAAAAGAAATAGGTGACGTTTCAAGTCTGATGAAAGGTCTTGACCCAAACGTCACCTATTCCTTTTCTCCAGAGTTGCTGCTTGATCCGCTGAGTTACTCCAACATTTTGTGTCTACCCTATCCATGTACCTGTCTAAATGTTTCTTAAACGTTGTGATAGTACCTGGCTCAACTACCTCCTCCGGCAGCTTGTTTCCTACACCCACTACCCTTTGCATAAAAAAAGTTTCCCCTCAGGTTCCTATTAAATTTTCCCCCTTCACCTTAAACCTATGTCCCCCTCTGTTGAGAGGGAAAGAAAGATCAGCCATGATTGAATGGCGGAGTAGATTCGAAGGGACAAATGGCCGACCTCTGCTCCTGTGACTTATGAACTTATGAACATCTTCAGAAGTGACCAGAGGTCTAATGAGCCTTTGTACCCATGGAAATGAGCCTGGTATCATAATCATAAGGGGGCGCCGAACGATGGCTGCCTCGCCAATGGTCTGCCTCGTCTTTTTCCTTCTTTGTGGTTTTAGTTTGTTGTAACATGTATGTTTTAGTTTATCTTTAGTTTTGCGTTATGTTGAGGGGGGGTGGAAACTTGTTTTATCTCTTTCCTCGACGGAGATGCGATTTGTTCCGTGTCATATCTCCGTCTGCACTGCGGCCTAACATCGTGGACCTGGCGGCCTCTTTCTCGGGCCGCGGGAGCTCTAACCGCCGGAGCTTGCGGACTTAACATCGTGGAGCTGGCGGTCCCTTTGCCAGGGATCGCCCTCGGAAGCTCCAACTGCGGGGGCCTGCGGACTTCAACAACGTGGAGCTCGCGGTCCCTGGTTAGGGACCGGCTTCGGGAGCTCCGAGCCGCAGGAGCTTCGACTGTCCCGATCGTGGGAGCTTTGATCGCCCGGATGTGGGAGCTTTGATCGCCCGGATTGTGGGAGCTTCAATCTCTGACTGTGGATGGTTTGACCCACCCACCACCGACTGCGGGAGAAAAGGAGGACAGAAATCAGACTTTATTGCCTTCCATCACAGTGGACAATGTGGAGGAGCCGCTGTGTTGGATGTTTATGTCAAACCTTTATGCAGTTGTGCGTCGTGTTGCTTTTTTGGTATGACTGTGGCAAACCAAATTTCTCATATGTTGCAAAACTTAGTTGGCTAATAAATTACGATTATGATTATGTTATTATGGCACCACCAGTCACTGAGACAGAGAGCAGCAATGTTCCAAATCTTTGCAGAGCATCAAGTAGTCCAGACGAGGAAAAAAGGCATTGTTTGGGAAGCGTGTCATGTATTTATAAAAGCTTCAAAGGCTGCCTAAAATTGCCCTCAAAAGGCATAAAAATCAGTCTACTCCTCAGAATTTAGTTTAGAGATACAGCGTGGAAACAGGCCCATCGAGTCTACGCCCTCCAACAATCACCCGTTCACTAGCACTATTTCTTGCACACGTGAGACAATTTACACAAGCCAATTAACCTGCAACCCTGCACATCTTTAGAGTGTGAGAGGAAACCGGAGCACCTGGAGGAAACCCACGTGGTCACTGGGGAAATGTGCAAACACACAGGCCGCATCGGTAGTCAAGACCGAGCCCGGATCTCTGGCGCTGTGATGCAGCAACTCTGCCGCTGCACCACTTAACCTCTACCGCTGTACCACTTAAAGGATCAAAGACATTTATTGTAAAAACAGTGCACAGTGCGGTTATTTGTACTGAGTGTAAAAAAACGAGAGCCTAGTGCTATCAACTCAATCAGAAAATGGTGAGATCAGATCCCGCTCGTGAGGCAAGTGCAAAAACCTCAACGATGTTAAGGTGCACGTTGAACATCAAGGACCCCCTGTGGATTAGCTGGGGATCTATGCACAGTGACCTGGTTGATATTTAAACCCCTCATCAACACCACACAGTGGCACAGCTGGTAGAGCCACTGCCCTCACAGCGCCAGAGACCCGAGTTTGATCCTGACTTTGGGTGCTGTCTGTACGGAGTTTGCACGTTCATAAGTGATAGGAGCAGGATCAGGCCATTTGGCCCATCAAGTCTACTCTGCCATTCAGTCATGGCTGATCTACCTTTCCCTCTCGACCCCATTCTCCTGCCTTCTCCCCATAACCCCTGGCACGTTCTCCCTGTGACCGCGTGGGATTCCTCCGGGTGCTCCGGTCTCCTCCCACATCGCAAAGACGTGCAGATCTGTAGGTTAATTACCTTCTGTAAATAGTCCCTAGTGTGTAGAGACTGGATGTAATAGTGGGATAACTTAAAACTAGTGTGAAAGGGTGATCGATGGTCGGCATGGACTAGGTGGGCTGAAGGGCCTGTTTCCACTATGTAGATCTAAACTCTACCTAGGTACAATGAAACTCCTTTTGTGCAAACCATTCAGTAAAAAATCTTACTGTACATAGGCACAATCATACTTGAGTGCAAGAGTTTAGTGCAAGGGCAGTACTACACCTCTCTGAAAAAGAGACGTCACCTGTCCATTCTCTCCAGAGATGCTGCCTGACCCGCTGAGTAACTCCAGCACTTTGTGTTTTGCTCAATATTCCAGCATCTGCAGTCCCTTGTGTCACCTCTCCCTCCCTCCCTCCCTCCCTCCCTCCCTCCCTCCCTCCCTCCCTCCCTCCCTCCCTCCCTCCCTCCCTCCCTCCCTCCCTCCCTCCCTCCCTCCCTCCCTCCCTCCCTCCCTCCCTCCCTCCCTCCCTCCCTCCCTGTCTGTTCCTCTGTCCCTCTCTATAACCCACCTCCCCCACCCACCTTGATCGCACTCTCCCTTTCTGTCCTCTTCCTTGCTTTTCAGAAAGGCCTACTCCTCTGAAAATAACTCTTGAACATTTTTTTCCCCCCTGATTATTTCTTTGCAAATTGCCCATCTCCGAATGTAAACAAATGAACCTGTTGAAACATATTCTTCAAAACGAGCTTTGCTGCAGCCTGCCAAATCCGAAGACGCAGCCCGCCAAGATTCTGCACAGAATAAATTGCAACTTAAATATAACTTGTTTAGAATTCTGGCAGGAGCTTCAAGAAATAAGCTGGCCATATATGGTGTGGGATCAGATGCAGTGTTAATGCAATGGGATATTCAGTCATCGGTGGCAATGAATATTATTGAAGCTGTGATATTTTCCTCGGTCAGGTTTTTGGTTCAAAAGAAGTATTCGTGCAAACATTTCAGGTGGCAGAAATTGCATTTAAGGCAAATTCGCAAAGTTGAGCATAAGGCTGTGGTGGCAATGGGCTAGATTCTACCTCTTTTCAGAGGGGGTTTCGAGTCTCCCTCTTCTCACCCCACACACTGGTTCTATCCTCCACACTCGGGACAATTTACAGAAACCAATTAACCTACATGTCTTTGGAACGTGGGAGGAAACCGGAGCACCCAGGGAAAACCCACACGGTCGCAGGGAGAACGTACAAACTCCACACAGACAGCACCCGCGGTCAGGATCAAACCTGGGTATCTGGCGCTGTAAGGCAGCAAGTGCCCAGGGTGAGACTGTTCCTTGATTATGCCGGTGGCCTTGCCAAGGCAGCGTGAAGTGTAGATGGAGTCCATGAGTCCACGCTGACCATCGATCACCCGTTCACACTAGTTGTATACCGCACACTGGGGACAATGTATGGAAGACAATTAACCGACAATTCTTCGCGTCTTTGAAATGTGGGAGGAAACTGGAGCACCCAGAGAAAACCCACAAGGTCACAGGGAGAATGTATAAAAACTCTGTACAGACAGCACCCGTAGTCAGGATCAAAGCCGGGTCTCTGGCGCTGTTAGGCCGCAACTCTACCATTGCGCCATTGTGCTGTCCCCAAAGAGGGCAGAGCTATAAAATGAGAGGGGAGAGAGTTTAATGGAGATGTGCAGGGCCTGTATTTTTGCACAGAGTGGTGGGGGCATGGAACACATTGCCAGAGGTGGTGGTGGAGGCAGGTACCAAAGTGGTGTTTAAGAGTACAGGGACAAGAGGGATATGGGTCACGTGCTGGCAGATGAGACCAGGTTAACTTGGCATCATATTCGGCACAGACATTGTGGGCCGAAGGGCCTGTTCCTGTGCTGTACTGTTCTATGTTCTACGTCACACTTCCCAAATCCTGGCGCTCCCATCCCAACATCACCGTGTGAGCTCCTTCACTGGGAAGATCACAGCAGCTCACCATCTCATGGGTAATTAGAGGTGGGAATTAGATTTTGTCCGACTCAGATGGGTGGCACAGTGGTGCAGCGGTAGAGTTGCTGCCTTACAGCGCCAGAGCAGATCATTTGTCCCCCTAGTGTTAGTGTACGGGGTACGGGGCTCGAAGGGCCTGTTTCCACGCTGTATCTCTACAGTCTAAGAATATGCGTCCAAATACATTTCAGAAAACAAATGTCAACAAAATTGGAGACGCGAGGAACTGCAGATGCCAGTTAGCAAAAAAAGACACAAAGTGCTGGAGTAACTGTGGGTCAGGCAGCATCCCCGGAGAGCGGGGATAGGTGATCTTTTGGGACCCTTCTTCAAGCTGAGCTAGTGTGTAGGGAAGGAACTGCAGATGCTGGTTTAAACCGACGATAGACACAAAACTGGAGTAACTCAGCGGGACAGGCAGCATCTCTGGACAGAAGGAATGGGTGACATTTTGAATTGGGACCTTCCTTCAAGCGGAGGTTGTGGGGTGAAAGCTGGAAGAGTAGTGGATCTCCATAGCTTCACAGTGGCTTCACAAAACTTGCTCAACAGCGGCATCTGGTGGCAAGAGGTTAAATTACATCAGGGTGTCTCGCTGGAAAACATGGCCATTTTTCACAAGGTTTTAAGTCAGCAATTGGACAGGTACATGGATGAGAAAAGAACAGAGGGATTTAGGCCAAAGACTAGAAAGTGGGTTCAGAACCGATAGACACCATTGTTGAGTTGGGGTCGATGGGCCTGTTTCCGTGCTACACAACTCTATTGTACCCTGATAAGGATTCTGCTGGGCGACACAAACTGAAACAGGGCAGCACAGTGGCACAACTAGTAGAGCCGCTGCCTCACAGTGCCAGAGACCCGGATTCGATCCCGACCTCGGGTGCTGTCTGTGGGTGGAGTTTGCACGTTCTTCCCGTGACCGTGTGGGTTTTCTCCGGGTGCTTCGGTTTCCTCCCACATCCCAAAGACGTGCGTGCTTGTAGGTTATTTGGTCCTCTGTAAATGGCCCTCTTGTGTGCAGGGAGTGGATGAGAAGGTGGGATAACAGAACTGGTGTGAACGGGTGATCGATGGTCAATGTGGACTCGGACGGCTGAGGTGCCTGTTTCCATGTCTGAAGGGTCTGGATCCAAAACGTCACCCATTCCTTCCCTCCAGAGATGCTGCCTGTCCTGCTGAGTTACTCCAGCATTTTGAGTCCACCTTCGATTTAAAC
This sequence comes from Rhinoraja longicauda, assembly GCF_053455715.1. Classification (NCBI taxonomy): domain Eukaryota; kingdom Metazoa; phylum Chordata; class Chondrichthyes; order Rajiformes; family Arhynchobatidae; genus Rhinoraja; species Rhinoraja longicauda. The sequence continues at coordinate 23,910,977 of NC_135972.1, read as the reverse complement.
CAACGTCTGCAGTTCCTTCCTACACATTGGGCATGTCTCCATGCTGTATCTCTAAACAACACTAAGCATTGGTGTGAAGAGCCAGCCCTGTAGGCGAGATGCCCCTGTCTGATGCACTTGACACTCTGACCCCTTGGCACAGTCGAGGGGTGTCCCTCCTCTGGAGTTTAGCCGGTGATCCTCACTCCCCCGCCCTGTGACTGACTGATCGTTATTTCATTCCTTCGTGTTGCAGGATGTCGGAAAGGAACGCCTGCCGCCGAAAATACTCACGAAGGAAGAGCTCAGGCAGAAGGTCGAAGCCTACAACTCCTCCGTTACCAACCGGTTGAGAATGAGCTGGGTAAGTGAATGTCCACAACACTTGATGGAGACGTTGGACTTCCCCACTGGGGGTTTTAAATGTTTCTAGCTAAGATGGGGCATTTTGGTCAGCATTGATTCGGGCAGTTGCTGCCTCACAGCTCCAGAGACCTGGGTTCGATCCTGACTACGGGCACTGTGAACGTGAACCATCCTACCAACAACTAGAGAGCTGTCCTGACCTCCCGTCTTCCTCATTTGAGACCCTGGGACTATCTTTAATCGGACTTTACTGGCCTTCATTTTGCACTAAATGTTACTCACGTTCTTCCCTTTATCCGTGTATCTCTACACTGCGGGTGGCTGGATTGTAATCATGGGTAAAGTGTAGACTCTTCACACCCCTGCAACAGTCTGTTCGAACTCCTTCCATCGGGCAGACAATACAAGGCCTTCTACGCCCGCACCTCCAGACTCAGGGACAGCTTCAGCTTCATCCCCAGGGCCATAGCTGCTATGAACCGGTCCTGCTGAGCCGGATGGCCACAACGCATAGGTCAACTTGCACTTTACCCTGTCCAAAACTGTTACAACTGTTTCGTTTCATTGGGTTGCTGCTGTCTAAATTACTTAAATTATTGCATCGTATGGGAGGCGCATTCCCAATCTCGTTGTACCCCTGGGTACAATGACAATAAAGATATATTGTATTGTATTGTATTGTATTGTATTGTATTGTATTGTATGTATTGTCTTTCTGCTGACTGGTTAGCACACGATGGAAGCTTTTCACAGTACCTTGGTGCACGTGACAATAAACGTAACTACACTAAAGTGAACAGAGTTTGTACATTCTCCCTGTGACCGCATGGGTTTTCTCCGGGAGCTCTGGTTTCCTCCCACATTCCAAAAACCCCCACAAATTTGTGTGTTAATTGGCTTCTGTGAATTGCCCCCAATGTCTAGAGAGGGGACGTGAGACTGAGAAACATCGAACTAGTGTTCAGATGATCGCTGGTCGGCGTGGACTTACTGTGCCGGAGGGACTGTTTCCATGCTGTATCTCTAAACTCTTTCACTACACTAAACTAAACTACATGTGTAGGAAGGAACTGCAGATGCTGGTCAATAGACAATAGACAATAGACAATAGGTGCAGGAGTAGGCCATTCAGCCCTTCGAGCCAGCACTGCCATTCAATGCGATCATGGCTGATCACTCTCAATCAGTACCCCGTTCCTGCCTTCTCCCCATACCCCCTCACTCCGCTATCCTTAAGAGCTCTATCCAGCTCTCTCTTGAAAGCATCCAACGAACTGGCCTCCACTGCCTTCTGAGGCAGAGAATTCCACACCTTCACCACTCTCTGACTGAAAAAGTTCTTTCTCATCTCCGTTCTAAATGGCCTACCCCTTATTCTTAAACTGTGGCCCCTTGTTCTGGACTCCCCCAACATTGGGAACATGTTTCCTGCCTCTAATGTGTCCAATCCCCTAATTATCTTATATGTTTCAATAAGATCCCCCCTCATCCTTCTAAATTCCAGTGTATACAAGCCCAATCGCTCCAGCCTTTCAACATACGAACAGTCCCGCCATTCCGGGAATTAACCTAGTGAACCTACGCTGCACGCCCTCCATAGCAAGAATATCCTTCCTCAAATTTGGAGACCAAAACTGCACACAGGGTTGAAGCCCATCTTCACACAGAGTCTGAAGATGGGCTTCAACCTGAAACGTCTCCAGGGATGCTGCCTGGCCCACTTGAGTTACTCCAGCACTTTGTGTCTATCGTCCACGCTAAACTAAACGACACATTTTTGCCTCTCCAGAACACGGATGAAGTCTACACTGGTTTCATCAAGGTCCAGATGGACCTGCACAGACCCATCACCATACAGGCCATGTCAACTCTAGGCAGTCCCGTGTATAACAGCGTCAACGAGACAGCCTTCTACTTGCCGAAGGATACCGTCAACACTCTGCACATCAGCAGCTGTAACACGGTCAAGGATGTGATCCAGGCGCTGCTGAAGAAGTTCACGGTGCTCGATAACCCCGCCAAGTTTGCACTCTTCCAGCAGTTCTACGTCGGCGATCAGGGTAAGGCTTGTAGGCTTTGACAGGTCCCTTGACAGCGGTGCAGCGGTAGAGTTGCTGCTTCACAGCGCCAGAGACCCAGGTTCGATCCTGACTACGGGTGCCGTCTATGTGGCGTTTGTACGTTCTCCCTACGACTGCGTGAGTTTTCTCCGGGCGCTCCGGTTTCCCCCCACACTCCAAAGACATGCGGCTTTGTAGGTTAATTGGCTTCGGTAAAGATTGTAAATTGTCCCTCGTGTGTAGGATAGTACGAGTCTAGGATAGTGCTAGCGCGGAAACAGGCCCTTCAGGACCACCAGGTCTGCGCTGACCAACAATCTCCATGTATTAACACTATCCGACACACACTAGGGACAATTTTTACATTTACCAAGCCAATTAACCTACAAACCTGTACGTCTTTAGAGTGTGAGAGTAAACGGAAGATCTTGGAGAAAATCCACGCAGGTCACGGAGAGAACATACAAATTCCATACAGACAGCACCCGTAGTCTGGATCGAACCCAGGTCTCCGGCGCTGCAAGTGCAATAAGGCAGCAACTCTACCGCTGAGCCACCATGCTGTCCTTGTCACGCTGTGCCACCATAGCAGGGCTCTGGTCCATGAGCGACACATGGACATCATTGACATGGTACACCTGTGCGACTAACCTGTCTCCGTTCCTCTACCTCTAGTTCACTCGCACAAGCTGTCAGACGGGGAGCACCCCCTCTACCTGCGCCTGCTTGCCGGACCCAGCTCGGACGCCTTGAGCTTTGTACTGCGAGAGTACGAGACCGGGGAGGTCTTGGTAAGTGACCTCTCTCTATCTCAAGTGGTCATGGGTTTTAGTGTGGAGATGCACGTGTCATAGAGTCATACAGCGTGGAAACAGGCCCTTCGGCCCAACTTGCCCATGCCAACCCAGATGCTCCATTAACACTAGTCCCCCCCCCCTGTCTGCATTTCTAAACATGTCCTACCCACGTATACACGCAAATGTATTTTACATGTTGTTACAGTAACTGTCTCAACTTCCTCCTCTGGCAGCTCTTTCATTATACCCATCACCCTCCGTGTGAAAACGTCGCCCCTCAGTTTCCTGTTAAATCTTTCCCCCCTCACCGTAAACCAATGTCATCTGGGTCTTGATTCCCCTACTCTGGGTAAAAGAAGGCAATCTCGATTCCGTTGCAAGAATCTTTAGCAGACAGATTCAATGTCAACAAAACCAAGGAATTAGTCATTGACTTCAGAAAAGAAAAGATTTCTTTATTAAAACTTTTCCCTCTCATCTGAAACCCATGTGGTCTGGTTCTTGATTCCCCTACTCTGGGTGAAAGATTGTGTATCTACCTTATCTATCTGCCCCCTTCAAGATCTTGTGCACCTCTACAAGATCCGCCCCTCATCATCCTGCGCTCCAAGGAATAGAGTCCTAGTCTTCTCAACCTCTCCCAATATAGCTCAGGCCCCCCGAGACCTGGCACCACCCTCATAATTCTTCTCTGCACCCTTCCCGCCGTGAAAACACCTTCCCGACAGCAGGCTGACCAAAACTGAACACAATACTCCTAATGTGGCTTCCCCAAAGTGTTGTACAACTGTAACGTAACAAAGTGAGCAGGAGCACTCCATCACTTTGTACCGATTTTTGTCAGCCAGCGTCCGAAGTTCCTTTCGTCTGGAAGTGACGGAGATTATCAGGGGTCAGAAGGTTTTATATTAATGTGCAGGCAAGGAATGGTAATCTGACCCTAACGTACTGAGTTCAGGGTGCAAACAATGGAATCTTCAGTAAAAAACACACAATGTGCTGGAGTAACTCAGCGGGTCAGGCAGCATCTCTGGAGAACATGAAATGGTGACGTTCCAGGTCAGGTCCTGACCCAAAACGTCACCAATCCACGTCCTCCAGAGAGGCTGCCTGACCCGTTGAGATACTGCGGCACTTTTTTACATTTAGCTGAGTTTTAGCTTCAGTTTAAAGATACAGCATGGAAAGAGGCCCTTTGACCCATTGAGTCCACCCCCTCCCCCCCCCCCCCCCCAATCATCGATCACCAATTCACACTAGTTCTGTGTTATCCCACAATATAATATAGAACTATTGTGAATGGGCGATCGATGGTCAACATGAGCTCAGTGGACCAAAGGGCCTGTATCAATGCTGTTGTATCTTTAAATCAATCAATTAAAACAATTGTTTAAACAAAAATGAAACAATAACATCTGTAGAAGGATCCTGACCCAAAACATCGCCCATTCTTTTTCTCCAGAGATGCTGTTTCTACCTTTGGTATAAACCAGCATCTCCGTTCTTTGTTTCTGATCAATAGAGTGGACGTGGAGAGGATGTTTCCACAAGTGGGAGAGTCTAGGACCAGAGGCCATAGCCCCAGAATAAAAGGAGATGAGGAGGAATTTCTTTAGTCAGAGGGTGGTGAATCTGTGGAATTCATTGCCACAGACGGCTGTGGAGGCCAAGTCAATGGATATTTTTAAGGCGGAGATTGGTAGATACTTTATTAGTACGGGTGTCAGGGGTTAAGGGAAGAAGGCAGGAGAATGGGGTTGAGAGGGAAAGTTAGATCAGCCATGATTGACAATAGACAATAGGTGCAGGAGCAGGCCCTTCGGCCCTTCGAGCCAGCACGGCCATTCAATGTGATCGTGGTTGATCATTCACATGGTGGAGTAGACCTGAATGGCCTAATTCTACACCTACAATTTATGAAGTTATGAGCTAAAGAATAGCACCAACATGTCCCCCTGTGTTGTGCAAGTTGTGATTGTATGCCTCGTGATCCAGTGGATCGTATATCACCATGGGACACACGTGTTGAACGTGTCCGCGCTGATTGCTGGGTGTGGGGGTGGGGGATTGTCTTGACTTTGTTTTTCGTCCCGCACCTTCACCCCTGATGTCTTGTTCCCCCAGTGGGAGGCCTTCAGCCTGCCAGAGCTGCACAACTTCCTGCGGATGCTGAGCAAGGAGGAAGAGGATCATTTCAAGCTGCTGGAGAAACGCTACGTGACCTACAGGGCCAAGCTGGAGGCCGCCTTGAGATCCACGGGGAAACCGGATTAAACCCCGGAGTTTCGGCAAGCGTGGCCGGGTCCCAGCGTTGGGAAGCTCCGGACCGAGGGACGCGTGCAAGGGTAGTCAACAGGGAGTTAACCTTCAAACCTGAAGACCCCCGTTTCAGCGAGAGGGCTTAGTTGGTTGAACCCACCTGGAACAACAGGCCCAATGGACTCCAGCCAGACTGTCTCATACCTTGTCCGGCCGCCATGTTTGCTGGGCGTTCGTGAAGGGTATTCGCCAGCCAGCCAGCCAACGTTGGACCAGCTTCAACGCCAGTGAGATCTCCCTGCGTTGGCCTCGCGTGTAAAGTATTTATGGCGGTGCTTCCAACACGCCAGTATTCACACCGCCTGATGCCTTGGCAAAGCCCCTGGCCTGCATGGTGGCTTGTGCGGTGTAGAGGGACCACTATGACTGCATTCAACATGATAACCCTTCAACTTGAGAACTCACGGGGAACCATTTGTAACGGTTCCTGGACAGCCCGCAAATCTACAGTGCCGAATGTTTAAAGATGCAAAGCTCAATATATTATTTTTTAAGGACGCTAAAATCAAGACGTACAGCATTGAAACAAGCACATTTTAAGGACAATAAACTAGAGTCATACAGCATGGAAACAGGCCCATTTTAAGGATACTAAACCAGAGTCATACAGCGTGGAAACAGGCCCATTTTAAGGACCATAAACTAGAGTCATACAGTGTGGAAACAGGCCCACCTTAAGGACATGAGACTGGAGACGTACAGGGTGGAAACAAGCCTATTTTAAGGATACTAGACTAGAGTAATTCAGCGTGGATACAGGCCCATTTTAAGGATACTAAACCAGAGTCATATAGCGTGGAAACAGGCCCATTTTAAGGACCATAAACTAGAGTCATACAGTGTGGAAACAGGCCCACCTTAAGGACATGAGACTGGAGACGTACAGCGTGGAAACAAGCCTATTTTAAGGATACTAGACTTGAGTAATTCAGCGTGGAAACAGGCCCATTTTAAGGAAGCTAAACTAGAGACATACAGCGTAGAATCAGACCCATTTTAAGGATACTAAACTACACGTGAAAATTATGACAAGGGAGGCAAAGAGGTTGAGAGGGGTTGAAATACCCAAGATGATCATCCATTTAGGGGAAACAGTGGTGCAGCAGTAGAGTTGCTGCCTCACAGCACCGGAGACCCGGGTTCCATCCTGACTACGGGTGCTGTCTACGGAGTTTGTACGTTCTCCCACGACCACATGGATTTTCTCCGGGTGCTCCCACATTCCAAATACAGGCAGGTTTGTCGGTTAATTGGCTTCGGTAAAAATTGTAAATTGTTCCTAGTGTGTAGGATATTTCGAGTGTACGGGGTGATCGCTGGTCGGCGCGGACGTGGTGGGCCAAGGGGCCTGTTTCCACGCTGTATCTCTAAAGTTTATTGTCTAAAGTTTAAAATCAGTGATGTAGGAGGTGGGAGATGGGTTAGGGGAAGTGTTGAAGAGTGGTGTTGAGATGAAGTGTAAAGACAGCCTGCAGGAGATATGTAGAGGAAACTGGGGGGTGTGGTGGTGCGGTGGCCTAGCAATAGAGTCGCTGCCTTAGAGCGCCAGGGACCCCGGTTCGATCCTGACTACGGGTGCTGTCTGTACGGAGTTTGTACTTTCTCCTCGTGACAGCATGGATTTTCTCCGGGTGCTCCAGTTTCCTCCCACACTCCAAAGACGTACAGGTTTGCAGGTTAATTGGCTTTGGTAAGAATTGCAAATTGTACAATATCCCTAGTGTGTACTAGTGGTATCTGTGTACGGGGCAATCGCTGGTCAGCACAGACTCGGTGGGCCGCAGTGCCTGTTCCACCAGATACCACTAAAGTCTAACTTTAAAGATCGGTGATGTGGAAGGCGAGAGGCGGGTTGGGGGAAGTGGTGAAGAGGATTGTTGGGATGAAGTGTAAAGACAGCGTGCAGAGGATATTTTGAGATGTAGATTTGGATTGATTACGTCGGCAGGTTGGAGACCAGGATGAGAAGAAGTGTAGGAAGAAAACTGCAGATGCTGGTTTAAATCGAAGGTGGACACAAAATGCTGGAGTAACTCAGCGGGTCAGGCAGCATCTCGGGAGAGAAGGAATGGGTGACGTTTCCGAAACATCACCCATTCCTTCTCTCCCGAGATGCTGCCTGACCCGCTGAGTTACTCCAGCATTTTGTGTCTACCTAGGATGAGAGGAAGATTAGTTTAAGAGAAAGGAGCTCTCTTTATGTGTGGCAACAGGTTAAAAATACCACAAGTGTACAAAACAGACTTATTAGTGAAGCAGTAATTGCCTTGGGCACCATGTGGTCTCATCTTCAGACAGTGGGATGGTAGATGATGGCTTGTTAGCCGGAACCAGGCGTCTCGTGAGCACCTGCTCCAGGGGACATCTTGGCTGTTGGTATCTTTCACCCATGGTGGTCGTAGCTTTGGGTTGGGTGTAGACAGGTGCAGCACCCATGGGAGTGTGTGTACCACGTTGGCGGGGCTGCGTGAATATCTGGCATGGCGGAGGAGTACGCCGGTGGAACGGCAGAAGGACGCGCCTGAGGTAAAAGTCACTCTTCCTCTTGGAGTTTTTTTCTGACCCCAAAATCTATTGCCAAAGCTGAGAGTGAATTAGCACGCGTCACCAAAAACCAGATCAGTGGCACTGGCATGGGTTTAAAACCAAACGCTATCCCAAGCCGGAGATGCAGCGGTTAGTACTGCTGCCCCAGACCTCCGGCGGCCTGGGTTCAATGCTGACCCTGTGGAGTTTGCACGTTGGCCTCGTGACGGAGCGGGTTTCCTTTGGGGTTGTCCAGTTTCCTCCCCCGTCTCATGGCCCATGTCAGTCATTTGCTCTGAATTACACCTGCGGGGTCAGGTTCGATCCTGACCACGGGTGCTGTCTGTCTGTACGGAGTCAATAGACAATAGGTGCAGGAGTAGGCCATTCGGCCCTTCGAGCCAGCACCGCCATTCAATGTGATCATTAACCGACAAACCCGCACCTCATTGGGATGCGGGTGGAAACCGGAGCACCCGGAGGAATCCCACGCGGTCACAAGGAGAACTCTAAAAGCAGACAGCAGGAGGTCAGGATCGCACCGTGACTCCGGCACTGTGAGGCAGCAACTCTGCCAGCTGTGCCTGTGGGTGAGAGGCAAAAGGATCGAACGTGGAGTTCAGTAAAAAAACGTAGTTTACAGAGGCACAATCGTACTTAAGTACAAGAGTGCAAGAATAGTAGATTACACCGAGACAACACACAGGCTTCGCCACGCTTCCAGCGCCATTTTGTGTGATTCAATTCCAACGTCATTAACAATATAGAGTCTTAACTTTGCCATAAAGGCCCGTTGTCCTGGCAACGGCACTGGGTCGGAGTTCTCCCCATAACTAGAGTCCTCCAGTCCAGGCAAGATCCCGGTACATCTCTTCTGCACTCTCTCCAGCCCAGTCACATCCTCCTTATCATGCGGTGACCAGAATCTGCTCACAATACTCCAGCTGCAGTCTAACCAGTGTTTTGTAAAGTTACAACATAAAGTCCCAACTCTGACATGCTGTGCACTAAATAGACCTTGGGGTAGGACCAATAATATTTGCTCCTTCCCCTAACTGCTGCTGAATTATTATTTAATATGTGGCTACTGTATTAATTTTATCCAAAGATTAGTTGCTATGAAATTGCTGTGAATTCAATGTTGGTTATAAGTGGATCGGCGGGGGAAGGGAGAAACTTCAAACCATTTTAATTAGGATTCTGTCGAGGGATTGTTCGGATGAGGGTGTGGGGGTGACATTTGCGGAGAAGGGTGGACAGATACCCCTTTGAATGCCCCCCAACCCCCCAACACTCTCAGGGGTCCAGTACCTTTGATGTGCGATGGGCACCATGTCAATGGAGGATCCATCTTTGTTGAGGATTTTCTCTATCCCTTTCGAAAATTAGGGGCGGCACAGTGGCTCAGCGGTAGAGAGACCCGGGTTCGATCCTGACCACGGGTGCTGTCTGTACAGAGTCAATAGACAATAGGTGCAGGAGGAGGCTATTCGGCCCTTCGAGTCAGCACCACCATTCAATGTGATCATGGCTGATCATTCTCAATCAGTACCCCGTTCCTGCCTTCTCCCCATACCCCCTGACTCCGTTATCCTTAAGAGCTCTATCTAGCTCTCTCTTGAATGTATTCAGAGAATTGTCCTCCACTGCCTTCTGAGGCAGAGAATTCCACAGATTCACAACTCTCTGACTAAAAAAGGTTTTTCCTCATCTCCGTTCTAAATGGCCTACCCCTTATTCTTAAACTGTGGCCCCTTGTTCTGGACTCCCCCAACATTGGGAACATAGAGTCTGCACGTTCTCCCCGTGACCGCTTGGGTTTTCTCCGGGTACACTGGTTTCCTCCCACATCCCAGAGATGTACAAGTTTGTAGGTTAATTGGCTTCGGCTTAAAAAAATTGTAAATTGTCCCCAGCGTGCGGGATAGTGCTAGTATATGGGATGATCGTCGGTCGGTGTGGAATCGGCGAGCTGAAGGGCCTGTTTCCGCGCTGTACCTCTAAAGTCTAAAGAAACTACACACACTGAAGTGACACACTGTGGATTTCGACCTGCTTCTTACGCAATTTCTGTTTTTGCTTGGGGGTTTGGTTGGGAGAGGATCGGGGGGGGGGGGGGGGGTGGGGGGTTGCAAGAGGTGAGACCAATGCCTCCACTCCTGGGTCTGTCGTGAGCTGTGCTTGAACCACTTGTTGATCGCAGGGTGGACAACTTCATGCTGTGTACCTTTGATGACTGCACAATGAGCAGTTCAGTCACCACTGCTTTTGCTTGCTTGCAATTTTTTATTGCGTGATAACTTATACCAAAGAATAAAGTTAGGGCACTTTAGCACGTCAGGGAATTGTTGCTAAAAACCGAAGAAGAGGAAAAAAAAATTTTGAAACTTGATATTTAAGTCTGTTGATGACCATTTTGTATTAATTTAAAAGAAAAAGGCTGTACCGAGTTTTCGTACTGAGCTAAAATGAACGTTTTGTTTTTGTTTTAAATAGACAATGTGGAAAAAGTCTTTTTTTTTTTGCCGGGTCTGCACTCCTGGTCTGAGTTGACTGGACAGGAGTGCCGGAAGGGGCTCATATTCTTTTACTGTGAATGGTAATATTTTTTTTAACCCTTTACTTGAACTGTTTGCACGCCACGCCGGAGCCCAGGGCGAGAAATTACCCGTGGAGCTATTGCGTGACGCTCCACAGACTGGTTGTTCTAACGCAGGGGGATTCGCAGAGCTTGGCATTGTATTCGTTTACCGTGACTCTCGGGTGAATACAATGTCCGACTCTACCCCTCCCCTGACGCAATCAAACACTGACAATGTCCTGCTGATCATTCGGGTGAAAGACAAGAACTGTATCGTATTTCACCACATCACAAACCACTTGCTGTTTTTAACCAGCGTATGCAAGGGTGCAAAATACAATCACTGACTCTGAAACAAGGCGCTGCATGTGTGGACAAGCACAGACTTCAAGCAGTGTATAGGGCTGAGTTGTAACTGTATTTATATTGACTGATGCAAGTGGAAATTTATTTTTATTAAGGAGTAATTATTCTCTTTCCCTTTTTAAGGTATTGAATTTGGATAAAATGGCTTTTGTAAACTGTGGCCTATTTTAATAAAGATGACATTGATGGGGATCCTGTGTGTCTATATTTATATACTGTATCCTATTCTAGACTAAGCCACTACCTCTGTTTGCAATACCAGCACCTTGGGCGGCACAGTGGCGCAGCGGTAGAGTTGCTGCCTCACAGCGCCAGAGACCTGGGTTTGATCCTGACATGGGGTGCTGTCTGTACGGAGTTTGCACATTATCCATGTGACCATGTGGGTTTTCTCCGGGTGCTCCGGTTTCCTCCCATACTCCAAAGGCGTACAGGTTTGTAGATTAATTGGCTTCGTTTAAAAATATATATAAATTGCCCCCAGTGTGTAGGATAGTGCTAGTGTACGGGGATCGCAGGTCGGCGCCGACTCGCTGGGCTGAAATGCCGGGTTCTGCACCGTATCACTAGATATCGGAGACCAATTTCCCTCCGGGGATGAATAACGTTTTATCGTGTCGTATTGTAGAACTAAAACCTCGTGTTTTATCTGGGGGTGACGTTTCTGAAAAGCAGCGCGTGACTCAAAAATACGTAAATTAAACACACGGTTCAACGGTCCCTTTATTATCACGTGTACCAAGGTGCGGTGAAATTCTTTTTTTGGCACACAGAGCAGTGAAATTATTGCCGTACCTCAGTACCATCACCGGTTAAGTACCAAATGCATAGAAACAGCCCACTGAGCCCATATGTCAGAGTCGCCAGGTTGTGGCCAGAAAGGCCCGTTCACCTCTGCCCGGTCGTCCAGTGAACCGTCGTCCTTCCCCTCGCCCGGCCACCTTCAACCTTCGAGCCCGGGGGCACCTCCCGCAGCCGACCTTGAGGGTGCGGTAGGTTCGACCCACCCGCCGGTCCTTCTGACCGGCCCATTGTCCAGCACCTCCCTCTGTCTGCACAGGTGACAATAAAAGCACCATTGAACCAATGAGTCTTCTCATTCTCCTTTTCCCAGCATTTATGTTATTAGGTTTGGTTTAGTTTACAGATACAGTGTGGAGGAAGGCCATTTTGCCCACAAAGTCCATGCCGACCAGCGATCACCCGAGCACTAGTTCTATCCTGCACACTGGGGATAATTTACAGAAGCCAATTAACCTATAATCCTGCACGCCTTTGGAATGTGAAGAATACCCACACGGTCACAGGGAGAACGTGCAAACTCCACACACAGACAGCACCCGAGGTCAGGATTGAACCTGGGTCTCTGGTGCTATGAGGCAGCAACTCTACCACTGCGCCACTGTGCCAACACTGATTATAGCTCATTTTCTAGAATTATTGGATAGAAAATCAGAGCCTGGGGGGGTGATATTTCCTGGCGAGTTGCAGTTAACATGGATTATACTTAATGGCTTAAAGCTTATTTGAAACATTGACAGGTTTAGGGATGAATGGACTGTCAGGTGGATGTGCCTGTAGTTAGCAATTAGGCCTCTAGAGGGCGAGAAGTGTATACTAAATTGACTCGGAATCCACTCGGTGCAATGGATGGTAACTTTAAACAAAGCATGGTTCAGCAATTACTCACCAGAAGGTGAAGTGCTTTATATCTTCTTCCTATGGCCTCGTACGCTTCAAGGATCGGGTGGCAGCATGGTGGTGCAGCTGGTGGATACGCTGCCTTATAGTGCCAGAGAACAGGGTTTGATCCTGACCTCAGGTGCTGTCTGTGCGGAGTTTGTACGTTCTCCCTGCCATGCTTTGTCCTGCCTCCCCTGTCTCCCAGTTTTCTACTCCCCCACCCCCATCCCCTTTCTCAGGCAGAACAAGCATTTCACTGTATCTCGGTACACAGTAACAATAATACACTAAACTAAACTTGAATATGTGAACCACATTTTGCATGCTAATGACTGTGTGGGTAAAGACTATGAGTGACTAACCATAGCTCCATCCAAGACCACAATAAATTGCAGAGAGAGCTGTGGACGCAGCCCAGACCATCACACATACCAAACCTCTCTTCCATTGACTTCATCTACACCTCACGCTGCCTCGGCAAGGCCACCAGCATAATCAAGGGACCAGTCTCACCCCGGTCACTCCCTCTTCTCCCCTCTCCCCATCAGGCAAGAGGTACAGAAGTTTGAAAACACACACCTCCAGATTCATGGACAGTTTCACCATGCCTACATCTGCCTACAGATGGGAAGTGACACAGCTGGCGTCCTGGTGCCATCGCAACAACCTGGAGCTCAATGCTCTCAAGACAGTGGAACTAATTGTAGACTTTCGAAGAAATCCCCCTCCTCTCCCCCCACTCACCATCAACAACACCATAGTCACATCTGTGGAGTCATTTACGTTCCTTGGAACCACCATCTCCAGGGACCTTAAATGGGGGGCCACCATCGACTCCACAGTCAAAAAGGCCCAACAGAGGATGTACTTCCTGCGGCAACTGAGGAAACATAATCTGCCACGGGCAATGATGGTCCAATTCTATACTGCTATCATTGAGTCCGTCCTCACCTTCTCCATCATGGTCTGGTTTGGCTCAGCCACCAAGCACGACATCCGGAGGCTGCAACGGATCGTTCGCACAGCTGAGAAGGTTGTTGGCTGCAACCTTCTCCCCATTGACGAACTGTACACTGCAAGGGCCAGGAAGCGAGCGGGCAAGATCATCTCTGACGCCTTTCACTCTGGCCACAAACTCTTTGAAGCACTTCCCTCTGGAAGGCGACTCCGGACTGTCAAAGCAGCCACAGCCAGACATCAAAACAGCTTTTTTCCACGAGTGATTGCTCTACTCAATAACCAAAGTCTGTAGTCTCTTTTTTGCTCTGGTTTATTTTCACCCACATGTTTAGACCGTAATGGTGTATCCTTATTGTTTTGATGTGGTTATGCTTTATTCTTAATTGTTAACTGTATGTTTGTGTTGTCATTTGTGAGTGGAGAACCAAGGCACATTCCTTGTATGTGCACATACCTGGCCTATAAACATATTCATTCATTCATTCGTTTCTTCCCAGCTGTTATCAGGCAACTGAACCATCCTACCAACAACCAGAGAGTGGTCCTGACCTCCCATCTACCTCACTGGAGACCTTCGAAATATCTTTAATCAGACTTTACTGGACTTTATCTTGCACTAAATGTTATTCCCTTTATCCTGTATCTGTACACTGACGATGGCTTGATTGTAATCATGTATAGTTTATTTCACTGACTTGATGCAAAACAAAAAGATTTTCACTGTACGTGTGACAATAATACTAAAATAAACTAAACGATGAGCCCCGACCCGAAACGTCACCTATCCATGTTGTTCAGCACTGCTGCCTGACCTGCCGAGTTACTCCAACACTGTGACAGTCCATAGTTCATCGGCCAGTATTGTGTAGTGTTCACGAACCTGATGGTTGTTGGGAGGAAGGTATTCTTCAATCTCTTGGTCATGGTTTTCAGACTTATACTTTTGAATGTATTTTGAGAAAGCAGGTGAGGAGGAACCCCTTTAGCCAGAGGGTGGTGAATCTGTGGAATTCATTGACGCAGACGTCTGTGGAGGCCAAGTTATTGGGTGTTTTTAAAGTGGAGATTGACAGGTTCTTGATTAATAAGGGCGTCAAAGGTTACGGAGAGGAGTCAAGAGTGTTTTATTGTCATGTGTCCCAGATGGAACAATGAAATCCGTACTTGCTGCAGCACAACAGAACATGTAAACACAGTACACTGTAAACAATATGATAAACGAGAGAGAAAAAGGTTCAGTGTGTATATATACACATACCCACAAGCACACACACACACACACACACACACACACACACACACACACACACACACACACACACACACACACACACACACACACACACACACACACACACACACATACATATACTGTACGTATACACATATCCACATACACATAAATATATACATACACACACATACATACACACATACTCAAAAAACAATCAATAGTTGTATAATAATAATAATAATAATAATAATAATAATAATAATAATAATAATAATAATAATCATCATAATAATAATCATCATCATAATAATAATAATAATAATAATAATAATAATAATAATAATAATAATAATAATAATAATAATAATAATAATAATAATAATAATAATAATAATAATAATAATAATAATAATAATAATAATAATAATAGTCGTCTATTGTAGTTTGGAGCTTATTTGAGGTTGCAGTGTTTAATAGCCTGATGGCTGTTGGGAAGAAGCTGTTCCTGAACCTGGACGTTACAGTTTTCAGGCTCCTGTACCTTCTTCCCGATGGCAGTGGTGAAATGAGTGTGTGGCCGGGATGGTGTGGGTCTCTGATGATGCTGGCTGCCTTTTTGAGGCAGCGACTCTGATAATTCCCCTCGATGGTGGGGAGGTCGGAGCCGGTGATGGACTGGGCAGTGTTCACAACTTTTTGCAGGTTTTTTTCGCTCCTGGGCGTTCAAGTTACCGAACCAGGCCATGGTGCAACCAGTCAATATGTTCTCTACGGTACACCTGTAGATGTTCAAGAGAATCCTCTCTGACATACCGAATCACCTTAATCTTCTCAGGAAGTAGAGGCATTGATGAGAATGGGGTTGAGAGGGAAAGGTAGATTAGCCATGATAGAACAGCGCAGTAGGCTCAATGCGATGAATGACCTAATTCTGCTCCGATTACTTACGAATTTGTAAACTTCTTTCCGATGCCAAAGCATGATCCCTGGACATTCGATGCCTTGTCCATTGTAAGCCTCCACATCACCACCGCACATTTAATAGGGACCTGAAAGGCCACTTTTTCACACAAAGGGTGGTGGGTATATGAAATGAGCTGCCGGAGGAGGTAGTCGAGGCAGGCACTATCAGACCATTTGGAAAACATTTGGACAGGTACTGTACTTGGATACAAAAGGTTTGCAGGGATATGGGTCAAACGCAGCCAGATGGGACTAGTAAAGATGGAGCGTGTTGGTTGGCATGGGCAAGATAGGGTCTTTTCCACACTTCATGATGAAATGACTACGACTATTATCTCCCACCCGCGTGCTGGTTTATACATTTTGTTGGCTCCAAGCAGTGTTTTATGTAATCAACATGTAGACAAACATTTCAGAGAGATTTGAACTGGCAGAAACGGTACATTAACCTCATTCTTGGCCAAAAGCCACATTGATCAGCTGAGTTCAGTTTAGTTTGTTGTCATGTGTACCAAGTCACAGTGAAAAGCTGTGTAGGAAGGAACTGCAGATGCTGCTTTACTCCGAAAATAGACGCAAAATGCAGGGGCAACTCAGCGGGTCAGGCAGCATCTCTAGAGAAAAGGGGTGGGTGATGTTTCGGGTCGCGACACTTCTTCAGATTCAGACAGTGAAAAGCCCTTTTGTTGCGTGCTATCTCGTCAGTGGCATGACTACACATGCTTACATTCAAGCCATCCATGGTGTACAGATACAGGGTGAAGGGGAAAACGTTTAGTTCAAGATAAAGTCAGTAAAGTCCAATTAATGATCGTCCGAGGGTCACCAATGTGGTAGATGGGAGGTCAGCACCGGGCTGGTGTAGGGTGATCGCTGGAGGTCAGCACCGGGCTGGTGTAAGGTGATCGCTGGAGGACAGCACCGGGCTGGTGTAAGGTGATCGCTGGAGGTCAGCACCGGGCTGGTGTAGGGTGATCGCTGGA
This sequence comes from Rhinoraja longicauda, assembly GCF_053455715.1. Classification (NCBI taxonomy): domain Eukaryota; kingdom Metazoa; phylum Chordata; class Chondrichthyes; order Rajiformes; family Arhynchobatidae; genus Rhinoraja; species Rhinoraja longicauda. The sequence continues at coordinate 23,894,160 of NC_135972.1, read as the reverse complement.
GGTCAGCACTGGGCTGGTGTAGGGTGATCGCTGGAGGTCAGCACTGGGCTGGTGTAGGGTGATCGCTGGAGGTCAGCACCGCTCTCTAGTTGGTGGTAGGACGGTTCAGATGCCTGATAACAGCTGGGAAGAAACTGACCCTGAATCTGGAGGTGTGCGTTTTCACACTTCTGTATCTCTTGCCTGATGGGAGAGGGGAGAAGAGGGAGTGACCGGGGTGGGACTGGTCCTTGATTAAGCTGGTGGCCTTGCCGAGGCAGCATGAATTCATTGTTCAATGCTTATCCCGTCGGCCGAAAACTCCCTGGGGCCACATTCACAGCGGGGTTGTTGCTTCAGCAGAGAAGATGGGCCGGTGAGGTGGAAGTGGACGTGACAGAGGTGGCCGTGCCCTCTGGGAGGCGGCTGCTGTCGGCAGCCTTTGTACGACGCGGGTCCCGAGTCCCGGTCAGTCCAGGACATCCGACGGCTGGAGGGTGGTATCAGCGGCAATTCCCTGCACTGCTCTTCAGAAGCAAAGAGTTAGTGAGGGTATTGGATCACCGTCAAACCTCTCTGGATAGCCAGTCAGCAACGGACAATAAATGTACGTCCAAAGACGTACAGGTATGTAGGTTAATTGGCTGGGCAAATGTAAAAATTGTCCCTAGGGTGTGTAGGATAGTGCTAATGTGTGGGGATCGCTGGACGGTGCAGACCCGGTGGGCCGCAGGGCCTGTTTCCGCGTTGTATCTCTGAATCTAAATGTAAATCTAATCAGACATAAGTAATCTGCACCGACCAGTGATCACCTACACCAGCCCGACCAGCGATCACCTACACCAGCCCGACCAGCGATCACCTACACCAGCCCCACCAGCGATCACCTACACCAGCCCCACCAGCGATCACCTATACCAGCCCCACCAGCGATCACCTATACCAGCCCCACCAGCGATCACCTACACCAGCCCCACCAGCGATCACCTACACCAGCCCGACCTGTGATCACCTACACCAGCCCGACCTGTGATCACCTACACCAGCCCGACCTGTGATCACCTACACCAGCCCGACCTGTGATCACCTACACCAGCCCCACCAGCGATCACCTACACCAGCCCGACCTGTGATCACCTACACCAGCCCGACCTGTGATCACCTACACCAGCCCGACCAGTGATCATCTACACCAGCCCGACCTGCGATCACCTACACCAGCCCCACCTACGATCCCGACCTGCGATCACCTACACCAGCCCAACCTACGATCACCTACACCAGCCCGACCTGCGATCCCGACCTGCGAACACCTTCACCAGCCCGACCTGCGAACACCTACACCAGCCCGACCTGCGAACACCTACACCAGCCCGACCTGCGATCCCGACCAGCGATCACCTACACCTACACCAGCCCAACCAGCGATCACCTACACCAGCCCGACCTGCGATCACCTACACCAGCCCGACCTGTGATCACCTACACCAGCCCGACCTGCGATCACCTACACCAGCCCCACCTGCGATCACCTACACCAGCCCCACCTGCGATCACCTACACCAGCCCGACCTGCGATCACCTACACCAGCCCCACCTGCGATCACCTACACCAGCCCCACCTGCGAACACCAACACCAGCCCAACCAGCGATCACCTACACCAGCCCCACCTGCGATCACCTACACCAGCCTGACCAGCGACCTACACCAGCCCGACCTGCGATCACCTACACCAGCCCGACCTGCGAACACCAAAAACAACAAGGATGCATGGGGCAGGTATAGGCAGCTGGGATCAAGTGCATCCCTGGAGGAGTTTCGGGAACTAAGGAGTAAACTGAAAAAGGAAGTCTGAAGAAGGTTCTCGACCCGAAACGTCACCCATTCCTTCCCTCCTGAGATGCTGCCTGACCTGCTGAGTTATTCCAGTATTTTGTGAAATAAATACCTTCGATATGTACCAGCATCTGCAGTTATTTTCTTAAACTAAAAAATGAAATCGTAAGGGTGAAAAGGGGCCGGGACCTAGTTCTGGCGGGTAGCATTAAGGACAATCCCAAAAGATCTTATAAATACGTAAGGGGGAACAGGGTAACTAAAGAGAGAGTGGGACCTCTCAGAATCAAAGCGGTCACCTCTGTGTGGAGCCACAGGAGATGGACAAGGTCCTCAATGAGTATCTCTCCTCTGTATTTACCGAGGAGAAAGACAGTAGGACAGAGGAAATTGGAGCCGTCACTGGAAGTGTCTTGAGAGCAGTCAGGGTTACTGTCGAGGAAGTACTGAAGGTGCTGTTGTGTTTGAAGGTAGACAAATCTCCAGGGCCAGATCAGATATATCCGAGGACATTGTAGGAAACTAGAGTGGAAATTGCGGGAGCCCTGGTTGAAATGTACAAGTGGTCCTTTAATACAGGAGAGGTGGCGGAAGACTGGAGGGTGGCAAATGTTGTGCCTCTTTTCAAGAACGACTGCAGGGAAAATGCTGGGAACTATAGGCCGGTGAGCTTAACATCTGTAGTTGGTAAGTTACTGGAGAGTATTCTGAGGGATAGGATATACAGGCATTTGGATGGGCAAGGGCTGATTAGGGACAGTCAGCATGGTTTTGTACATGGAAGGTCATGTCTCACAAATCTAATTAATTTTTTTGAAGACGTGACCAAAAAGGTTGATGAGGGCAGAGCTGTAGATGTTGTGTACATGGACTTCATTCAGTTAGGTGTTCAACAAGGTTCCGCAAGGTAAGCTGCTCTGGAAGGTTAGATCAGGTGGGATCCAAGGAGAGATAGCCTAATGGATAGCAAATTGGCTCCATAGAAGGAAGCAGAGGGGTGATGGTGGAAGGTTGCTTCTCAGACTGGAGGCCTGTGACTAGTGGTGTGCCTCAGTGTTTGGTGTTGGGCCCGTTACTGTTTGTCATCTACATCAATGATTTGGATGAGAACATACAGGGCAAGATTAGCAAGTTTGCTGATGATACAAAAGTTAGTGGTTTTGCAGATAGTGAAGATGGTTGTGAACGATTGCAGCAGGATCTGGATCGATTGGCCAGGTGGGCAGAGGAATGGGTGATGGAATTTAATACAGGAAAGCGTGAGGTGTTGCATTTTGGGATGTCGAACAAGGGCAGGACCTACACAGTGAATGTTAGGCCTCTGGGTAGTGTTGTAGAGCAGAGGGATCTAGGAGTACAGGTGCATGGTCCCTTGAAGGTCGAGTCGCAGGTAAATAAGGTGGTCAAAAAGGCTTTTGGCATTTTGGCCTTCATCAGTCAGAGTATTGGGTATAGAAGTTGGGAGATCATGTTGCAGTTGTATAAGACGTTGGTCAGACCGCATTTAGAATATTGTGTTCAGTTCTGGGCACCATGTTATAGGAAAGATATTGTCAAGCTTGAAAGGAGTCAGAAAATATTTGCAAGGATGTTGCCAGGACTAGAGGGTGTGAGCTATAGAGAGAGGTTGAGTAGGCTGGGTCTCTATTCCATGGAACGCAGGAGGATGAGGGGAGATCTTATAGAGGTGTACAAAAGCATGAGAGGAATAGATCGGGTAGATGCACAGAGTCTTTTGCCCAGAGTAGGGGAATCGACGACCAGAGGACATAGGTTCAAGGTGAAGGGGAAAAGATTTAATAGGAATCCGAGGGGTAACCTTTTCACACAATGGGTGGTGGATGTATGGAACAAGCTGCCAGAGGAGGTAGTTGAAGCTGGGACTATCCCAACGTTTAAGAAACAGTTAGCCAGGTACATGGATAGGACAGGTTTGGAGGGATATGGACCAAGTGGGACTAGTTTAGCTGGGATATTGTTAGCGATGTGGGCGAGTTGGGCCGAAGGACCTGTTTCCACACTATATCACTCTATGACTTACAGTGCCAGAGACCCAGGTTCAATCCTGACTATGGGTGCTGTCTGTATGGAGTTTGTACGTTCTCCCTGTGACTGCGTGGGTTTTCTCCGGGTGCTCCGGTTTCCTCCCACACTCCAAAGACGCACAGGTTTGTAGGTTAATTGGCTTCGGTAAAATTGCAAAAATTGGCCCTAACGTGTAGGATAGTGCTGGTGTACGGGGTGATCAAGGACTAGATGGGCTGAAGGGCCTGTTTCCTCACTGTATCTGAAGTCCAAGGTCAAAAGTAAAGTGTTATTCCCTTTATCCAGTATCTGTGGATGGCTCAATTGTTATCATGTATTGTGTTCCACTGACTGGATAGCCTGCAACAAAAAGCCTTTTTACTGTACCATGGTACATATGGGAATCATAAACTAAACTGAAGTAAAGCCAGTGAAATTCTAAACAGTGCAGTAAAGGAACAGTTAGCAACCACAATGAGAAATGGTGGCAGAGGCAAGTTCTTAATAGGAACATGACGTGTCTCCTTGCTTTGAAATGTGAAAATTTTTGGTATTGCAAACACAATTCTGGAGGTTCAACTTTGTCCTATGGGCCTCGATATCAGTTTACGAACAAATCATATTTATAGTTATAGAGTAATAGAGTCATACAGCGTGGAAACTGTCCTATCCGTGTACCTGTCTAATTGCTTCTTAAACGTTGGGATAGTCCCTGCCTCAACTAATCCTCCTCTGACAGCTCGTTCCATACACCCACCACCCTTTGTGTGAAAAAGTTACCCCTCAGATTCCAATTAAATCTTTGCCCCTTCACTTTAAACCTATATCCTCTGGTTCTCAATTCCCCTACTCTGGACAAGAGACTCTGTGCGTCTACCCAATCTATTCCTCTCATAATTTTATACACCTCTATCACCCCTCATCCTCCTGCGCTCCAAGGAATGGAGTCCTAGACTGCTCAACCTCTCCCTCGAGTCCTGGCAAAATCCTTGTAAATCTTCTCTGCACCCTTTCCAACTTGACAATACTCGCTGGAATTTAGAAGATTGAGGGGGGATCTTATAGAAACTTACAAAATTCTTAAGGGGTTGGACAGGCTAGATGCAGGAAGATTGTTCCCGATGTTGGGGAAGTCCAGAACAAGGGGTCACAGTTTAAGGATAAGGGGGAAGTCTTTTAGAACCGAGATGAAAAAGTTTTTTTTCACACAGTGAGTGGTGAATCTGTGGAATTCTCTGCCACAGAGGGTAGTTGAGGCCAGTTCATTGGCTATATTTAAGAGGGAGTTAGATGTGGCCCTTGTGGCTAAAGGGATCAGGGGGTATGGAGAGAAGGCAGGTACAGGATACTGAGTTGGATAATCAGCCATGATCATATTGAATGGCGGTGCAGGCTTGAAGGGCCGAATGGCCTACGCCTGCACCTATTTTCTATGTTTCTATGTAACATCTTTCATGTGACATGGTGCCTAGAATTGAACACAATACTCTAAATGCGGCCTCACCAACGTCTTAAGTGTCTATAAGTGCAACATGATCTCTCAACTTCTATACTCAATACTCTGACAGATGAAGGCCAATCTGCCAAAAGCCTTTTTGACCACCCGATCTACCTGTGACGCCACCTTCAAGGACCATCGAAGCTAGTGAACTTCCAGGGGGCATTTCAGCCCACAGCAGCAGATGGAGATGTGGGCTGCCTATGTTTGAAAGTACTTTGATCTCGTGCAAATTAATTCATCCCACTTCACTGTTGAGGTGAAACGAAAGGGGATAAAAACATGACACCAATAGTAAAACCCACACGTTGTTTTTCTCCGGGTGCTCTGGTTTTCTCCCACACTCCAGTTTTGCAGGTTAATTGGCTTCTGTAAATTGTAAATGGTGCCTTGTGTGTGTGATAATGCTGGTGATCGCTGGTCGGCGCTGGCTCAGTCGGCCTGGTGTGGAGTGTGTGAGGAATCCGACGCATTCAGAGAAAAGTGGAGGCCAAATCACTGGGTGAATTTAAGAGAGAGTTAGACAGAGCTCTGGGGGCTAGCGGAATCAAGGGGTATGGGGGAGAAGTTGGGCACGGGTTACTGATTGTGGATGATCAGCCATGATCACAATGAATGGCGGTGCTGGCTCGAAGGGCCAAATGGCCTCCTTCTGCACCTATTTTCTATTTATCTATGAAGTCACGGGGAGAACGTACAAACTCCTTTCAGACAGCACCCATAGTCAGGATCGAACCCGGGTCTCTGGCGCTGTGAGGCATCAACTCTACTGCTGTGTCACCATGTGTGGAAGCAAATTACCATTGATCCCAAGGGACTGTCTATGGAGAAGCAGCTTCAGAAGAGAGTGTTGGATCACATCTGACCCAACCTGAGGGGAGGTGTGTCGTTTATTGAATAGACCTTTGTTTAAAATAATGAGTGTGGAGTATCACTGACTGGAATCAATTGACTTGATGACAAGGGCCTGAGAGCTGTTTTGTCGTGTTCATTATCTTCCTTCTCTCAGTTGTTTAGAGCACCAGAGTTTGTTTAGACGTGTTGTCCATCTGGTGGGCTGCTGGAGTTGCTCCCAAGCTGCCGGCTCCCACTCCACTGCTGTTGGAGGCATTCAATAAATAATCATCCCTGCAGGGAACAGCAACACAGCCTCTGGCACGACTGAAACTGTTCCAGCCACCGTTATTGGTAACGTGTTGTCAAGCTGCAAAGGGAGCAGGAAAGATTTTTGCAAGGATGTTGCCAGAGCTCAAGGGCCTGAGCCATGGGGACAGGTTGAGCAGGCTAGGACTTAATTCCTTGGAGCGCAGGATGATGGGGGGGTGAATTTATAAAAGTGCATAAAAGGTGGCACAGCAGTAGAGTTCCTGCCTCACAGCGCCAGAGACCCAGGTTCAATCCTGACTGAGGGTACTGTCTGTACAGAGTTTGTGCATTCTCCCTGTGACAGCGTGGGTTTTCTTCCAGATCTCTGGTTTCCTCCCACACTCCAAAGACGTACATGTTTGTAGGTCAATTAGCTTGGTATAAATGTAAATTATTACCCTTGCGTGTGTAGGATAATGTTAATGTGCAGTGATCGCTGGTCGGTGCGGACTCGGTGGGCTGAAGGGCCTGTTTCTGCGCTGTATCTCTAAACTAAACTAAACTAAACTAAACTAATCATGAGAAGAATAGACAGGGTAAATTCACAGAGTCTTTTACCCTGAGTAGGGGAATCGAGAACCACAGGGACAAAGGATTAAAGTGAGGGGTTAAGATTTAATAGGGACCTGAGGGGCAACATTTTTACACAAGGGTGGTAGCTGTATGGAACAGAGGAGGGAGTTGAGGCTTAGTTTAGTTTAGTTTAGGGATACAGGTGAGTAACAGGCCCTTTTGGCCCACCACCTTTGTCACCCATATACACTAGTTCAGTCCTATACGCTGAGGACAATTTACAGAAGCAAATTAACCTACAAACCTGGATGTCTTTGGAGTGTGCGAGGAAACTGGAGCACACAGAGGAGACCCACGTTGGCACAGGGAGAACGTACAAACTCCACACAGGCAGCACCCATAGTCAGGATGGAACCCGGGTCTCCGGCGCTATAAGGCAGCAATCTATCCCAGCGTCACTGTGCCACCCAGATCTATCACAATGTTTAAGAAACATTTAGACTTGGATAGGGTGGGTTCAGAGCGATATGGGTCAAATATGGGGAGGTGAGACACGTGTAGATGGGGCATGTTGGTGCAGGAGTAGGCCATTCGGCCCTTTGAGCCAGTACCACCATTCAATGTGATCATGGCTGATCATTCTCAATCAGTACCCCGTTCCTGCCTTCTCCCCATACCCCCTGACTCCGCTATCCTTAAGAGCTCTATCTAGCTCTCTCTTGAATGTATTCAGAGACTTGGCCTCCACTGCCTTCTGAGGCAGAGAATTCCACAGATTCACCACTCTCTGACTGAAAATGTTTTTCCTCATCTCCGTTCTAAATGGCCTACCCCTTATTCTTAAACTGTGGTCTCTGGTTCTGGACTCCCCCAACATTGGGAACATGTTTCCTGCCTCTAACGTGTCCAACCCCTTAATAATCTTATATGTTTCGATAAGATCCCCTCTCATTCTTCTAAATTCCAGTGTATACAAGCCTAGCCGCTCCAGTCTTTCAACATACGACAGTCCCACCATTCCGGGAATTAACCTAGTAAACCTACGCTGCACGCCCTCAATAGCTAGAATATCCTTCCTCAAATTTGGAGACCAAAACCGCACACAGTACTCCAGGTGCGGTCTCACTAGGGCCCTGTACAACTGCAGAAGGGCCTCTTTGCTCCTATACTCAACTCCTCGTTATGAAGGCCAACATTCAATTGGCTTTCTTCACTGCCTGCTGTACCTGCATGCTTCCCTTCAGTGACTGATGCACTAGGACACCCAGATCTCGTTGTACGTCCCCTTTTCCTAACTTGAGCAAGTTGGGCCGAAGGGCCTGTTTCCATGTCTCGACCCGAAACGTCACCCATTCCTTCTCTCCCGAGATGCTGCCTGACCCGCTGAGTTACTCCAGCATTTTGTGTCTGCCTTCAATTTAAACCAGCATCTGCAGTTTCTTTCCTACATATACGCACACACACATATCTGTACACACACACACACACACACACACACACACACACACACACACACACACACACACACACACACACACACACACACACACACACACACACACACCACACACACACACACACACACACACACGCACACACACGCACACACACACACACACACACAAAGCAAAGGAACAAACAATAATAGTGCAAACAGACGATATACAGTACATGTGTGCATGTACAATGGACTTTGTTTTCACTTGTTGTGCTGTGTACTATGCTTACATGCTCTGCTGTGCTGCTGCCAGTGACAATTTCATTGCCCTGTTCGGGACAAATAACGACTCTTGATTGGGGCCCAGGCTGCTCAGCCTTTCACACAAAGGAGTGTGCAAAGTTGAAATTCTCTCCCCAAACGACCCTGGAGGCTGGAACAAGCCGAGCCTTCAAGGGGAGACAATGGATTGTTGTTGGGTCGGGGTGCACGGTTTGAGAGTGGGACTGATCTGCCTGAGTCTACAGAGCCTGCCCTTTATTTCCCAGTGCCACAGCGAGGTTTCATGGAGGTTGCAGGCCCGACTTAATGAATCGACATCAGAAGATTTATCATCAGTGTTATTAGCGCTGGACCGTATTCTCAAGTGTCGACAGTTTCCAGCTTGTGATTAATAAAATATAGTTACGTTGCTATCTTAAGAAAGAGAGGTCTGTATGGGACGGCTATATAATGCTGTATTCTTGAGGAAAGGATCTTTTACAGCAGATGAATTAATCAATGTTCACGCACCGTGATCTGTCAGCTTACAAACTGGAGTGATAAATGGTGTGTGTGTGCGTGTATTATGCATGTATAAAGACTGGCACTGCGCCACTCACTGCTCAGATGAATAGCACACTAGAGGCTACACAAGATCTAGTTGTGTTTAGTTAGGAAGGGTACCAAGTCCGAGCTCTCTCACTCCGGTGGAGATCCCGCAACGCCGTGTAGGACGGCACGGTGGCGCGGCGGTGGAATCACCTCCTCACAGCGCCAGAGACCTGGGTTCGATCCTGACCACGGGTGCTGTCTGCATGGAGTTTGGAACCGCATGGGTTTTCTCCGAGATCTTCGGTTTCCTCCCACTCTCCAAAGACATACATGTTTGTAGGTTAATTGGCTTGGTAAATATTTTAAAAATTGTCCTTCGTGGGTATAGGATAGCGTTAATGTGCGGGATGGACCCGGTGGGCCGAAAGAGCCTGTTTCCTCGCTGTATCTCTAAACTAAACTAAAGCCCTGGTCACTGTGAGGCAGCAACCTTATTTGCTACACCATCGTGCTGCCCTAAAAACCCCTCAATTATATTCTGCAGTTTCTACTTTAATGCTCTCTCTCTCTCTCTCCCTCTCTCTCCCTCTCTCTCCCTCTCCCTCCCTCCCTCCCTCCCTCCCTCCCTCCCTCCCTCCCTCCCTCCCTCCCTCCCTCCCTCCCTCCCTCCCTCCCTCCCTCCCTCTCCCCCTCTCCCCCTCTCCCCCTCTCCCTCTCTCCCCCTCTTCCCCTCTCCCCCTCTCCCTCTCTCCCCCTCTCTCTCCCTCTCCCTTAGCACCTCACTGTCTGTCTCTCTTTCTGAATCTCCTTGAATTTCTGTCTCTCTGTCTCTCTCTCTCTCTTTCCCTCTCCCTCTTTCCCCCTCCCCTTCTCTCACTCTCCCCTTCTCTCACTCTCCCCTTCTCTCTCTCTCTCTCTCTCTCTGTCTCTCCCAGTCTTATTCCAAGACCTCTTTTAAACCTCACATCTGGCAGAGATTTTGATCTCCGGCTAACACCTCCAATATTAGCTGGGAATCTGTGACGGAAATGTCCTTTCTGAGGTGACACTGGCAAATGTAGAAACAACTCCGCAGTGCCTTTCCTTTGTCTCAGAATGCCGTCATTTCCCAAAGCACTTGGATATGCAGCGCACCCAACCGTAAAGGAAATGAAGTGATTGAGAGCTGGACAAAGAGGGATTCAGTCTCTCAAGGAATTTAAATCCCATTCACTATTGCCACAGGAAAGACTTGGGAGCTTATTACATCCGAAGAATAACCTATTCTCCATTTATTCCAGGCAGTGTCACATCATTTATTCCAGGCAGTGGCACATCACCTGATGGAAGCATTTCAAACCATGAGAGGCAGAGATAGAGTCGACAGTCAGAGCCTCATTCCCAGCGTGGAAAATGTCAAAGACTAGAGGGCACATGGTGGGAAGGGCAAAGTTGTAAAGAGATGTGCGGGACAAGTCTTTTTGACACCGAGGGTGGTGGGGACCTGGAACGTGTTGCCAGGGGTGGTTAGTTCCATATCTCTAGTTTCCCTCTCCCCTGACTCTCAGTCTGTAGAAGGGTCTCATGCCGAAACGTCACCCATTCCTTCTCTCCAGAGATGCTGCCTGGCCCGATGAGTAACTCCAGCATTTTGTGTCAATCTTCAGTTCAGTTTAGTTTAGTTTAATTCAGTTTATTCTCGTCACATGTCCTGAGGTACAGTGAAAAGCTTTTGTTTTCGTGCTACCCAATCAAAGAAAAGGCTATACATGATTACAGTCCACAGAGCACAGATAAAGGATAAAGGGTAGAACATATAGTGCAAAGATATCGCTGAGGAAGTCCTGAAGAGAGACACAAGATGCTGGAGTAACTCAGCGGGTCGGGCAGCATCTCTGGAGAAAAGGAATAGCTGACGTTTCTAGTCCAGACCCTTCTTCAGTCACCCATTCCTTCTCTCCAGAGATGCTGCCTGTCCCGCTGAGTTACTCCAGCATTTTGTGTCTACCTTCGATTTAAACTGGCATCTGCAGTTCATTTCTACTCAATGTTCAGACCCGTTGGGTTGCTCCTCTGGAAGTCCCTCTGCATTCTGTGGTCTTTTGCTTCCTGTACCCGTCCTCCTGGTGGAAAGGGAAAGGTTCCGTGAGTTAACAGGTGCCATGTAAACAGGCAAAGCTTCACCTTGCCAGGGAAGGAAAAGCAAGCATTTACCGACCGAGCTGCTTCACCAGGATTCCCCCTTGAACTTTAAAGAGGGCAAGTGTTTACACTGAAGCCACAAGAGGCAAGTCACCAGGGCCATGTTAAAGCAAAGGAGCATTGGGAAGGGGATTATCCCTTTCAGGTTATCCCCAAATATTGCAGGATTCCTTGGAAGCTTGAGGTCAGGAATGCTTCCAGCTGCTCCAGCGTCTGCTGATCAAAGGCATCGTCCGAGAAACGGCTTCTCTTTCCCCTTTGCCAGGGCAGGTTCAGCTCATAAATAAACATAAGATGTTGGAGGTTTATGATTCTTATCAGTTAATTAGAGCAGCTGTGGCATGAATAGGAAAACAACATGGGGAGCTGGCGCGTGTGTGTGTTCGTGTGTGTGTGTGTGCGTGTGTGTGTGTATGTGTGTGTGTGTGTGTGTGTGCGTGCGTGTGTGTGCGTGCGTGTGTGTGTGTGCGTGCGTGTGTGTGCGTGCGTGTGTGTGCGTGCGTGTGTGTGTGTGTGTGCCTGTGCGTGTATGTGTGCGTGTATGTGTGCGTGTGTGTGCGCGTGTGTGCGTGTGTGTGCGTGTGTGTGCGTGTGTGTATGTGTGTGTGTGTGCCTGTGCGTGTGTATGTGTGTGTGTGTGTGTGTATGTGTGTGTGTGTGTGTGTGTGTGTGTGTATATGGGTGTGTGTGTGTGTGTGTGTGCCTGTGCATGTATGTGTGTGTGTGTGTGTGTGTGTGTACGTGGGTGTGCATGTGTGTGTGTGTGTGTGCCTGTGCGTGTATGTGTGTACGTGTGTGTGTGGGTGTGTGTGTGTATGTGTACCTGTGCGTGTGTGTGTGTGTGTGCCTGTGCGTGTGTGAGGGGGTGAATGAGAGTGTGAGTGTGTGAGAATGTGAGTTTGTTAGCGTGTGAGTGAGACAGGGAGAGTAAGTGTGTGAGAGAGAGTGAGAGTGAGACCGTGAGTGTACAGTGTGAGTGTGAACCCTACATTCTATGCCCTCGAGGAGCCAATCTCTCCACACTCAAGTGTTCCTGCTCTTCATACTTGTGTTCATCCAACCATTTGTCCTGACATTTTATGGACTTCCCGTTCACCAAACCAGGGCCAGGTTTCAGCTTGTCACCGCACCCAGGCACATTTACAGACCCCAGGACCATCGATACATCGAGTCATCGATGCAGACTCTGCTTTGTTCGGTACCCTCCCATACCTCTAATTTCCCCTCCCTGACACTCAGTCTGATGAAGGGTCTCGACCTGCAAACATCAACTATTCCTTTCCTCCAGAGATGCTCCTTGATCCCTGAGTTACTCCAGCATTTTGTGTCTCTCTTCGGTATAAACCAGCATCCGTTCCTTCCTACACTCCACCCTTATTTATAATTGCCCCAATGGGTCAAATAGTGCACCATTTGAATGTCCTCCAACTCCATTCTGACCCATCAACACAATCCAACGATTTCTCTCACCTTATCGACCTTCCCCTGAAACACTTCAATGCTATTTGCCACAGTCCAGTGCCTGGGAAATCCCATGTTGTCATTGGTTGTGGAATTCTGGAATTCCAGCTGGAATTCGGAGTGCTTTTCTTATATTTCTGGTCTCGGGTTTAGCAATTATTGGGCAGCACGGTGGCACAGCGGTGGAGATGCTGCCTGACAGCGCCAGTGGCCCGGGTTCGATCCTGACCACAGGTGCTGCCTGTATGGAGTTTGTATGTTCTCCCTGTGACTGCGTGGGTTTTCTCCGGGTGTTCCGGTCTCCTCCCACACTCCAAAGACGTGCAGATTTGTAGGTTAATTGGCTTTGGTGAAATTGTTAAAATTGTCCCGAGGGTGTGTGTGAGGGGATTGCTGGTCGGTGGGCTGAAGGGCCCTGTTTCCGCACTGTATCTCTAAATCAAACTAAACTGAACCAAATTCCCTCCGGATGGAAGTATCATCTTCACATCTACCCTTCAAAGACCTTCTCAGATTTAAAGAACTCTGTTTGTTCAGCCCTTTTTTTCCCAGATACTTAGCTTAGTTTAGATTAGTTTAGTTTAGTTTAGAAATATAGCATGGAACAGGCCCTTCGGCCCACCGAGTCCGCACCGACCAGTGATCCCCGCACATTAACGCAAGCCTACACACACTAGGGACATGCGCCCTGGTAAGACCACATCTGGAGTATCGCCCATGTAAGACCACATCTGGAGTATCGCCCTGGTAAGACCACATCTGGAGTATTGTGCACAGTTTTGGTCTCCTAATTTGAGGAAGGACATCCTTGTAATTGAGGCAGTGCAGCGTAGGTTCACGAGATTGATCCCTGGGATGGCGGGACTGACATATGAGGAAAGATTGAAAGGACTAGGCTTGTATTCACTGGAGTTTAGAAGGATGAGAGGGGATCTTATAGAAACATCTAAAATTATAAAAGGACTGGACAAGCTAGATGCAGAAAAAATGTTCCCAATATTGGGCGAGTCCAGAACAAGGGGCCCCAGTCTTAGAATAAAGGGGAGGCCATTTAAAACTGAGGTGAGAAAAAACTTTTTCACCCAGAGAGTTGTGAATTTGTGGAATTCTCTGCCACAGAGGGCAGTGGAAGCCAAATCACTGGATGGATTTAAGAAAGAGTTAGATAGAGTTCTAGGGGCTAGTGGAATCAAGGGATATGGGGAGAAAGCAGGCATGGGGTATTGATTGGAGACAATCAGCCATGATCACAATGAATGGCGGTGCTGGTTCGAAGGGCCGAATGGCCTCCTCCTGCACCTATTTTCTATGTTTCTACATTTCTTTGTTTCATTTTACACTTATAACAAGTGTACAAACCCAAGCCAATTAACCTACAAACCTGTACATCTTGGGAGTGTGGGAGGAAACCGACGATCTCAGAGAAACCCCACGCAGGTCACGGGGAGAACGTACAAACTCCGTACAGAGAGCACCCGTAGTCAGGATCGAACCCGGGTCTCCGGCGCTGCAAGCTCTGTAAGGCAGCAACTCCGCCGCTGCGCCACCGTGCTGCCTTAGGAGCAGAGTAATCATTTAGCTGAAAACTGCTGCTCAATGGTATATATTTAAAGTATAATTTGCAAATATTACAGGAGTACACACATCCAAATTTATAGAAGGACTTGAGTCAGATACTTGGCTTGAGGCCCTGGTAGGAAAACACACCTTAATCCTGCCAAATGAAGCACGCCACATAATTAAATATGTAGCTATGCTGTGTCTCTGCCACATAAATAGTGTAACTTAGACTACACTGTGGCCTATTGATGAGGAGATGGCGGGTTTTGTACAATGTGTTTGCTTTATACGTGGAGTTTCTTTTTATATGTTGAATTAATTGGCCCCACATAACTTAGCAAAAACCCTTTGCCTTCCTGCAGTACACTCCTCTATTTCTGGGCTCATTGGCCAGTGTTTCTACAGGGTAGATCCATCTGTAGTCCATCACTGGGCGAGTTGCAACCATTGCTGACATTTTCAGGCAGTGACGGTGGAACAGAGGTATTTCTGGACTGTTTTCTGGCCTCTTTGGTTTGCCGCCCCTCTACGCCGACATCTCCCTTGCCAACCCCACCTTTTGGAATTCAATTCCAAGTCAGGAATGTCTCAACGCCGGGTAAAGTTCGCCTAAAGCAGAGGCCTCCAAGAGTTCAGTCATCGAGCTTATTTAAGGTTGAGGTCAGTCACATTATTGGAAATTAAGGGAATCAAGAGAAGTACGTCATAAGTTCTCAAGATTATAAGATCAGAATTAGGCCATTCGGCCCATTACGTCATGGCTGATCTTTCTTTCCATCTCAACCCCATTCTCGTGCCTTCTTCCTGCAACCCGTACACACCCGTAATGATCAAGAACCTACCCATCTCTGCTTTAGAATGACCCATTGACGTGGCCTCCATCACTGACTGTGCCAATGAATTCCACAGCTTCACCACTCACTAAACCTGGGTTTGCTTCATCATCAAACTGGGACTCAGTCACAGCAGTGACAGGAATAAGTGCTGGAGCTTTGAATCAAAGTTAATGGTTTAATGTTACACTTGGCTTCTGCACAAGGAGCAGGGACTGCACTTTGTTTCAATCGAGTGGAATAGTTCAGTGGAATAGTTCCGCTGTGCCAGAGACCCGGGCTTGATCCCAACTACAAGGGCCGTCCTTATGGAGTTTGTACGTTCTCTCTGTGACCTGCGTGGGTTTACCCCGGGTGCTCCAGTTTCCTCCCACACTCCAAAGATGTGCAGGTTTGTAAGTTAATAGGCTTCTGTAAATTGTCGTTAGTGTGTAGGATAGAACTAGCGTTCGCTGGTCGGCGTGAACTCGATGGGCCGAAGGGCCTGTTTCAAGATGTATTCAAGAGAGAGTTAGTTATAGCTCTTAGGGCTAATGGAATCAAGGGATATGAGGAGAAAGCAAGAATGGGGTACTGATTCTGGATGATCAGCCATGATCATATTGAATGGCGGTGCTGGCTCGAAGCACCGAAGGGCCTACTCCTGCACCTATTTTCTATGTTTCTATGTTTCCAGGCTGTATCTCTAAACTAAGCTACAAACTAAACAGGCCCAAGCCTATGCTGTCAGTGGACTGGTGCTTACCTCAATGGTCGGCAATTTTGCGACGTGCATGCTCTGATATTTATAGAAGTAAAATTTTAGCAAGGAGATCATTGATAAACATAATTATCATCATTATGGGCATTGTGGTTGAATTCATAACCCCCCTGGTGCTCATCATGAAAGGATTTTGTGTAGATTTAATGCAGAACATTACTGCCCAGGGATAGGCCCTTCGGCCCACAATGCCCGTGTTGATCATGAATATGGGTCAAATGTGGGCAGGTGGGACTAGAGTAGATGAGGTATCTTGGTCGGCATGGGCAAGTTGCAATGAAGGGTGGGTTTCTGTGCTCTATGAATCCATGACTATGATTCTCCTGTAACTATAATGCTATAACATTATAACACTCCAGTATTCTTCACTCCAGTATTTTTCTCTGTGCACTATCTTTAGTTTAGTTTAGTTTAGTTTAGTTTATTTTAGAGATACAGTGTGGAAACAATCCCTTTCGCCCATGCCGACCAACTATCACCTGTACACTAGTTCTATCCTACACATGAGGGACTAACTTACAGAAGCCAATTAACCTATAAACCGGAGCACCCAGAGAAAACCCACGCGGTCACAGGGTATGAACGTACAAACTCCATACAGACAGCAGCCGAAGGCAGGATCGAATCCGGGGCTCCAGCGCTGCAAGGTGGCTAGTCTGATGTAGCAAGTTGATTAGTACGGGTGTCAGGGGTTATGGGGAGAATGAATGAATGAATGAATGAATGAATGAATGAATACGTTTATTGGCCAAGTATGTGCACATACAAGGAATGTGCCTTGGTGCTCCGCTCACAAATGACAACACAAACATACAGTTAACAATTAAGAATAAAGCATAAGCATATCAAAACAATAAGGATACAACATTACGGTCTAAACATGTGGGTGAAAATAAATAAACCAGAGCAAAAAAGGGAGTCTACAGACTTTGGTTAATGATTAGAACGACTACTCATGGGGAAAAAGCTGTTTTGATGTCTGGCTGTGGCTGCTTTCACAGTCCGGAGTCGCCTTCCAGAGGGAAGTGCTTCGAAGAGTTTGTGGCCAGAGTGAGAGGGGTCAGAGATGATCTTGTCCGCTCTCTTCCTGGTCCTTGCAGTGTACAGTTCGTCAATGGGGGGAAGGTTGCAGCCAACAACCTTCTCAGCTGTGCGAACGATCCGTTGCAGCCTCCGGATGTCGTGCTTGGTGGCTGAACCGAACCAGACCATGATGGAGAAGGTGAGGACGGCTCAATGATAGCAGTATAGAATTGGACCATCATTGCCCGTGGCAGATTGTGTTTCTTCAGTTGCAGCAGGAAGTACATTTTCTGTTGGGCCTTTTTGACTGTGGAGTCGATGGTGGCCCCCCATTTAAGATCCCTGGAGATGATGGTTCCAAGGAACTTAAATGACTCCACAGATGTGACTGTGGTGTTGTTGATGGTGAGTGGGGGGAGGGGAGGGGGATCTCTCCTAAAGTCTGCAATCAGTTCCACTGTCTTAAGAGCATTGAGCTCCAGGTTGTTGCGATGGCACCAGGACTCCAGCTGTGTCACTTCCCGTCTGTAGGCAGATTCCTCCCCATCCTGGATCAGTCCAATTGGAGTGTAGTAGCTCTGGCAGAATGGTGTTAAATGCAGTGCTTAAGTCCACAAACAGAATCCTGGCATAGGTCCCCTTGTGGTCTAGGTGCTGGAGGATGAAGTGCAGGCCTAGGTTGACTGGGTCATCCACCGATCTATTGGCCCTGTATGCAAACTGCAGGGGATCCAGCAGGGGGTTTGTGATGTTTTTCAGCCGGGCCAGCACAAGCCTTTCAAAGGTCTTCATGACTACAGAAGTCAGTGCGACAGGCCTGTGGTCATTAAGACCAGTGACCAGTGATCCTGGTCTTAGGCAGGAGAATGGGGTCGAGCGGGAAATATAGATCAGCCATGATTGAATGGCGGAGTAGAGTTGATGGGCCAAATGGCCTAATTCTGCTCCTATAACTTATGAACTTGTGAACTTATACTGCTTGTCCCATGTTGTCCTTGTGTATGGCTTGATGGTACTTATGTATGGTATGATTAAACGGAATAATTTTCACAGTATCTCGTGCACAAGTGGCCATAATAAACCAGCACCAATGCCTCTCCACAACCCGACAATCCCGCACAGCCACTCCCGAACCGCACTAAGGTGCTATCAAAGTCAGGAGCCTCCATCTCACAGGGCAAGGCTGTTGGCCTGTTGCCATTTTCAGAAACTCTTCCAAATGACACTTAATTACCGAAATAGGTTTGCCGACGAAAATTACAAGGGTTGAGTTAGGAGTTTTCTCATCTTGCTATAAAAAGATGGGTGAGATTGGGATTGCTTTCCCCACCCAGTTATTTGGGAGGGTGTGCTGCCTCAGATCACAGTGGCCTTCAACGCAACCCATTCCCAAAGACTCTCATTTGCTCTATTCTGAGTCGTGGTGTGCGGTAGAGTGGACCGATCCCTACGTTTCCTTGCAGCCAATCAATGGTTCAATGGTTCAGTGGTTCAATGGTGTTTTATTGGTCACATGTGCAACCGCGCAGTGAAATTCCTTTTGCACATTTCCACATGCGGGCGACGCCATTACCAAAGTCCGGTCGGCCCACACACTCGGTCTACCGGAGCGGCTCCCGATCCAGGTAAGCCTCAGGCCCCAGGCTCCTTCTCATCCTGTTGCTCATCCCTCAAGAAACTGCAGAGAACCGCGGGCACAAGAGCATCACAAAAACCATCCTCCCTTCCATTGACTCCATCTACACTTCATGCTGCCGCGCGGCAAGACAAGGTCACCAGCACAATCAAGGACCAATCTCAGCCCCGGTCACCGGGGGGGGAGTTTGTATGTTCTCCCCGCAACCTCGTGGGTTTTCTCCGGGTGCTCCGGTTTCTTCCCACACTCCAAATCCACGCAGGTTTGTAGGTTAATTGGCTTCGGTAAAGGTTGTAAATTGTCGGTAGTGTGTAGGATAGTGCTAGTGTACGGGGATCGCTGGTCAGAGCGGAATTGGTGGGCCGATGGTCTGCTTCCCTGCTGTATATTTAAACGAAACGAAACGATAAAGCTTCACTGAATAAGACGTGTGAAGGAGCAACTTGGCTCGAATCAAACCTGCTCGCTAATGAAGCTGGACTGCACCGACAATGATCCATATTCCACACAACGGCGCTCTGAATGGCTGCGTCAATTATTTAGAAGCAATCTCTGCTCCATTACAGCGCTGCGCGCAGCTGAAATGTGCAACGCTTTGTCATTTTCACGCCCCGCCATGATTGCAGAGGAAAGAAGACAAAACACCAGGCTGCAGGACAGGAATTTGTGGAGGAAGGGCCTGTTGAAATCATTAATTACAGCCGGATAATGGTGGGGCTGACTGCCATTCAGTGGCCCGCTGCTCCTGGCCTTGTTTTTATCTAATCACGCGAGCTGCATGCTAGTGTGGAGCATTGAATGGACCATTTGTCTGCTCATTTCTTCACTTGTAAAAAGGTTGGCTGTGCCTAAAGCTTTTTATCTTTGGGGCATGTTCCACTGATGATGAAATCAGGCATCACTCGTACAGCCCGTTCTTATTTCACGCCAACTTTGTATTCTGTGGCTGTCCCTCTCTGAGTTGCCCACGATATTTAAACTAGAATTCTAGAGAATTACACTTTATAATGAAAACATTGATGGCAATGGCACCTGCCTGACCCACACCACCCTGGCCACACAATCATTTCACACATGCCATCGGGAAGAAGGTAACTCTAACGTCCAGGTTCAGGAGCAGCAACTTCCCTACAGCCATCAGGCTATTAAACACTACAATCTCCAAATAAGCTCCGAACTACACAGACTTGGGGCATTGGCTTTGTCTTTCTGCACTATTATTGTTTGTTTTTGTTTGTTTGTTTGTATGTATGTATGTATGTATGTATGTATGTATGTATGTATGTATGTATGTATGTATGTATGTATGTATGTATGTATGTATGTATGTATGTATGTATGTATGTATGTATGTATGTATGTATGTATGTATGTATGTATGTGTGTATGTGTGTATGTATGTGTGTATGTATGTGTGTATATATATATATGTGTGTGTGTATGTATATATGTGTGTGTGTGTGTGTGTTTAAGAAAGAACTGCAGATGCTGGTTTAAATCAAAGGTAGACACAAAATACTGGAGTAACTCAGCAGGACAGGCAGCATCTCTGGAGAGAAGGAATGGAACACACATATTTTTGTATATGTGTGTGTGTGTCTGTCTGTCTCTGTGTGTGTACATATATATATATATATATATTTATATTTTAGTCTAGTTTAGAGATACAGCGCGGAAACAAGCCCTTCGGCCCACCAAGCCTGTGCCGACCAACGATCCCCACACACTAGCAGTATCCTACACACATTAGGGGCAATATACTGTGTTAGCAAGCCAATTAACCTACAAATCTTTGGAGTGTGGGTGGAAACCGGAGCGCCCGGAGAAAACCCACGCAGGTCACGGGGAGAACCTACAAACTCCGTACCGACAGCACCCGTAGTCGGAATCGAACCTGGGACTCTGGCGCCGTGAGGCAGCAGTTCTACCGCTGTGCCTCCGTGCTTCCCTTAATATATACACGAGTTTTCTTTTTGTTTATCATATTGTTTACAGAGCACTATGGCTACGAATCTGTTGTGCTGCTGCAAGCAGGGATTTCATTGTTCTGTCTGGGACATGTGACAATAGAACACTCTTGCTTACAGTGAGGGGACTGATGCCCTAGGAAGCAAGGCGGTGTTAATCCATTCAATGGCAAATTAGATTGACATCTTCCGGTAAGTAACATTTTGGGATGCAGTATCTGAGTAATTAAATTCATGACTTACGATGTGTGTCGCTGGTGGACTGGTGAAAGTGACTGAGAATCTATCATTTGCAAAGCTCTGGGAATTCTTCTGTCCCACATCTGGCTCTGTTTTACACTAATTGGGAGAGATTTGTGGCAGTGATTAGTTAACAGCCTCATTATCATGGTGTCCTTGTAGGAAGGAACTGCGGATGGTTTTTTTAAACCGAAGATAGACACAAAATGCTGGAGTAACCCAGCGGGACAGGCAGCATCTCTGGATAGAAGGAATGGGTGACATTTCGGGTCGAGACCCTTCTTCAGACTGGAGGAACGGGTGACGTTTCGGGTCGGGACCTTTCTTCAGACTGAGAAAGGGTCTCGACCCGAAATGTCACCCATTCCTTCTATCCAGAGATGCTGCCTGTCCCGCTGGGTTACTCCAGCATTTTGTGTCTATCTTCATTATCATGGTAGGCAGGCGGATAGAGGACGGGTTTCCTCGATGCTGATCTCTTTGTATTTGACGATTCCATCGTGCCCAGGTTTTATCACAGGCAGGCTAGGGTAATAGGTAATAGGTTATAGGAATACATCGAGGTGGATCGAGGCAAGGCCCAAGTTGGTTTGCAGAAACAAGGAACCGCAGTTGCCGGTTGATACTCAGCGTTTCAGGCAGCCTCCCAGGAGAACATGGATAGGTGACGTTTCGGATTGGGACGTTTAAGTCTGAGGAAGGGTCCCAACCCGAGATGCCACCTGTCCATGTTCTCCTGCCTGAGAATCCTGCCTGACCCGTTGAGTTACTCCAGCGCTCTGTGCCCAAAGTTGATTTGCATTTGCTTCGATTACTTCTTTGAATTCTCTTGTGCACCCTACTTCAATCTCGCGGCTCAATCAACATTGTGGAACTTAAACACAAACAAGTCACTGCAGATTCTGGTTTACAAAAAAAGGACACAAAGTGCTTGAGTAACCGAGTTGCTGAAGCAAGCTAGTCCCACTTACCTGTACCTGGCCCTTCCCTCTCCAAACCTTACCTACCCATGTATATCTGGGAGATTCATACATGAGAATAATCCCAATATCTTTACTTTAGTTACTTTATTTTTAGAGATACTGAGTGAAAGCAGGCCCTTCGGCCCATCGATTCCTCGTCGACCACGATCATCCCGTGCAATAGCACTATCCTACACACTCGGGACAACCTACAACTATACCAAAGCCAATTGACCCACAAACCTGTACGTCTTTGGAATGCTGGAGGTGATCACAGGGAGAACGTATAAACAGCACCCGTGGTGGGGATCGAACCCGGGGTGTCAGGCGCTGCAAGGTGGCAGCTTTACCGCTGTGCCACGGTGCTGTGCAGATGATCCAGTCGCCACCCCATCGCTGGCCGTGGGAGCTCGCTGTGTACGGTGCACGACGCCAGTGGCATTCAGCATTTAACAGTAGCCACTGCACTTCAAAAGGAGAATTTCATTGGCTGCAAATTGCCTTGAGACACCCAGGGGTCATAAAAGCACAGAGCGCAAATCTTTCTTTCTGCTTTTTAATGAAGGAAACTGACAATAAGGAATGGATTATGTAAAGGATGTGCACATCATTAACGACACAGTGTGAATGGATGGTAGGAATGGAATTAATACGGTTCATGGGAAATTGGACAAACATTCGAAGGGTAAAAGAACGATAAGGGAAGGCAGGATTTAGTTTGAAGGAGCAAATTTCCTCCCTCTGCACTGTAGAGTACACTTATTCTACAATTCTACAGTGTGTTTTCATTTTAGTTAACAGACAGCATGGAAACAGCCCCTCTGGCCCACTGAGTCAGCGCCAACAAGCAATCACCAGCTCTATCCTACACACGAGGGACGATTTACAGAAGCCAATTAACCTACAAACCCGCAAGCCTTCTGAGTGTGGGTGGAAACCGGATCACCCGGAGAAAACCGAAGCAGTCACGGGGAGAACGTGCAAACACCATACAGACATTGCCCCTAGTCAGGATCGAACCCGGATCTCTGGAGCTGTAAGGCAGCAACTCTACCGCTGCACCACCGTGCCGCCATCTTAATATGGGCAAAATGGCTGCTGTGTTCACCACTACCCAATAGTGGCAACACTACAGGCAGACGCCTTTGGCTAAAAAAGATCTCGTGATGTCCTGAAACGCATCAGGCACTATATAAAGGTAAGAGTTTGTTTCTATATAAAATGATGGCATCCGACTTTGAATTTCTGTAGGTCTGTAGAAATGTTGAAGCCAGCAGGTGGAGCTAATGGTGAATGGTTCTCAATGCTAACTTCCATTACTCAAAGAGTAACTTAAAATGATGTTACATATCTCAGCCACAACAGCCTCAAGACCGTGATAAGCCCAAGAACGTTTAACGAGCCCAAAATATATCAGATAGCTTTTGTGAAACTTCCAGGGCGGCACGGTGGTGCAGCGGTAGAGTTGCTGCCTCACAGCGCCAGAGACCCGGGTTCAATGCTGACTATGGGAGCTGTCTGTACAGAGTTTGCACGTTCTCCCCGTGACTGCATGGGTTTACTCCGGGTGCTCCAGTTTCTCCCACATTCCAAAGACGTGCAGGTTAATTGGCTTCTGTAAATTGTAAATAGTCCCCGGAGGAAACCCATGCAGTTACAAGGGGGGCACACAAACTCCACACAGTCAGCACCTGATGTCAGGATCAAACCTGTGTCTCTGCCGTCGTGAGGCAGCTCCAACTGCACCTCTAAGCCACCCTCGCAGAAGAAAGATTTTAGACAGGTACATGGATAGGACAGGTACACGGATAGGACAGGTACATGGATAGGACAGGTTTAGAGGGATATGAGCCAAACGCAGGCTGGTGGGACGAGTGTGGCTGGGGCAGGTTGGTTGGTGTGGGAAAGCTGGGCTGAAGGGCCTGTTTTCACACTGGATGACTCTGACTCTATGACTATATCTGAGCTCTCGTTAGTGGAGCGGGGCGGCACGGTGGCGCAGCGGTAGAGTCACTGCTTTCCCGCGCCAGAGACTCAGGTTCGATCCTGACTATGGGTGCTGTCTGTACGGAGTTTGCGCGTGCTCCCTGAGACTGTTTGGGCAGTGGCGTATCTAGGGTATGGCGGGTATGGCACGTGCGCTTGGCGCCACTTGAAGGGGGCGCCACAGAGCAGTTTCTATTAAAGTCAGACAAGCCATCCTCGGAGAGTGAAAGAAGAAGTGTGATCTGTCTTTGATTATCATGAGTGAGAAGCACCAGGATGGCCAGATTGTTGGTAAAGTCATCTAAAAAATGGGTGTCAGATGTTTGGACAGGGGCGCAATTCCAGTGCTTGCCATAGGCGCTATTTTCCGTAGATACGCCCCTGTGTGTGGGTTTTCTCCGGGTGCTCCGGTTTCCTCCCACACTCCAAAGACGTGGTCTCCAAATCTGAACGGCAGGGGTCACTTGAGAGCTGGAACATTCTTCAGGGGGAATTGTCGGTTAATTGAGTGTGAGCTAATTGGACAATTCGAGCAGAGAGGAAGGACAGCACGATGGGCCAAATGGCCGCACTCTGTGCCATCTGACACAACCACTCTGAGTGGTGTACATAGTTTGACAGTGGAGGATCCAATCCTTCATTAACCCTTCTCCAGGGTAGCTGGGCTACAAGGGTCTTTAAGAAGATAGCTGGCTGAATGGATGTTTTGTCCAGGGCAAATGTTTGAGCGGATATTTGTTCCAGTGTGGGCAGACGTACCTTGAATCATACAGAACATTTCACACAGTGTGCCAAGTGAGAGTGATATTTTGACTGCACAGCCATGAGCTGAGGTGTGAGTATATAATGCATCTTAGGTTACTGGGGACCTCAGGAAAATCTGTTCACCAGACGGCAAACACAGCAGTCAGAAAACACCAAGTCTCAGATATCATATTATAAAAGACTTCTCTATATCCCAATGATCTACATACTAAAGACTTACTGTACTTTTCCATTGCCTTAAACAGGGACTTGGAATTTTCCAACATTACATTAGCTGCCGAGAAGACGAAAGGCAAAGCTCTTTGTTAACACCCAGCTTTCCCCCTGAAGAACGTTCCAGCTCTCAAGTGACCCCTGCCGTTCAGATTTGGAGACCGGGTCTTAATTTCTATGTTCCTGTCAAAAAAAATAAAGGACTTGCAGAAGAGTCGGGGATGAAAATAACGTTTAAGTCGGGGTGAGCCGGGGCTGCTCATGAGATCAGGGCTTGCAGAAGCCAGCGAAGAGTTCGCCAATCCAACATGGGGATGTAGCCAATCACTGTGGGGATGTAGGAACAAAGAACTGCAGATGCTGCCTTGTGCCAGGGATAGACACAGTAAGTGCCGGAGTAACTCAGCGGGACAGGCAGCATCTCTGGAGAAAAAGGACAGGTGACGTTTCAGGGTCAGGACCCTTCTCCAGACTCAAGAAATCTCACCATTACCTCCACATCCTTCCTGCAATGTGGCGACAGGAAATGCGTGCAATACTGAAAATTTGTCATTCATTTATTAGCCAATTATGTAAAAACACACAAGGAATTTGATTTGCCATACAGTCATACCAAAAAAGCAGCAAGACACACAACGACATAAAAACGAACATAAACATCCACCACAGCGCACTGTGATGGAAGGCAATAAAGTGTTATCTTCTTCCCTCCATTTTATCCCGCGGTCGGGGCGATCGAAGCTCCCGCAGCCGGCGACTAAAGCTCCCACGATCGGGGCGGTCGAAGCTCCTGCCGTTGGAGCTCCCGAAGCCGATCCCCAGCAAAGGGACCACCAGCTCCACGATGTTAGGCCGCAGGCTCCCTCGGTTGGAGCTCCCGAAGCCGATCCCCAGCAAAGGGACCACCAGCTCCACGATGTTAGGCCGCAGTGCGGACGGAGATACGATACGGAAAAGTCGCATCTCCGTCGAGGAATGAGATGAAAAAAGTTTCCCCGACCCCACCCCCCACATAATACAAAACTAAAGATACACTAAAACATCCATTTAACAACAGACTAATAACAACAAAAGAAGAAAAGGACGAGACAGACGGTTGGCGAAGCTGCCACCGTGCGGCGCCACAAACGCAGCCCAACTAAAGTCCCAAGAGGCTGCAACATGACCTCCTGACCTTCCAAAGTGCAACATCTCACACTTGCTCGGATTAAACTCCATCCGCCATTGCTCCGCCCATTCCTGTAGTCGATCTGTATCCCACTGAATATTCTGACAGCCTTCCTCCTTGTCCATAACTCCAGCAATCCTACTGACATCTGCAAACCTACTAACTAATCCATTTACATTTAAGTCCAAATCACTTATATTTAGTTTAGTTTAGTTTAGTTTAGTTTAGCGAAAGAGCATGTAAACAGGCCCTTCGGTCCACTGAGTCCACTCCCGACCAGCCATCCCCACACACTAGCATGATCTTACACACTAGGAGCAATTTACAATCTTTACCAAAGCCAATTAGCATACAAACCTCTACGCCTTTGGAGTGTGGGAGGAAACCGGAGCACCCGGAGAAAACCCACGTGGTCACGGGGAGAACGTATAAAATCCATACAGACGGCACCCGTAGTTAGGATTGAACCTGGAACTCTGGTGCTATAAGGCAGCAACTCTACCCATGCAGTGTCATAAACAACATAGAATAGAATCGCCTTTATTGTCATACAAAAACATGTTTTTGGACGAAATTCCGTTACCCACAGTCAACAATACGAAACAATAAAAAGAAAGCAATAAAACACACAATCACAAAACCAACATTAAACAAAAAACATCCATCACAGTGAGTCTCCTCCAGTCTCCTCCTCACTGTGATGGAAGGCCAGAATGTTTTTTCTCTTCCCTGCCGTCTTCTTCCGCGGTCAGGCTGTTGAACTTGCCACGCCGGGGCAGTCGGAGCCCCCGACATTGAAGCTCCCGCCGGGCGGTGGAAAATCCCGTGGCCTATTCCGGACGGTGAAAGGTCCGCAGCGGACCGACCCAAGCCCCTCGATTCGGGACGGACGAAGACGCTGCCGCTGCCGGAGCACCCGATGTCGGCCATCCAGGGACCTGCGAGCTTCCGTCGTCAACGCGGCCCGCGGCCGAAGCCTCCGAGGCCTCTGAATGCGAGTCGCAGCCGCACACTCGCAGCGCCACCACAGCCTCCGAAGACAACCAGCTCCGCAGGTGGTGAGTGCAGTCCGGTCCGCGGGCTCTAAGAACCAGAGCCCCAGGTGGTCCAAGCTGTAGGCCTCCAGCTCCAGATGTTAGGCCGATGGTAGGCCGCAGCCTGAACGGGGACACGACCCAGAAAAAGGGTCACGTCCCCGTTCGGAAGAGACTCTGTACAGAATTTATAATAGTCCCCCCCCCCCCCCCCACATAGCACACAACCAAAAAAAAAACATTATATCACATCCAAACACTACAATTAAGACAAAAAACACAAAAGACAAACGGACTGCAGGTGAGCCGTAGCTGCTGCACAGCGCCGCCACTTCCCAGGTCTCAGTCGAGGTCCCAACACAGATCCTTGCGGAACTCCACTGGTCACAGACCACCAGCCAGAATATCACCCTTCCACCAAACCTCTGTCTTCTATGGCTAAGCCAGTTCTGAATCCAAACGAAAAAGTCACCGCGAATCCCATGCATTTTAAGCTTCTGTATCAGCCTACCATGTGGAACTTCATGAAATGCCTTACTAAAATCCATGTAGACGCCATCCACTGCAACTACCCTCATCAATTACCGCCGCTATCTCCTCAAAATACTCAAAGTTCGTTTGGCTTGGTCTGCCGTGGACAAAGTCATGCTGCCGATCCCTAATTAACCCTTCTTTTCCCCAAATGTGACCAAGTTCCATCTTGAAGAATCCTCTCCAACAGCTTCCCTACCAGTCTATAGTCATAGAAGCATAGTCATACAGTGTTGAAACAGGCCCCTCGGCCCAACTTGCCCACACCGACCAACATGTCCCATCTCAACTAGCACCACTTGACTGCGTTTGGTCCATATCCCTCTAAACCTGTCCTATCCATGTACCCATCCAATTGCTTCTTAAATTTTGCGATAGTCCCTGCCTCAACTACCTCCTCCGGCAGCTTGTTCCACACACCCACCACCCTTTGTGTGAAAATCTTTGCCCCTCAGGTTCCTATAAAATCTTTTCCCCCTCATCGTAAACCTATGACCTCTGGCCCTCTATAGTTTTCTGCATTATCTCAACTTCCTTTCCTCAACATGGGAATGTTGGCTGCTCTCCTGTCCTCCAGGATCACGCCTGTGGCGAGAGAAGATAAAGATCTTCGTCAAGGCTCCTGCAATTCCTGCCCCTCTCATTAACCTGGGATAGATCCAGCAGACCCGAGTGACTTCTCCACCGTAATGCTCTTCAAGAGCCCCAACATCACCTCCTTCTCGGAGAGAGAGTCGATAGACGATGTGTTGGTCTTCAGACTGGAGAAGGACCCCAATCCAAGACGTTTCCTGTCCATTCCCTCTCCAGATGTGGCCGGACCCATTGAGTTCCTTCATCACCTTGTGTTTTGCACAAAGTTCCAGCTTCCATATTCTCTTGTGTCTCTCTTAAGAATCTACCCAATTTTCCTTTTGAAAGTCAGCATTGAATTTTCTTCCTCTCCCACCTTGAATTGTTTCTTAGTTTCAGTTTTGTTTAGTTTAGAGATGCAGCGTGGAAACAGGCCCATCGGCCCACCGGGTCCTCGACGACTGGCGATTGTCATATAAAATTCTTAAGGGGTTGGAGAGGCTAGATGCGGGAAGATTGTTCCCGATGTTGGGGAAGTCCAGAACCAGGGGTCACAGCTTAAGGATAAGGGGGAAGTCTTTTAGGACCGAGATGAGAAAACATTTCTTCACACAGAGTGGTGAGTCTGTGGAATTCTCTGCCGCAGAAGGTAGTTGAGGCCAGTTCATTGGCTATATTTAAGAGGGAGTTAGATGTGGCCCTTGTGGCTAAAGGGATCAGGGGGTATGGAGAGAAGGCAGGTACAGGTTACTGAGCTGGATGATCAGCCATGATCATATTGAATGGCGGTGCAGGCTCGAAGGGCCGAATGGCCTACTCCTGCACCTATTTTCTATGTTTCTATGTTTCTATGATCGCCTGTACACTAGTTCTATCCTATACACTAGGGACAATTTACAGAAGCTAATTCATCGACAAACCCACACGTCTTTGGAATGTGGGAGGAAATCGTAGCACCCGGAGATAACCTAGGCGGTCACCGGGAGAACGTACAAACAACACCCATGTCAGGATAAAATCCGGGTCTCTGGAGCTGTGAGCCAGCAACTCTACCGCTGCGCCACCGTGCCACCTGTTTCTCTTTAGGTTATTTTAAATCTTTCTCCTCTGGTTAGCCAGCGAAAACAAGCCTCTCTGTGCTTTGGATAAAAATGGCTCAATAGTCCAGAAACAAGCTTTTGATCCCAATGAGCCCAAGTTTGCATTTCTGATACAAGCAAACACATCACTTTAATCCAGTTTTTCCCATGTGTTAAATGAGGGTTTCAAATGTTTTTTTAAGTTATTTTCGTACAGTTTGTGTATTTTTAAGCACAACACACGTTGAACATCTGAAAATGTATGCATTTATCCAACTGGCCTCAAATTATAGTGGTCAGTTATAGGCATGGTAGTTTAGAAAGGGCATTTAGTTTCGTTTCGTTTATTTTAGTTTGGTTTGGTTTAGAGAAACAACGTGGAAACAGGCCCTTCGGCTCGCCGAGTCCGTGCTGACCAGCGATCACCCAGGACACAAGTTCTATGCGACACACTAGGGACAATTTCCAGAAGGCAATTAACTTACAACCCTGCACGTCTTTGGAATGTGAGAGGAAACCGGAGCACCCGGAGAAAATCCGCTCGGTCACAGGGAGAACGTGCAAACTCCGTACCGACAGCACCCATGGTCAGGATCAAACCCAGCACTCTGCCGCTGTGAGGCTGCAGCTTTACCGGCTGCATCACTGTGTGCCGAGAGGCAAAAGCGGTCTCATTTAGCATGCTCAGAAACGGCAACGAGGACTAAGAGAACGAATGCTTTATTGTCACATGTGTCAGGTCACAGTGAAATTCTTTGCTTGCAAACCTTGCCAAGGTATGCAATAATCGCCCATGAAGGGCGCTTACAAAGTTACAAATCCCCCCACCCCCACCCCCAGCACGTCGGGTCCCCATTGTCCATTGTTCTTTACAGCGGTCCCCCAACGCTGGGTCTCCATGGGACAGGAGATTTCCGCAAGCACGGCAGTACCGCGAGGATCTGTCAGCATGGCTGTGCAAAGCAGCAGCTCGTGCTGAACGTGGTCCATCACGTGCGAGCACTAGGAGGCTTCCAAAACCGACAGGAATCGCCACTCTGCTGCAAACCTGGAAATTAAGAATGTGATGTCAGGTGCCGGACGCCAGTATCTCAGTTCACACTTCTTCCTACTCCTTTTCGCACATGTTAAGTAATGGATGAAATTCCTTGTATTTCTTCTGTTTTTGTTGTTGTTTATTTTGTTTTTTAATTGATGTCTTTTAACATGTTCGAAATAAAATAAAATGAAATGAAATGAAATGAAATCCCTCCACGGTTTACTTTAGACTTTAGAGATACAGCGTGGAAACAGGCCCTTAGACCCACCGAGTCTGCGCCGACCGACCAGCAATCAGCCCATCCTACACACCAACACTATCCTACACACACACACGACGCACAATTCACAATTTTACCGAAGCCAATTAACCTACAAACCTGTACGTCTTTGGAGTGTGGGAGGAAACCAGAGCACCCGGAGAAAACCCACGTGGTTACGGGGAGAGCGTACAAACTCCATAAACAGACAACACCCGTTGTCAGGATTGAACCCAGGTCTCTGGCGCTGTGAGGCAGCAGCTCTACCGCTGTGCCACCGTGCCGGTGGGTTGTCTCATTGAAGGGCCTGTCTCAGTGCTGTAGCTGTATCTAATTTCTGGAACAATTAGATGCGTGACAAGCTTGTTCACGGCTTAGTCGAAATTTGATCAAATGCACCAAATGGAAAGCTTACGATGGATTTTGTGGGCAATAACATGTCATCTGGACCGTCGGAGGTTGAGGGGAGACAAGGTAGTAGTCTATAAAATTATGAGAGGCATAGATAGGGTAGACAGTCAGGAGGCTTTGTAGAGAGTGCAGGTGTACCAGAATGCTTCAACACACTCCCCCTTCTCCCCCCCCCCCTTTTTCTATCCACCCCTCTTCTTGCTTGCTCCCCACTTAGACTTGCACTTATTTCTCCCCTCCCACCTAGATTCCTTCCTCTAGCTTCACAATTCGTAAATCTATTATCCTTTTGTCTCACACTTTGTTTATTCCCGTCTCTAGCCTTTGTCCACCCACGTATAATTGCCAGGCTTTGTCGTGACCCTCCTCCCTTCCAGCTTTCTCCCTTCCCCCACCCCCCCCCCCACCCCCCACTATCAGTCCAAAGAAGGATCCCGACACAAAACATCACCTGTCCATGTTCTCCAGAGATGCTGCCTGACCCGTTGAGTTACTCCAGCTCTTTTTTCCCAGAATGCTGCCTGGATTGGAGGGATAAGGAGCAGTTGGACAAACCTGGATTGTTTTCTCTGGAATGTTGGAGGCTGAGGGGAGTCTGGGTAGAGATTTATGGACGTCACGGACACACAGACAGGGTAGAGAGACAGCACCTTCTACCCAGGGTGGAAATGTCAAAGGCGTGCAGGCTTCGTTTGAAGGTGAGAGGGGCAAAGTTTAAAGGAGATGCGCGGGGCAAGTTTTTTTACACAGAGGGTGGTGGATGGAATGTACTTCCAGGGGTGGTGGTGGTGGAGGAGGTTACAATAGTGGCATTTAAGAGGCTTTTAGATAGACACAGGGGGTATGCAGGGAGTGGAGGGATATGGCAGAGGAGATTAGTTTAACTTGGCATTATGCTCAGCATGAACATTGTAGGCCAAAGGGGTTGTTTTTGTGCTGCACTGTGCTATGTTCTATATCTGTAACAAAAAAAGCTCAGGGATTTTTCTCAATGCACTATGTGCCAGTTTTACGTCAGAGAGCAGTCTGACCGGCACAGTGGCACAGCAGTAGAGCTGCTGCCTCTCAGCTCCAGAGACCCGGATTCAATCCTGACTGTTTGTACGTTCTCCCAGTGACCGCGTGGGTCTTCTCAGGGTGCCACAGGGCTTCCTCCCGCACTCGTACGGGTTTATCGGTTAATTGGGTTCTGTAGGACAGTGCTGGTGAGCGGGGTGATCACTGGCCCGGGCGGACTGCCGCTGGCCCGAGCGGACCTCCGCTGGCCCGAGGGGACCTCCGCTGGCCCGAGTGGACGACCACCACTGGCCCGAGCGGACGACCACCGCTGGCCCGAGCGGACGACCACCACTGGCCCGAGCGGACCACCACTGGCCCGAGTGGACCACCGCTGGCCCGAGGGGACCACCGCTGGCCCGAGCGGACTCGGTGGGCTGCAGGGCCTGTCTCCGCGCTGTATCTCTAAACTACACTAAACTAAGTATGAACAGTGCGTGGGAGAGATTGGCACAATTAGAGGCCACAGTTGCAATTAACCCATCCACTTTACATTTGTCAATTTAAGCTAAACATTGTTTTCTGGGCGTCAGAATCAAGGCCACAGATCCTCAGGCTGCAAGTTTATAGCCAAGGTAATTAGCCGAAGGAATTGCCACAGAGTGGTTGCTCCACAGATGGATTGTTTTCACAGCGAAGAAAAACACAGAGAGGAAGTCTGCATTGGTGCAGAAGGCAACGTGAAGAATGGACGATTGATACATCA
The DNA here is from genome assembly GCF_053455715.1 of Rhinoraja longicauda. Lineage (NCBI taxonomy): Eukaryota > Metazoa > Chordata > Chondrichthyes > Rajiformes > Arhynchobatidae > Rhinoraja > Rhinoraja longicauda. The sequence goes on along the minus strand of NC_135972.1, from coordinate 23,861,467 downwards.
TCTGCTCCAGCAGTGTGTCAAAGCAGGAAAGTGTGACAACTTTGTGATCAGAGTAGGGTTCAATAACAACCACCCCCCCTCAGCTTTCCTGTGACCTCTCCCCGTCCATTTCTCCAACTACCTCCCACAACACCCCCCCCCCCCCCCCCCACCCTCCCCCATCGGGCTAGATAGACAGAAAATGCTGGAGTAACTCAGTGGGTCTTTAGACGTTAGGGATGCATTGCGTATACAGGCCCTTTGGCCCACCGAGTCCGCGCCGACCCGCGAACACTCGGTTTACACTTTACAATTTTACCGAAGCCAGTTAACCTACAAACCTGCACGTTTTTGGAGTGTGGGAGGAAATCAGAGAAAACCCACGCGGTCACAGAGAGAAACCGGCAAACTCCGTACAGACAGCACCTGTAGTCGGGATCAATCCGGGGTCTCTGGCGCTGTAAGGCAGCAACTCTACCGCTGCACCGCTGTGCCGGGTCAGGCAGCATCTCCGGAGAAAATGGATAGGTGACGTTTCAGGTTTTTGATATGCAGATGACAGGAACAATGGCCAGAGATTAAAACAGAAGGATTGAAGAGTTGCAAATTGTGAAGCCAGAGGAGGGAATGTGGATGGAGGGGGAGAAACTGGTGCATGTCCAGGTGAGGCACAGGAGAGGGGGAGGGGGAAAGCAAGCCCTGGGGGAGGGGGGGGGGGGGGGGGAGGGGGAAGGAAAGGGGGATGGAGTTTGTTAGAGGTTACCTGAAATTGGAGAATTTAATGTTCACACCGTTGGGTTGTAAGCTATCCAAGCCGAATATAATGTGTTGTTCCTCCAGTTTGTGTGTGGCCTCACTCTGGCAATGGAGGAGGCCCAGGACAGAAAGGTCAGTGTGGGAATGGGAAGAGGGTAGCAACCAGGAGATCCAGTAGGCCTTGCCGGACTGAATGTCCGACCAAACGGTCGCCAAGTGTGTTTTGGAGCACAGGAAGACGAGGGGTGATCTTATAGAGGTGCACAAAATGTTGAGAGGAATAGATGTGGTAAACACAGAGTCTTTTGCACAGAGTCGGGGAATCAAGAATCAGGGGAAATAGGTTTAAAGTGGGGGTGGGGGGGGGGAAAGATTTAATAGAAACCTGAGAGGTAACCTTTTTACACAAAGGGTGGTGTGTATATATAGAACGAGCTGCCAGGGGAGGTAGTAGGGGCAGCTACCATCATAACAGTTCCGAGACAGGTTCATGGATAGGACAGGTTTAGATAGATATGGCCCAAGCGTGGGCAGGTGGGACTGGTGTGGATGGGGCATGTTGGTCGGCGTGGGCAAGTTGGGCCTGTTTCCATGTTGTACGACTTTAAGACTATAATTCAATGTTCACACCATTGGGTTGTAAGCTACCCAAGCGGAGTATCAGGTGCTGGTTCTCCATTTTGCGTGTGGCCTCACTCTGGCAAAGGTCAATGCAGGAATGGGAAGGGGGGTTAAGATGGTTGGCGACCGGGAGATCCAGTAGGTCTCGGCGGACGACCATCGGCGAGATGGTAACCCGGTCTACGGCTTGGTCTCACCGCACGACCAACTTCCATTTGCAGTTCATCCCCCCCCCCCCCCCCCCCCCACCGTAGAAATGATCACACAAAGCAATCAATATCATCCCGCATTTTAATGAAAGTTACTTAGAAAAATAATCAGGCTTAAGTGAAACTCTTAGAAAAAGTTGCATGATTAAACTAACACGTCACAACAATGACTGGTAACGGCCAACAGTGTCGTTTCAAGGAGATAATATTTAGCTAGATAGACAGAGGAAACTAAAATGGAGTAAGCCTTCTGCAGTGTACAAAGAAGTAAAAAATTTAATGAAAGACATTAAATTAATTGTCCTTGCAGTTTTTCTGTGGATGCATGTACGAAAATAGTGTTCTCTTCAATGAGAGCAATGTCACGCGATGTCTTGTTACTTGAAATCTTCTTCCTTTGTTAAGAAGGTTATAAGTTATTGTTCGATGGAGTTCCGGCTTGGTTTACAGATGATATCGGTGTAACCTCAATGGAAATGCTGGTGTGCATCTATTTATATATATACATACATATATATTATATATATATATTACAGTAACGTCTAGAGATACTGAGTGCTTGGCAATCAGGAAGACATGTTCAGGCAATCGAAGAGAGGAGGAGGGTGAAAGACCATTGAAAAGTACTGGAGAGAAATTATGTCACAAATTCACCAGCAAAATGGCCTGCAAATAAAAATAAATACCTGGAGTCCAGTACCGGTTCTTCAAAATTAAACATTTTCATTTCTGCACACAAACGAGAAATAAATAGAGGCCACCATCAAAATCAACAATGCTCCAAAAGCCGCTTCTGAACATAAATAACCTATCAGCTATTAACACCACCTTTAAGTAACATGGGTCTACTTAATTAACGCGTTGACAAAATCATCCTAATTGAACAAATATTTAACACAATGCACTTTTAAATATGTTCTCAAATGAATTTAAAAATTCCTAGACATAATATATGAATTGGATTGTAGAGATTGGACAATCAATACAATAGGAATATGAGAAAAGCAAAGTACAACATCTTCACATTGTTTTAGCTGGAATTCTATTATAGTTGGTGCGTTGAATTTACCTTCCCCATGTTCATTTTCTAATATTCTGTCAGAAAAGGACACAAAACGCTGGAGTAACTCAGCGGGTCAGGCCGCATCTCTGGAGAATATGGGTAGGTGACGTTTCAAGTCGGGACTCTTCGTGAGACTCAGTGTGAAGGGTCCCGTCCCGAATCGTCACCTGTCCATGTTCTCCAGAGATGCTGCCTGACCCGCTGAGGTACTCCGGCACTTTGTGCCCTTTTGTGTAAACCAGCATCTGCAGTTCCTCATTTCTACGAATAATCTATCGCAGATGCAGTGGGAGGCAGCAGCCATTTTAAAGTGATTGTGAGAAGGGTTAGAGAGGTGACGAGGAAGAAAAGATTTCACCCAGAGGATGGTGAGGGTTAGGAGTTCACTGCCTGAAGGGGCGATCGAGGTGGAAACTCCACACATCTCTCTACACAAGCTGTTGCAAACAGTCCTTGGGTAAGCACTTGAAGAGCCGTGACCTGCAGGGCTACGGACCAAGTGATGGAAGGTTGCATGGGGCTGCACAGCTGTTTCATAACCTACCATGCATGGGATGCACCTACCATGCAAGTGACCTCCTTCTGCACAGCGCATTTTCTACAATTTTATGGGTTACACCATCAGTGGGTGTGTGTGTGTGTGTATGTGTGTGTGTGTCTTTTTAGGCCATTTGAATTCCTCAGAAGTTTGTTGGATGCAAGTATAAATCTTTACAATCGTTATTCTCCTAGTTTGGGAATCACTGGGTTGTAAGTGTGATTTACCTTCATCAGTAAAGGCAATGAAGTATTTTAATAGTATCAGCTACTCAGTAATTATTGTTCAATTGTGCTTCACAGTTTAAAAAGATCATTTTAATTTTAGTTTTACATCTCAACTGTTGACTTCAGACAGCTGTTGAACTTAACAATGTACACGGGATTGGACGTTGGCTCAAACACACAGTGCTGGAGTAACTCAGCGGGCCAGGCAGCATCTGCGGAAGCAATGGGCAGGTCGGGACTCTTCTTTATACTGACCCAAAACATCCCCTATCCATTTCCCTACACAGATGCCGCCTGGCCCCCACTGAGTTCCTCCAGCACTTTTGTGTTTTACTCAAGATTTCAGCGTCTGCAGTTCCTTGTGTCATCACTGAACATTACTAGACTGTCTTGGGGAATTCACAGGGTGGACCTAATGGGAACTACAACAACAACACTCTTCTATAATGTAAAGAGAACATACTAGAGACACACAGTAGGTTCAGGCAGCACCAGGGGAGATGGGCGGGGGTTGGGGGAGGATGGAATGGGGAAGAAAAACAGAATGAATGTTTCAGGTCAAAAACCATTCTGAAATGAAACTGTAGACTTCTAAACTTTAGAAATACAGCGTGGAAACAGGCCCCTCGGCCCACCAAGTCCACACTGTCCAGCGATCCCCATACACTAGCACTATCCTACACACGAGGGACAATTTACAATTTTACCGAAGTCAATACAAACCTGTGCATCTTTGGAGTGCGGGAGGAAACTGGAGCACCCAGACAAAACACAGTCACAGGGAGACGTACAAACTCTGTACGGACAGCAGCCCTTGTCAGGATCGAACCAGGGTCCCTAGCGCTGTGAGGCTGCAACTCTACCGCTGTGCCACCATAGAGTCATAGAGCTAGAGTCATCCCCATGAAACCTCCAACTGTATTCAGCAATGTTCAGTGGACACACAAGGAACTGCAGATGCTGGAACCTTGAGTCAAACACAAAGTGCTGCAGGAACTCAGAGGGTCAGGCAGCACAGAAACAGGCCTTTCGGCCCAATTTGTCTATACTGACCAAGTTGGCCAAATGTGTTAATCCCACTTGCTGGCACCTGGCCCATATCCCTCCAATCATTTTCTTTTTAGGATTAGGTTGAGGCTTAGGTTTATTATTGCCATGCATACCGAGCTTTGTTTTGCTTGCTATCCAGTAGAAATCGGATAATAGTACACATGAATACAGTCAATCCAAACTCAAGTGCATTGGGTGAGAGTAGGGCGATTGTACCGGGTGACAGTTGATCGTCTTTAGGAACCAGCAGGTAAAGAGTCGCCACGTGCTGGCGCTATCTTGTCCACGCAACTCTGCTTCTCGTTCAGTGAGTTTGCAGCATTTTCTGTTTTGTTTCAGATTTCCTGCATCTGCGTTTTTTAATGTACTGTTGGTCTTCCATCTTCCATCAAAGCAAACGCCCAAGAGCAGGACTCTAGTTAGACAGGAGCTGGGGGGGTGGGGGGGGGGGGGGTGGGGGGGAGATTACTAAGTGGACCCTAATGGGATTGACCAGTAGCCACAAAGGAAGGCCAAGACCAAGAGTCCTATGTTGCTCCACATGCTTGGCGGGCAGGTGGTGCCATTTAAAGGGCATTGATACCATCTGCAGGAAATTTCCCCATGTGTGAAAGGGGAACACCAGGAGCTGTAAGTAACGCAGTGGCCAATCTGTTACTAATCTGAGACTTGGCATCAGATGACAGAGGCTTCATGTTAGTTTTCCTAAATGAAAAATGAACCATAATTGCGGTTTAAAATCCACCCCCAAAAACACTTGAAACTAATTGCTGAAATGCTGCTTGTTAAAGGATACCAGCAAACGTGGAACAGGTTCTCTTTTACTTCACACAGTCACGTCCCCAGAGAGGAGTTGCACACATTGAGGACGAGGTATTAATGTTCCTCACTAAACCTTAGCTTTGGGGAATCCCTTGCAAACTAGACGCCCGCCAACAGGCATCCTGGACCTTCTTATCTTACACAAATGAACCAGAAATCTCACTCAGCAGAGAAAGGTGCTGAAATGAGATGGACAATTAATTCTCTCGCCTGCTGAGAGAGATTCAGAGAGGGAGAGAGAGAGAGAGAGAGAGAGAGAGAGAGAGAGAGAGAGAGAGAGAGAGAGAGAGAGAGAGGGGGGAGAGAGGGGGAGAGAGAGGGGGGGAGAGGGAGAGGGAGAGAGAGAGAGAGAGAGAGAGAGAGAGAGAGAGAGAGAGAGAGAGAGAGAGAGAGAGAGAGAGAGAGAGAGAGAGAGGGAGAGGGAGAGGGAGAGGGAGATAAAGAGAGAGGGAGAGATTGAGATAGCTAGAGACAGCTACACACACACAAACACACACACATATATATATTTTTATGGAGAGAGAGAGAGAGAGAGAGAGAGAGAGAGAGAGAGAGAGAGAGAGAGAGAGAGAGAGAGAGAGAGAGAGGAATCCACAGTGATCGAGAGAGATAGAGATAGAGAGGGAGACATAATTCCTTACAAAGTTACTTAAATAATTCTGACCCTTCCTGCTCGCAGCAAGGATACAAATCTTCATTAAATTTACAAGAAGAAAATCTTTCTATGCCATTATAATAACAAATAAAACCTTAAATAAACCGGCGGCCATTTCTCATGCCAACTTCAGGTAATTTGGCACGGAATAATTGAACATTACAAAATCTGATTTGTAGAGGTTGAACAGCTGAGTTTGGAAAGCTGAGCTGATGTTTTGGAAAAACTGGGCGGTCATTTCATCAGTAGTCCTGGTGGACTTGGCGTAGGTGGGGAACTTGACCAACTTGTCCACGCCGGCCAAGCGCAGGATATAGTTTGCGTCCTCGGGCAGGCTCTCGTACTTGCCGATCAGGTCGTAATGGATGTGGCAGGGGTGGCACAGGGAGTTGACCGTCTCCCAGTGCTCGTTGAAGGGCTCCTCCCTCTGCGTGTGGGGGTTGATGAGGTAGCCCACAAACTCCTCGAACTTCACGTCGCCGCCACTGCGCAGGGCCTCCCGGGTGGCGTTCTTCCGCTGCCGCCGCACGATCTTGGTGCCGTAGCGCTTGTGGAAGGAGGTGTTGTAGCGCCGGGTGAACTTGTTCCTGTAGGCCGACACCAGCCGCTCGAAGGGCTCGCGCACGAACATGAACTTCAGGTAGCTTTTTAAGCGGTGGTTGATCTCTGAGATGCTGTACTGGTTGAGGGTCTTCAGGTTGGTCGGCACGTGGGCCTCGTTGGCGGGAATCTCCATGGGATCGTGGTACCTGCCCCGCCCCGTCAGCACCATCATCACCCTCTTCCAGTTAGTGCAGGCCACCTTGGGCACGTAGCAGTACATCAGCTCGTGGTCCTCGTCCACCACCAGATGCTTCAGGTCGTTCGGGGTTAAAACTCGCCGCTTTCGACTCCTGGCGCTGTTTGCCCGGCACATCTGCGCCACCTGGTTCCTCCGTATCTGGTGCGCCACTTCCGTGCTGGAGAATTCATACTGAAATTTAAAACAAAGACCACGGTAAAGAATTGGCAAGGCATGCGGATTTAGAACAAGGCTGGCTCCGTCAGGGACAACGGAGGGGAGGTTCGTACAAGTGCGTCAAGCGGGCTTGGTTGTCATATGGGCGCACGGTGGCTCAGCGGTAGAGTTGCTGCCTTACCGCGCCAGAGACCTGGGTTCGATCCTGACTACATTCTCCCTGTGACCGCGTGGGTTTTCTCCAGGTGCCCCAGTTTCCTCCCACACTCCAAAGACGTGCAGGTTTGTGGATGAATTGGCATCTGTGAATTGTAAAGTGCCCCTGGTGTGTGGGATAGTGCTAGTGTACGGGGTCTTCGCCTGTTTTCTCGCTGTATTTCTAAAGTCGAAAGGCTAAAGAATGGTCTCGACCCAAAACGTCACCGATCCATTTTACTCCAGAGATGTTGCCTGACCCGTTGAGTTACTCCAGCATTTTGTGTCCTTATGCAACTTCTGCATCACGGCATGCTTTGCTTAGTTTTGTTTTTTAGTTTAGAGATACAGTGCAGAAACGAGTCTGCAATGACCATCAATCATCCCGTACGCTAGCACTATCTTACGCACTAAAGACAATTTATAATTTTTACCAAAGCCAATTAACCTACAAACCCGTACGTCTTTGGAGTGTGGAAAGAAACTGGAGCACCCGGGGAAAACCCACGTGGTCACGGGGAGAACGTGCAAACTCCATACAGACAGCGCCTGTAGTCAGGATCGAACCTGGGTATCCAGTGCTGTGAGGCAGTGACTCTACCACTGCCCTCACCATGTCACCAATGTCACACAGCACTGTACGGTCAATGAAGTGCCTCTCCCTGGCACGCCTTTTTAGCCAACGATTCTTGTCCTCGTTAGTATTTATTAGCATTAAGTCCAGACCACTTTGTTCCACCTCTACCAGAAACACAGTTGAGCAGTCTGGCCTATTCCAACTCTCTGAGCTTTTTGGATATTAAAGGAAGCAGGTTTAGTTTAGTTTAAACTGGGGCACAGTGTGGAAATAGGCCCTTCTATCCTGCACACCAGAAGCCAATTAACCTGCAAACCTGCAGGTCTTGGGAGTGTGGGGGGAAACAGGAGCACCCGGAGAAAACCCACGTGGTCACAGGGAGAACGTACAAACTCCATACAGACAGCGGCAGGATGGAACTCCATAATCAGGATGGAACCTGGGTGAAGGGTCTCGACCCGAAACGTCACCCATTCCTTCTCTCCCAAGATGCTGCCTGACCTGCTGAGTTACTCCAGCATTTTGTGAATAAATCGATTTGTACCAGCATCTGCAGTTATTTTCTTATACCTGGGTCTCTGGAACTCTACCAGGCAGCAACTCTACCGCTGCACCAGTGTGCCACCCAATGAAATGGGGTCAAAAGGGAGTCACGAGGAACTGCAGATGTTGGGATCTTGAGCACAGAAACATAGAAAATAGGTGGAGGAGGCCATTTGGCCCTTCGAGCCAGCACCGCCATTCATTGTGATCATGGCAGATCATCCACAATCAGTAACTCGTGCCTGCCTTCTCCCCATATCCCTTGATTCCACTTGCCCCTAGAGCTCTATCTAACTCTCTTTTTAATTCATCCAGTGTATTGGCCTCCACTGCCTTTTGTGGCAGAGAAATCTACAAATTCACAACTCTCTGGGTGAAAAAGTTACTTCTCACCTCAGTTTTAAATGGCCTCCCCTTTATTCTTAGACTGTGGCCCCTGGTTCTGGACTCCCCCAACATTGGGAACATCTTTCCTGCATCTAGCTTGTCCAGTCCTTTTATAATTTTATACGTCTCGATAAGATCCTCTCATCCTTCTAAACTCCCGTGAATACAAGCCCAGTCTTTCCAATCTTTCCTCATATGACAGTCACTCCATCCCAGGGATTAACCTTGTGAACCTACGCTGCACTGCCTCAATAGCAAGGACGTCCTTCCTCAAATTAGGAGACCAAAACTGCACACAGTACTCCAGATGTGGTCTCACCAGGAAAGGACTTCTTTGCTCCCATACTCAAATCCTCTCGTTGTGAAGGCCAACATGCCATTAGCTTTCTTCACTGCCTGCTGTACCTGCACGCTTTTACTTTCAGTGACTGGTGTACAAGGACACCAAGGTCTCGTTGCACTTCCCTTTCACCTAATCTGACACCATTGAGATAATAATCTTCCTCCTTGTTCTTGCCGCCAAAGTGGATAACCTCACATTTATCGACATTATAGTGCATCTGCTATGCATCTGCTATGCATCTGCCCACTCACTCAACCTGTCCAAGTCACCCTGCAACCTCCTAACATCCTCCTCGCAGTTCACACTGCCACCCAGCTTTGTATCATCTGCAAACTTGCTAGTGTTACTTGTAATTCCATCATCCAAATCATTAATATACGTTGTAAAGGCCACTGGCGCTGCAAAGTACCACCATTCTTTGCACCTGTACAGAGCCTGAGTGGTTTCCTCGTATGTTAGAAGTTTTCTAAGATTCAACAAGCCACAACCAAGCTGTCATCAGGCAACTGAACTAACCTATCACCAACTGGAGCTTGATCTGACCTTTCCATCGACCTCATTGGAGACCCTCGGTCTATCTTTAACCCGACTTTACTGGACTTTACCTTGCACTAAACGTTACTCCCTTTATCCTGTATCCGCACACTGTGGACGGCTCGATTGTAATCGTGTATGGTCTTTCCGCTGACTGGATAGCACGCAACAAGCTGTTAACTGTACCTCGCTACTGGCGCAATAAACTAAACTAAACCATACAGATGTAAAGTGATCCACTCTCCAGAAAGACAATGTTCTCCACAACTGGGTGGTGCAGCGGTAGAGTTGCTGTCTCATAGCATCAGAGACCCGGGTTCCATCCTGACTACGGGTGCTGTCTGTACAGTTTGCTGTTCTCCCCATGACCTGCGTGGGTTTTCTCCGTGTGCTCCAGTTTCCTCCCACGCTCCAAAGACGTACAGGTTTGTAACTTAATTGGCTTCGGCAAAATTGTAAATTGTCCCTAGTGTGTGCAGGATAGATTTAATTAATGTGCGGGGATCGCTGGTCGGCGCGGACTTGGTGGGGCCGAAGGACCTGTATTTCTGCGCTGCACCTCTAAACTAAACTAATCCGCATGGTGTCAAACAAAGCACGCAACAATATAAAAGCTTTCCCCTGCACCCCGGTACACGTGACAATAATAAACTGAACCAAGGATCTGCTCCCGATCTGTTGTTTTAATTAATTGGCGACTGCCTGTCAAACCATTCATTAATTAGTAAAGGTCTTCCGAGTCACACACACAGCAGGCAGGGTCCTGTATTTCCTCTCGAGAGCGTACACACGACTCTCTCCCTGCACCCGATCAATCCGCCGTGTAGTGGCCGGTCCCCCCGATCTGCACTCCTGTTGAGAATACTGCAGCTACTGTCCGAGAGGGCAGTTTGCAGCGTAAAGTCAGCATGAACCAATTTCCTTTCATGTTTTACACGGTCTCGCACGGAACTCATTAGAAAGCACAGCTAAATGATTGTGGTCTAAAAGACAGCACTGCATCATATTAATAAACTCCAGACGTGACATGCTGTACTGATAAGGGAGGCAGTCTCTGGGACAGAAAACACAACTCATTACTTTAACTCCCTGCTGCTTTCTTCCAAGCTGTCCTCCCACCTTCATAATTGGATTTTTTTTCTTCAAAACATTAAACAAATAAGACAGACTGGAGACACAAGAGACTGCAGACAATATTGATAGATTGAAAGATACGGCATGGAAACAGGCCCTTAGGCCCTTAGGCCCACACCGACCATTGATCAGCTGTTCACACTAGTTCATAAGTTCATAGGTTATAGGAGCAGAATTAGGCCATTCTGCCCATCAAGTCTACTCCGCTATTCAATCATGGCTGATATATCGTTGCCGCTCAAGGTCAACCCCATTCTCCTGTCTTCCCCCCATAACCCCTGACACCCGTAGCAATCAAGAGTTCATTGTTGTTTCACCTTCTTTGGTCAACGTGGGTTGTTTTTAAATGTGCTATACAAATAAAATTGACTTGACTTGACCTTCTAACAGACTAGGGGTAATTTACAGAGGCCAATTAATCTGCAAACCCACATGTTTGAGCTTAGAGATACAGCATGGAAACAGGCCCTTTGGTGCACTGAGTCCACGCAGACCATCGATCACCTGTTCACACCGGTTCTACGTTACCCCACTCTCTTATCCACTCACTTCCTACACACTCGGGCCATTTTACAGAGGGCCAGTTAACCTACAAATCCACTCGTCATTGGGATGTGGGAGGAAACCGGAGCACCCGGAGAAAACCCACGCGGTCAAGGGGAGAACGTGCAAACTCCTCACGCAGACAAGCACCTGAGGCCAGCATTGAATCCGGCTCTCCGGCGCTGTGAGGCAGCAGCTCTACCTGCTGTGCCACTGAGCGCCATTTTGTCTTTGGGATGGGGAAGGAAACTGGGAGAACAGGAGGGTGGCATAATCCAAACGTAAAACATCATTTTAAGGCTAACATAATGGTAGGTCAATTGGCTTCTGTAATTTGCCCCGATAGTGTAGAATGGAACTAATGTGAAGGGGTAACCTTTGGCCAGCGGGGACCCAGAGGGCCGAAGGGCTTGTTTCCACCCTGTATCTCTACCCTAAAACTCAGAGTGAGAGTGGCTTCCACTAAATCAAAGGCTTAAAACATTAATAAACCTTCATAACATTTATTTTTTTGCAAGGTTGCAATATAACGGAGCCCTCTGACTGATTTTGACTTTGGAGACCACAGGCATCATCTCGGAGATCCCTGTAAATAAACCTTCGGCGATAAAAAAAACACAGGCATGATTCTGCAGCATACCTCACATCCTTGGTGGGCTGAAGGGCCTGTTTCCATGCTGAATCATTAAACTAAACTAAAGGACAATGTTTGGGACACATGGCTTCACAGGCGTTTGTGATTGCTCAGGTGTGTTTAAATGCCTCCTTAATGCAGGTGTAAGAGAGCTCTCGGCACCCAGTCTTCCCTCCAGTCTTTCCATCACCCTTGGGAACTTTTATTGCTATTTACCAACATGAGGATCAAAGTTGTGCCAACGAAAGTCAAAGAAGCCATTATGAGACTGAGAAACAAGAATAAAACTGTTGGAGACATCAGCCAAACCTTAGGCTTACCAAAATCAACTGTTTGGAATATCATTAAGAAGAAAGGGAGCACTGGTGAGCTTACTAATCGCAAAGGGACTGGCAGGCCAAGGAAGACCTCCACAGCTGATGACAGAAGAATTCTCTCTATAATAAAGAAAAAATCCCAAACACCTGTCAAACAGATCAGAAACACTCTTTAGGAGTCAGGTGTGGATTTGTCAATGACCACTGTTTGCAGAAGACTTCACAAACAGAAATACAGAGGCTACACTGTAAGATGCAAACCTCTGGTTAGCTGCAAAAATAGGATGGCCAGGTTACAGTTTGCCAAGAAGTACTTAAAAGAACAACCACAGTTCTGGAAAAAGGTCTTGAGGACAGATGAGACGAAGATTAACTTATATCACAGTGATGGCAAGAGCAAAGTATGGAGGAGAGAAGGAACTGCCCAAGATCCAAAGCATACCACCTCATCTGTGAAACACGGTGGTGGGGCTGTTATGGCCTGGGCATGTATGGCTGCTGAAGGTACTGGCTCACTTATCTTTGTTGATGATACAACTGATGATGGTGGTAGCATAATAAATTCTGACGTGTATAGACACATCCTATCTGCTCAAGTTCAAACAAATGTCTCAAAACTCATTGGCCAGCGGTTCATTCTACAGCAAGAAAATGATCCCAAACATACTGCTAAAGCAACAAAGGAGTTTTTCAAAGCTAAAAAATGATCAATTCTTGAGTGGCCAAGCCACCTGATCTGAACCCAATTGAGCATGCCTTTTATATGCTGAAGAGAAAACAGAAGGGGACTAGCCCCCAAATCAAGCATAAGCTAAAGATGGCTGCAATCCAGGCCTGGCAGAGCATCACCAGAGAAGACACCCAGCAACTGGTGATGTCCATGAATCGCAGACTTCAAGCAGTCATTGCATGCAAAGGATATGCAACAAAATACTAAACAAGACAACTTTTATTTACATGATATTGCTGTATCCCAAACATTATGGTGCCCTGAAATGGGAGGGACTATGTACAAACACTGCTGTAATTTCCACAGGTGAAACCAAAATGTATAAAAATGGCCTTTATTAAAATCTGACAATGTGCACTTTAACCACATGTGATTTTTTCTATTACAAATCTCAAAGCGTAGAGTACAGAGGCAAATAAATAAATGATGGGTCTTTGTCGCAAACATTATGGAGGGCACTGTAGGTTAATTGGGTTCTGTAAATTGTCCCTAGAGTGTAGGATACAACAAGTGTGAGTGGGAGATCAGTTGTTGGCGCGGACTCGGTGGGCCGAGGGGCCAGTTTCCATGCTGTTTCCTTAAACTGAACTAAACAGTTTTAGATGGATATGAGCAAAATGCAGGCAGGTGGGACTAGATGGGTTGGCATGGGCAGGCATGGGCAATTTGGGCCGAAGGGCCTGGTTCCGCGATGTATGACTCTATGACTCAAAATCTCGAAACTAAACAAAACTAAACTCTGCCTACAGTCTAAATAAATCTGAAAAATTGTGACTTGACCTTCTCGGTCTGAAGGTAAAAGATTTTTGCATCTTTTGAGTGAGATCAGGAGAAGGTAGTGAACATTCCAGATGACCTCTGACAAGTTGCACAGAGTAACCAGTCAGTAATTGTTGACTTAGAGTATTCTTTCCTGTCTATGGCAGGAGTGAGGGCATACATTTCATTCCATAGGATGGTCGGTCTACTTATAAAAATATGCATTATTGGCATATCATGTGCTCAAACAGAGGTGTTGGACGGGAGCCTAAAATCCATTAAATAGAAACCATTGAATTCAAACAACCAGCTGAGTCATAGGTCGCCATAAGATTTATTTTTTTCTACAAATTAAAGCTCCAGAAATTAAAGGTCAACTCAACAATGAAGAATACCCTTTAAGTAACTTGAGGAGTTTGCTTAAAATGTGCTGTCTGTTCATTGAGTCATACAGCATGGAAACGGGCCCTTCGGCCCTGCTTGCCCACACTGGCCAACATGCCCCATCCATCTACACTAGTCCCACCTGCCTGAGCTGGGCCCATATCCCTCCAAAGCTTTCCTATCTACGTACCTATCCAAATGTCTTTTAAATGTTGTTATAGTACCTGCCTCAACTACCTCCTCCGACAGCTCGTTCCATACACCCACCCTCTGTGTGAAAAAGTTGCCCCTCAGGTTCCAATTAAAACTTTCCCCATTCACCTTAAACCTACGTCCTCTGATTCTTGATTCCCCTATTTAGGGTAAAAGACTCTGTGTTTACCCTATCTATTTTTCTCATGATTTTATACACCTCCATTACATCACCCCTCATCCTCCTGCGTTCCAAGGAATAAAGTCCTAGCCTGCTCAACCTCTCCCTATACCTCAAGCCCTTGAGTCCTGGCAACATCCTCGTAACTCTTCTCTGCGACCTTTCCAGCTTTACAATATCACTGTTGTCCCCTGCCCGTCCCAGAAGATTAATGTCGCTGCATACAATATTTTGCACTGTACAATCCTAAACATCTACCTTTGAACAACTGAGCAGCTGGTTCTTAGATTGAATGGTGTTCAGTACAATAGAGAATATATAAAGGTGGTGAATCTGTGGAGTTTGCCACAGAAGGCTGTGGAGGACAAGTCAGTGGATATATTTAAGGCAGAGATAGATAGATTCTTGATTAGTACGGGTGACAGAGGCTATGGGGGAAAGGCAGAAGAATGGGGTTAGGAGGGAAAGATAGATCAGACATGATTGAATGGCGGAGTAGACTTGATGGGCCGAATGGCCTAATTCCGCTCCTACCACTTATGATCTTATGATAACAGTGCAACACAGAGACAGGCCCTTCGGCCCACAATGTCCATACGGAACGTGAACCTCACACCATCCCATCTCTGTAAACTCCATTAGCACCTCTCTTCCCTGGAATACCCCCCCCCCCCCACTCCTTACCCCTTGACAAACCAGATTTTAGTCACCCCGAAGATAGACACAAAATGTTGGAGTATTTCTTCGTCTGGAGAAGGGTCCCAACCCAAAACATCACCCATTCCTTCTCTCCAGAGATGTTGCCTGACCCGCTGAGTTACTCCAGCATGTTGTGTCTTTCTTCAGTGTAAGCCAGCATCTGCAGTTTCTTCCTACACTTTGACCCCCGACCTTGGAGGTCATGCCTGAAGCTGGCCCAGGTCTCTCACTCCTGAAGTCTCACCACCACACCACTTTCCTTTAAACCGCTTTTGACTATTTATCCTAATGCTGCGTTCTGGTGTTGCGCTTGGGACAGCACTGCACAGGAACAGGCCCTTCAGCCCACAATGTCCGTGTGCACATAATGCCAAGCTAAACTGATCTCCTCTACCTGCAAATAGACACAAAAAGCTGGAGTAACTCTGCGGGACAGGCGCACTGCTCTGGAGATAAGGGACGGGTGACGTTTTGGGTCGAGACCCTTCTTCAGACCCTCTTTTCAATCCCCGCACAGCCATGGGCCTATCTAAAAGCCTCTTACACGCTGCTGTCGTACCTGCCCCCTAGAGCGTGTTCCAGGCACCCACCACACTCGGTGTAGAAAAACTTGCCCTGCACATCTCTTTAAATTTGGACTTCTCACAGGCAAGAAATCACGCCTGTCCTGGATCAAGACCAAGGTTGCAAAATCACTTGCAAGAGACCTATTTATTGTTTAAAGACACAACAATGCTATTTATCACACTTATTTTAAATTTATCTTTAAACTGTCTGGAGAAACTTAAGCTTACACTGCCAACTCGTGGCTATATGGCATTGGCTTTCAAAAATTATTATTTTGCTAAAACTGGTTTGCGATTAATATCCTTCTGGATTTCCTTAAGGAGGAACAGTTGGTGACACCACCAGCGCGGAGATGGACAGATTGGGTTTGCAAATCAAAATGGAGACGATTACTTAACCCCAGCCTATATTTGCCATGGATTGACACAAAATGCTGGAGTAACTCAGCGCGTCTGGCAGCATCTCCGAGATCATGGATCTCGAGGTGAGGTTTCAGGTGGGGGACCTTTCTTCAGACTGATTGTAAGGGGAGGAATTGGAAGCTAGAAAAGACCAGGATAAATCAGCGCTGGCAACAGATGACCTCAGGCAGGGAGGATCCCTGATAAGCTGATTGTTGGTTAGATCCCTGATAAGCTGATTGTTGATCCAAGAGGGACACATCTATGTGAACTGTGAAACTGGTTAACCAACTTGTAGTGGAGGAAGAGGGAGGGAGCAAGTGTGTGTGAGTGTGTGAGTGTGTGAGTGTGTGTGGGAGGGGGATTGGAGGGGAGTGTATGTAGAAGTCACCTATAATTAGAGAATTCAACATTCATAACGTTGGGTTGTAAGCTACCCAAACAAAACGTGAGGTGCCGATCTTCAGTCAAACCTTAAGTAACACACACTACTGACCAGTCTGAAGAAGGGTCTCAACCCAAAACATCGCCCATTCCTTCCCTCCTAAGATGCTGCCTGACCCGCTGAGTTACTCCAGCATTTTGTGAATAAATACCTTCGATTTGTACCAGCATCTGCAGTTAATTTCTTACACTACTGACCAACAATGATCAGCAACACTGCAATTGACATTTCTCTTTGACTTCTTTTCTTCTAACTTATTTTAGTTTAGAGATGCGAACAGGCCCTTCATCCCACTGAGTCCATGCCGACCATCAATCTCGCCTTCACAGTTCTATTTTATCCTACTTTCCCATCCACTTCCTACACACAATCTACAAACCGACATGTTTAAGTTTAGTTACGCACCTCCAGATTCAGGGACAGTTTCTTCCCAGCTGTTTTCAGGCAACTGAACCATCCTATCACCAACTAGAGAGCGGTCCTGACCTACCATCGACCTCATTGTAGACCCTGGGACTATCTTTGATCGGACTTTACTAGACTTTACCTTGCACTAAACGCTATTCCCTTTAATCGGTATATGTACACTGTGGACGGCTTGATTGTAATCATGTCTGTGCTTTTTGCTGGCTGGATAGCGCGCAACAAAAAAGTTCTCACTGTATCTCAGTACGCGTGACAATAAATGAAACTATCAAACTATCATTGGTGATGTTTCGGGTCAGAACCCTTCAGATCAGTCTGAAGAAGGGACCTTGATCCAAAACGTCACCTATCCAAGTTCTCCAGAGATGCTGCCTGAGCCGCAGAGTTACTCCAGCACTTTGTGTCCTTTTGCGACTAAAGTCTAGTTTGGCCGGGCGTAGGAAGTGGGAATTCCTAGCGATGTGTGGTGCTGGTGGAGTCTAGGCAGACAGGACAGTTTGAATGCAAGGATGAGAATATTCTAACTACAGCTTCAACCACGACCAGAAGATTGGGTGATTGATTCTCTCCACACAAATGGATCTGTTGTGTCCCTTCAAACGGACACAGAGTCTCCGTGTGTTGACACTTCTGTACCTCCAGCCTGATGTATGAAAACGCATACATCCAGATTCAGGGCCAGTTTCATCCTAGCTGCTATCAGGCAACTGAACCGTCAAACCAACAACCAGAGAGCAGTCCTGACCTACCAACTACTTCGCTGGAGACCCTCGGACTATCTTTAATCGGACTTTACTGGACTTGCTATAAACGTTATTCCCTTTATCCTGTATCTGTACACTGTTGATGGCTCAATTATAATAATGTATAGTCTTTCCATTGACTGGTTAGCCCTCAACAAAAAGCTTTTCGCTGTACCCTGGTGCTCGTGACAATGAACTAAACTAATTTAAAGATCTGCTCGTGTTCTGTACTAATGTTTTTTCAATTAATTGTTGACTGCCTGTCAAGCCATTCAAGCTTTTCACTGCACCTCATTACACGTGATAATAATAACTCCTTGGAGAGCAGGAGGGTGAGGAGTGATCTTATAGAGGTGAACAAAATCATGAGAGGAATAGATTGGGTAGATGCACAGATTCTATTGCCCAGAGTGGAGGAATCGAGAACCAGAGGACGTAAGTTTAAGGTGAAGGGGGAAAGATTTAATAGGAATCTGAGGGGTAACTTTTTCACATGAAGGGTGGTGGGTGTATGGAACAAGCTGCCAGAGGAGGTCGTTGAGGCTGGGACTATCGCAAACGTTTACGAAACAATTAAACAGGTACACGGATAGGACAGGTTTAGAGGGATATGGACCAAACGCAGACAGGTGGAACTAGTGTAGATGGGACATGTTGGTCTGTGTGGGCAAGTTGGGCCGAAGGGCCCATTTCCACGCTGTATGACTCTATGAATCTAATAAACTAAATTAAACTAAACTAATGTGGTGTAACTTGAATTTGAACCATTCTGCAGAAAGAAAGTGCACTCTATAACTGCACAGCAACAAATACATCCATTTGTGGCTGGACTATTGCTGACAGGTGATTTAGCAGCTGTTAGTGATTGCACCTAACTTTTCTCCAGCGCTGTGCTGTCAGGGGAACAGGCCAGGACGGTTTCATTAAGGGCAGTAACTGGCTTCCTTACACACCCGTTTGTGTGTGGTCTCAAATACTGAGGGGAATTTTGCCGTGTCACCTTTAACGTGGTCCCCAAAAGAGCCAAGACTGGGTTTGTTTCCTGAACTAATCCTGGGCTCGCTGTCGACAAGATGCAACGCAAGGCTGTCTCAGATAGGCAAGGCAGTAACTGACCACCGATATCTCTTGTGAAGCCCATTCCTCGGCACGGTGAGCTGATCGGTGATTTACGGCTGAACCGTGCGAGTGGGGAAATCCCTTTGGTAAGATGATCTCTGCCTCAGAAGCGTTCCCACTGCCTTGCTGGGCTGTGACGGGTACGGCGTTGGCCTTGTGCCCACAGAAACTGCCCCCGTGAAGCAGTCACTCACTGCCAACAGCGCAAAGTCCCAGAACACATCAGGAGCCAGGGTAGTCCAATTTCCGGCTTCTGACCACAAGATGAAGGATTAACGAGGGGGCAGGAAACAGCAGGAAGCCGTGACTTTCTTGCATTCACCCTGCTGCCTGTTTTCCCTGTAACCCAAGGGGCAGGGGCTGGCGATAAATCTCCATGCACTGTCGCCATCTCTCACAGTCTGTGCTGGAGTACTACATGGGGGGAGGCAGAACAAAATACTCTCAGGCCTCTCTCATACCAGTGGAAATTGGTCAGTGTCTGGACCTTGGCTGGATGGGAACGCCAGGGCAAATGGGCCCAGCATCCCATCATCGTACAAATGTGGTACCCGCCTCCAGCCAGGCTGCGGCCTACAGGGGGGAAGCCACCGAACCAGCCCCTGCTCGTTCCCCGAAGACTGGCCATCGGGTACGGCTCATACGACCTAAAGCGCGGACTAGAGGGCAGCGCGGTGGCGCAGCGGTAGAGTTGCTGCCTTACAGCTTCAGAGACCCAGGTTCGGTCCTGACCACGGGCGCTGTCTGTACGGAGTTTGTACATTCTCCCCGTGACCTGCGTGGGTTTTCTTCGGGTGCTCCGGTTTCCTCCCACTCTCCAAAGCTGTGCCGGTTTGCAGGTTAATTTGGCTTTGGTTAATAAAATTGTAAATTGTCCTGCTAGTGTACGGGGTGATCCGGTCGGCGCGGATTCGATGGGCCGAAGGGCCTGTTTCCGCGCTGCATGTCCAAACTACGGGAGGGGACTCTAACCAGAGACCGGGAGGATGGAGCCGGCGACGATGCCAGATGCGATGGGCGAGGAGCTAAGCCGGTCGGAGAGGAGGCCCTGCAGCAGCCTGGGGCTCGCCTGCATCGAGCACCCCTAATAACAACCAGAGAGCGAATTGGACTTTGAAAATGGCGCCAACACCTGGCTCCTCTTGCATGCGGGCTCAGTGGACTATTTCTGTACACTTTGCTAGTCGGGGACTGGGCTTAAGTGTGGTGATACGTTACTGGACTCTATGTAAGAAAATAATTTAATTGTATGTTTGTACGAGACAATAAAAGCACCATTGAACCGCTGGTGCTCCAGTCTAGTTTAGAGATACAACATGGAAACAGGCCCTTCACTCTAAATCTACACTGACTATCAATCACCCGTACACTAGCTCCACCCCACACACCAGGGGCAATTTACAGAAGCCAATTAACCTACAAGCCTGCACGTCTTTGGAATGTTGGAGGAAACTGGAGAAAACCCATGTGGTCAGAGAGAGAGCGTGCAAACTCCATACAGGCAGTATTCGATCCGTAGTCAGGATCGAACCCGGGTCTCTGGGGCTGCGAGGCAGCATCTCTACCTGCTGCGCCACCGTGCCGCCCCAACGTGGTCTTGCTCTGTTAAAGGTATAAGTTGTTGCCCTCATCAATCACTTAACTCTGCACTCTCTTATTACCGGCTTGCTGCTGCTGCTGGAATTATTCCGGACTTCCTCTCTAAAGTCCCCTGGTTAAATATTTCCTCAGGCTATCTTCTGCCACGAGGGCAATTCTATTTAGGTTAATTGGCTTCTGTAAATTGTTGCTTGTGTGTAGGATAGTGCTAGTGTACGGGGTGATCGTTGGTCAATGCGGACCTGGTGAGCCGAAGGGCTCGTTTCCACGCTGTATCTCAAGTTAGCTAAACTTTAGACTTTAGAGATCTAGCGCGGAAACGGGTCCTTCAGCCCACCAGGTCTGCAGCAACCAGCGATCACCCGATACACCCAGCACTACCCTACACACTAGGGACAATGCACAATTTTACTGAAGCCAATTAACCTACAAACCTGCACGTCTTTGGAGCGTGGAAAGAAACCGGACCACCCGGAGAAAACCCACACGGTCCAAGGGAGAACGTACAAACCCTGTACAGACAGCATCTGTAGTCAGGACCGAACCCGGGTCTCTGGCGCTGTGAGGCAGCCACTCTGTGAGGAAATCCCACAGATGAGGGGCTTCAGAGACCAGTGTGCTGCAGACTGACCTTATGCGAGGTAACGCACGAGGCCAAAGTGGGAGATACCCTTGATTTTCTGGGAGTTCCAGAGCTAGAGGAGGGGAACTAGTGGAGAAGCGTCAGAACGGGGCAATGACTAGTTTAGCAGCAACATGCGGTGGGCCAGAGGACGGTGCAGGTCATGGATCGTGGCAGGGCCGTTTTTACAGCATTATGGGCCCCCGGGCAAAGCAGTGTACTGGGGCCCCTACCGTTACTCTCCCTCACCCCCCTTTCCCTACCAGGCCCCCCCTGTCATGCCGGCGAAAAGCACTTACCGAAAAGCACTTAGCGATGGACTTAGGGTGCTACATTGTTGCGAAAAGCACTTACAGATCGCTGTGAGAAGCACTTAGTGACCGAAAATGTTGCGAAAAAAGCACTTATTGAACCTACATTTTTAAAGTAGTATTTATTTATTGCAAGTCACTTAACATACACAGATCAGCATGGGGCCCCTATGCTTGTGGGCCCCCGGGCAAGTGCCCATCAGGCCCAATGCGTTAAGACGGCCCTGGATCGTGGAGGTATCGACATTGCCTTGATGCATACTTGAAAGCGGGGCAAGGTGTGAAACAAGACCTATAGGAGACATCGTGTACAGCAGGTGGCACGGTGGCGCAGCGGTACAGTTGCAGCCTTACAGCGCCAGGGACCTGGGTTCGATCCTGTCAGTATGGAGTTCGTACATTCTCTCTGTGACTACATGGATTTTCTCCGGGTGCTCCGGTTTCCTCCCACACTCTAGGTTTGTAGGTTAATTGGCTGTGGTAAAGGACAATTGTCCCTCAATTGTTACTAGGGACAATTAACAACCTGTTAATTGTCCCTAGTGTGTAGGATAGAGCTAGTGTACGGGTGATTGCTGATCGGCGTGGATTCGGTGGGTGTCGGGTCTGTTTCCGCGCTGTATCTCTAAACTAAAACGATAAAGACTAAAGCATACCAAGGGTTGGTAGACTCCCCGTCTTCTTACAAATTTATATCCAGCACGAAAGACAAAATGGAAAATCAGTTTCATTGAACTACAACTAATGTTTTGGATTCAACTGTTGTTGAGTGTGTCCTTACCTCCTTCAAGTGTTGAGTAACAAAACCACGTAGGCTAAATAGCACACATGCTTATCTGTTTAGCTGGTTCTTTTGTGTTTAGCCGAATGTAACAGTGGTTTAACAAGTTCTACACAGGTAGAAAGAGCCTTGATCATTCAGATTGAATTGATTGAAAGGTACAGCATGGAAACTGGCCCTTTGGCCCATCGAGTCTTCACTGACCTTCGGCCGGGCGGCACAGTGGTGCAGCGGTAGTTTCTGCCTCACAGCGCCAGTGGCCCAGCCTCGATCCTGACTATGGATGCTGTCTGTGCGGAGTTTGCACATACTCCCTATGACCAAAGGGCCTCCGGGTGCTTCCAAAGACATGCAGGTTTGTATGTTAACTGGCCCTCTGGTTGTAGGTTGCCCCTGGTGTGTAGGGAGTGGATGAGAAAGTGGGATAACATAGAAGTTTGCGTGAAGGGGAGATCGATGGCGGGAGAGAACTCTGTGGGCCGAAGGACCCGTTTCCACGCTGGATGTCTAAAATTAAACTAAGTTCAGAGGTGAGAGTGGTACCCATTAAATCCATGGCCTAAAACATTCATTTAAGGGGGACACGGTGGTGCAGTGGTAGAGTTGCTGCCTTACAGCGCCAAAGACCCAGATTTGATCCTGACTCCGGGCACTTGTCTGGACAGAGTTTGTACACTCACTCCGTGACCTGCGTGGGTTTTCTCAGAGATCTTCGATTTCCTCCCACACTTCAAAGACGTAGGTTAATTGGCTTGGAATAAATGTAAATTGTCCCTCGTGTGTGTAGGATAGTGTCAATGTGCGGGGGATCGCTGGTTGGCGCGGACTCGGTGGGCCGAAAGGGCCTGTTTCAGCACTCGATCTCTAAACTAAACTAAACTACGATTAATAATCTTTCACAACATTTTTTTTTTTTTTTGCAAGGCTTCAAGATAATGGAGTCAGATTTTGTCTTTGGGGACGTGGAGGCAGGCATTATCTGGGAGTTGCCTGTAAATAAACCTTCGGCGATAAAAAAACGAAGACAATATTTTCCCTGAGAAATGTCCTTGTGAGTTTCAAGGCTTCAGTGACCTGCAGTAACCTCTCTGAGGGCAACAACAAAACCAGAATCTTTACACTCAGGGATGCCCTGACCTATAGGCAAAAATAACGGATTTCTAAGCAGAAATGATTCAAGTTCTTTCTTACTTTAATATAACAATAATAAATATAGTTATTTAAATGACATTTAAATTATTAATTATAAATAAATGCAATGAATCATATATAATTACAAATCGTTCATCAATTGATTAATTCTTCATTAATTATAACTAATAATATTTAATGTAACAATTATATTTAAACAACTGGTTCTCGATTCCCCTACCCTGGGTGAAATGAAGAGAGTTTTTCCCAGCGTAGGTGAATCAGGAACCAGAGGCCATGGGTTTCAGGTGAGAGGGACCGATTTAATAGGAACCTGAGGGGCAACATTTTCACCCAGAGGGTGGTGGATATATGGAAGAAACTGCCATAGATAGCTGGAGGTAGTTGAGGCAGGGACTATAACAACATTTAAAAGACACTTGGACAGGTACATGGCTGGGAAAGGTTTACAGGGATATGGCCCCAACACAGGCAAATGGGACCAGCTTCGATGGGGCATTGTGGTCGGCATCGATGAGTTGGGCCGAAGGGCCCATTTCCATGCTGTGTGACTCCAAAACTCTGAAAACTGTCACAGGGTTTAGTGCTTTAGAGTTATATACAGCATGGAAATTGGCATTTGAACCCATCAAGTCCATGTTGACCATCAACTGCCCATTTACACTGATCCAGTCTTGTTCTCCCACATTCCCCACAAATTCTTCCACCAGCATACACACCAGGGCAATTCACCATGGCAAATTATTCTACAAGTTTAACCTACAAGGCCGGCACAGTGGGGCAGCGGTAGAGCTGCTGCCTTAGAGTGCCAAAACCCCGGGTTCGATCCTGACTACAGGTGCTGCCTGTGCAGAGTTTGCACGTTCTCCCTGTGACCGTGTGGGTTTTCTCCAGGTGCTTTGGTTTCCTCCCACATCCCAATGCCGTGCGAATTTGTAGGTTAATTGGCTTCTGAAGATTGTCCCTAATGTGCAGGAATAGAAAGTGGGATAACATAGAACTAGTGTACAGGTGAAAAATGTTCCGATGTTGGGAGAGTCCAGACACCACGGCCTTCCACATGAGAGCAGCCATGAATGGATTCAGTCAAGCATGACATCCACGCTCTCAGCCTGCCTGTGCACTGCCTTATAATTTGGCAGCTTCTCCTGTCTTTACTCTGTTACAGACCCAGGTGACTACTAACCCCCAATTTATTTTCATCATCACTTTCCCCGTGTGTTCCCAGTCCCTTCATTCCTTCATTTTGCCGAAACTCAGGCTTTGTACTTTACTTTGGACTCGAGAGATACAGCCTGGAAACAGGCCCTTCGGCCCACCGAGCCCACACCGACCATCAATCACCTAAGCACTAGTTCCACTCTCCACAGCAGGGGCAATTTACTGAAACCAATCAACCTTCAAACCTGTACGTCTTTGGAGTGTGTGAGGAAACCGGAGCACCCGGATAAAACCCGCATGGAAGTCCCACACCGAAGAACGTAAAAACCCCGTACAGACAGCAGCCGTAGTCAGGATCAAACCTGGGTCTCTGGCGCTGTGAGGCAGCAACTCTACCGCTGCGCCACCGTGCCGCCTTTCCACCTCTGGAATTCTTTCTCTCAACACCTCCATTCCTTCGTCCCATAAGACAATGAGACATAGGAGCAGAATTAGGTCTTTTGGCCCATCAAGTCTACTCCACCATTTACTCATGGGTGGTCTATCTTTCTCTCTCAACCCCATTCCCCTGCCTTCTCCCCATAACTCCTGACACCCTTACTAATCAAGAACCTATCAATCTCCGCTTTAAAAATATCCAATGAATAGCCTTCCACCACTGTCTGTGGCGATGAATTCCACAGATTCATCCCCCTCTGCCTCAAAAATTCCTGCTCAGGAATCTCCTCAGCACCCTCTCCCGTCCATCAGAGTCTGGCCTACACTGGTCGCCACAGTATTTATCTGACTGCGAACTTAGACACAGACTCTTTGATTCACCTCGTAGGTTTGGAGTGCCGTTGGCATTCATCATTAACAGCTTCTTTTCCACACGGATGACCACAGTGATTATTAATAGTGCCTTCTGCTGATGCTGCAGCAGTCTTTCTCAATCTGTAAGGTTAGGATTGGCAAGGATTGGCCCGGTGTCGGGAACTTTGTACAGGAAGCTTGGCTCCACAGTTGGCTTGTCATGTACCTGGGATGATACTGACCTTACATGACGCTGGTCTGTGATGTACAGTAATGCCACGTAGCAGAAAGGGACTATACAAAATTACCCCAGCCTTCACTCCCCGCATGGCAGGGGCTGTTAGGCGTACAGTGCCACAGCCACTGCCCCACGCTATATCATGCTTTCATAGGTTCATAAGTCATAGGAGCAGAACTAGGCCATTCAGCCCAACATGTCTACTCCGCCATTCGATCGTGGCTGATCTATCTTTCCCTTTAATTTTTTTAGCTTAGTTTAGAGATACAGCGCTGCAATGGGGCCTTTGGCCCACCGTGTCCGCACCGACCAGCGATCCCCGCACACTGGCAGTATCTTACACGTTAGTCAAGTCAAGTCAAGTCAATTTTATTTGTATAGCACATTTAAAAACAACCCACGTTGACCAAAGTGCTGTACATCAGTTCAGGTACTAAAGAACGAACATACAATGGCACACAAACATAACAGCACATACATAAACAGTTCACAGCGCCCCCTCAGAGGGCCTCAAACGCTAGGGAGTAGAAATAGGTTTTGAGCCTGGACTTAAAGGAGTCGATGGAGGGGGCAGTTCTGATGGGGAGAGGGATGCTGTTCCACAGTCTCGGAGCTGCAACCGCAAAAGCGCGGTCACCCCTGAGCTTAAGCCTAGACCGCGGGATAGTGAGTAGCCCCAAGTCGGCTGACCTGAGGGACCTGGAGATAGAGTGGTGGGTTAGAAGATTTTTGATATGGGGGGGTGGCAAGCCCGTTTAGGGCTTTGTATGTGAATAGGAGGAGCTTGAAGTTGATTCTGTACCGTACTGGGAGCCAGTGGAGAGAGGCCAGAATCGGGGTGATGTGGTCCCTTTTACGGGTACCCGTCAGGAGTCTCGCTGCGACGTTTTGGACCAATTGCAGGCGGGACAGGGATGATTGGCTGATCCCAGTGTATAGGGAGTTGCAGTAGTCTAGGCGGGAGGAGATGAATGCGTGGATGGTTTTTTCAATGTCTTCAAATTGAAGGAATGGTTTTATTTTAGCTATGGTACGAAGCTGGAAGAAACTGGCTTTAGAGATAATTTACAATTTTTACCAAAGCCAGTTAATCTACAAACATGGGTTTTCTCTGGGTGCTCCGGTTTCCTCACACACTCCAAAGATGTACACAGTAAATTTCCCCGGTGTGGAACGAATAAAGGAATATATTATTATTATTATTATTATTATTATTATTATTAGGTTTGTACGTTATTTGGCTTTGGTAAAAATTGTAAATTGTCCTTTTGACCTGACTCGTCAATGCCGACCAAGATGCCAATTAAACCAGTCCAATTAGCCTGCATTTGGCACATATCTCTCTAAACCTCTCCTATCCATGAACCCGTCCAAATATCTTTTACTATAACAGCATTTAAACGAGACTAGGACAGGGACATGAGTAGGGAAGCTTTAGAGGGATAGGGGACAAACGCAGGCAAATGGGACTAGCTTAGATGGGGCATGTTGGTCAGCATGGGCAGGATGGGCTGAAGGGCCTGCTTCTGTTTCCTGTGACGCTTTGACTCTGTGGTGTTTATGTACCTGCCTCAACCACTTCCTCTGGCAGCTTGGCTCACATACACAGCACCCCAGAGATACATCTCAGCCGCCCAAATCCACCACGTTTATAAACAGAGTCAGCTCGTAACAATCTGCCTAATGGAGCCAGGGTTTAACATCTCAATATATAGGACAAAGCAGGCTTCACTCTCCATTCCCTCATCTTGAGACAACATTTTGTTCATCTCAGAGCAGAATTAGGCCATTCAGCCCATCAAATCTACTCCGCCATTCAATCATGGCGGATCTCTCTTTCCCTCTCAATCCCGTTCTGTCTTCTCCCCGTAACCCCTGACATCCTTACCAATCAAGAATCAGTCAATCTCCACAGTAAAAATATCCATTGGCCTTCACAGTCTTCTGTGGCAATGAATTCCACAGATTCCCTCTGACTAAAGAAATTCCTCCACATCTCCTTTTTAAAGGCACATCCTTTTATTCTGAGGCTATGGCCTCCGGTCCTAGACTCTCCCACTAGTGGAAACATCCTCTCCACATCCACTCTATCTAATAGTGAAATAGGCCTTTCACTATTCGTCATGTTTTGTGTAGTTAAACACAACTTATTATCTTGAAAATCATGTACCAATGATAGGTCCACATTAGCTGACACACCAACCACTTTGAAGTCATTTCCTCACCAAAGTATCACACTGAATTTACAGATAAGAAGCAGATACATGTGGTTGCTTATTTTTTGAACCAACCTCCTCTCACCTCACCACGTCCCACACTGATATTTCCCATCCCCCTTCGAGAGTTCAGCTACAATTCCCTTTAATATATCTTATTTAGTTTATTATAGTCACGTTTTATAGGTACTGTGAAAAGCTTTTTTGTTGCGTGCTATCCAGTCAGCGGAAAGGCTGTGCATGATTACAATCAATCCGACAACAGTGTACAGTTACAGGATAAAGGGAATAACATTTAGTGCAAGCTAAGAGTCTGAAGAAGGGTCTCGACCTGAAATGTTACCTATTCCTTTTCTCCAGCAATGCTGCCTGACCCGCTGAGTTACTCCAGCATTTTGTGCGATCTCTAGTGCAAGATCAAGTCCAGTGAAATCCAATTCAAGATTGTCCAGAGGTCTCCAATGAGGTAGAGGGGAGGTCAGGACCGCTCTCTAGTTGGTGGTAGGACGGTTCAGTTGCCTGATAACAGTTGGGAAGAAACTGTCCCTGAATCTGGAGGTGTGTGTTTTCACACTTCTGTACCTCCTGCCTGATGTGAGAGGGGAGAAGAGGGTGTGACTTGTCCCGGATTATGCTGCTGGCCTTGCTGAGGCAGCGTGAAGTGTAGATGGGGGTCAATGGAAGGGAGGTTTGGTATGTGTGATGGTCTGGGCTGCGTTCACAACTCTCTCTGCAATTTCTTGCAGTCTTGGATGGAGCTACGCAGTCACAGGGAGAACGTACAAACTCCGTACAAACAGTACCGGTAGTAAGGATCAAACAGGAGTCCCTGGCGCTGTAAGGCAGCAACTCTACCGCTGCACCACTGTGCCGTCCCATTCTACTAACAAAACCTCAGACACAGTCATAGTCATACAGCGTGTAAACAGGCCCTTAGGCCTAACTTGGCCGGCACCGGCCAACATGTCCCATCTACACTAGTTCCACCTGCCCACATCCTTCTAAAGCTACCCTATCCATGTATCTGTCTAATTGTTTCCTAAAGGGTGCAACAGTCCCTGCCTCAACTACTTCCTCTAGCAGCTCGTTCCATACACCCACCACCCTTTGTCACACCCACCACACTTTGTGTGAAAGACGTTTCTATTTAATTCTATTTAAGCGAGCAGGTTTTTGTGCAGCAGGGAACACCTACAGAATGATGCCTCAGCTCAAAACATGCTACTGATATCCCCCCCCACCAACCCTCCCCCCCCCCCACCCCCACCAACGTTAGTGCACGCAACACTTTCCCTGCTCATTATAGTCACGTTAACAAGTCACGGTACAATGAGGTGCCAATGGGGCAGAACTCTCAGCTCCTGCCTATGTAAACAAAGCGCTGAAAGTGCTCTTGGTTCAAGTCCGATGCACGGACACATACTACCACTTGCCATCTCGGTGGCTGTGACACCCCTCTGTTTAATGGTCCCCTTTAACCACCTTCTGTGTTTACAGAAGCCAGCTCATGGCTCCGGCCACGAGCAGTGAAACAACCTCTTATCTTAAGCATTTATTTAGTCCTTGGCGCCAGAGGAGCGCTGGCAACATAAAGCCAACCTTTGCCCATGACCTAGGCAGACACAGCAGGCTGCTATGTAAATTTTAACCTCTATCCAGGTCCTAACGTGCAAGCACAGAGGCTTCTTGTGAATTGATTCACAGTTTGACTGGGGATCAAGCACCTCATTGTGTGCGCTGGCTCCTCCCAATCCAAACCTGGCCATAACCAGGCACCTCCCTCTGACATTGGGAGTGTGGCTGCACTCCCCAAGGTTGCTACCTTGACAACGACCCCGTGACCCGTCAAAGGTCGGGGCTCGAGATTCTCCACCAAAACCTCGCCAGCTGGTACCAGTCATACAATGAAAATAAAGATAATTCTAATATAGAAAATATAGATAATAGAGAAAATAGAAGATAATTCTTCTCGGGTGACAATTGTCCTCTGTACATTGCCCCCAGTTTAATTTGGTCTAGAGACACAGTGCAGAAACAGGCCCTTCGGCCTACCGAGTCGGCGCCGACCAGTGGTTACCCTGCCCAATACACTGTCCTATGCACACTATTTACAATTTTACCAAAGCAAATTAACCTACAAACCTGTGCGCCATTTGAGTGCGGGAGGAAACTGGAGCAACTGAAGAAAGCTCACGCAGTCACGGGGAACGTATGAACTCTGTACAGACAGCACCCGTGGTCAGGATCGAACCCGGGTCTCTAGCGCTGTAAGGCAGCAACTCTACCGCTGCGCCACCGGGCCACCCCTAGTGTGTAGGGAATGGATGATAGAGTGGGAGAACCTAGAAATAATGTGAACAGGTGATCAATAGTTGATCAATCACCAGGTAGAGTGCGGCCATGACCTCCCATCTACCTCATTGGAGACCTTTGAACTATCTTTAATCAGACTTTAGTTATATTTTTATATATCTTTATATCTTTATATATATTATGTAGGTTTACAAGAACAATCCCAGGAATGAGTGGGTTAACACACGATGAGCGATTGTTGGCGCTCGGCCTGTACTCGCTGGAGTTTAGAAGGATGAGGAGGGACATCATTGAAACTTACCGAATAGTGAAAGGCTTGGATAGAGTGGATGTGGAGTGGATGTTTCCACTAGTGGGAGAGTCTAGGACTAGAGGTCATAGCCTCAGAATTAAATGGCGTTCCTTTAGGAAGGAGATGAGGAGAAATTTCTTTAGTCAGAGGGTGGTGAATCTGTCGAATTTGTCACAGAAGGTTGTGGAGGACAAGTCAATGGATATTTTTAAGGCGGAGATAGATAGATTCTTGATTAGTACGGGTGTCAGGGGTTATGGGGAGAAGACAGGAGAATAGGGTTAGGAGGAAGAGATAGATTAGCCATGAAGGAATGGCGGAGTAGACGATAAGGCAGAGTGGCTTTATTCTGCTCCTATCACTTATGGCCTTATGATACTAAATGTTGTACCCTTTATCCTTTATCTGTGCCCTGTGGATGGCTTGATTGTCTTCACGTACAGTCTCTTCCTTGACTGGAAAGCATATTCACTCAAATGCCTGTTCTTATGTATTTGGAAAAATTACCCGCTGCCATCTACTGTAGGCTGTGCGTCTGTTGTGTGTTCTATGTCCGTAGTGTGCTGTGTGTCTGTGGTCTGCATACCTAGACATTGTGTGTCTGCCTTGCACTGTTTAACTACCAGGCTGTCGGAAGCTTTGAGGAAGCCTCACAGATGAATAGAACGTAGGACGTTCTACTAATGGACATGGACATTGGTGTCCCACAGGAAGAGGCCTTCCGGCCCTCAATGCCTGCGCCGAATCCGCTGACTGGATAGCACTCAACAAAAAGCTTTTCACCGTACCTTGGTACACATGACAATAATAAACAAAACTAAACTAAACATGGAGGAAGGAACTGCAGATGCTAGTTTAAACCGAAGATAGACACAAAAAAAATGGAGTAACTCAGGGGGACAGGCAGTATCTCTGGATAGAAGGAATGGGTGATGTTTCGAGTCGAGACCCTTTTTCAGACAAACGTCACCCATTCCTTTTCTC
This sequence comes from Rhinoraja longicauda, assembly GCF_053455715.1. Taxonomy (NCBI): domain Eukaryota; kingdom Metazoa; phylum Chordata; class Chondrichthyes; order Rajiformes; family Arhynchobatidae; genus Rhinoraja; species Rhinoraja longicauda. The sequence continues at coordinate 23,830,275 of NC_135972.1, read as the reverse complement.
CAGAGATTCTGCCGGTCCCGCTGAGTTTCTCCAGCTTTTTGTGTCTATGCTGCCAAGTGATAGGTGGATACAGGTGAAGTGCCGGTGTGGGGGGGGGGGGGGAGGGGAGGGGGTAAGTGGGGAGCGGCTTGATTCGCAGATGGGTGGAACAAGCCTAGAGATGAAGTGGAGACAATGGGGTGCCAGACAGGGAGAGAAGAGGAGGGAAATGCAAAGCCAGAGGGATGAATATAGGTTTGAAGGGGATGGTGGGAAGGGGAAAGGAGGAGGGAGCAGAATAGTGGGAGAAAGGGTACACACCAGGATGGGGTACAGGAAAGAGTAGGGGAGGGGGAGAAAGGGGACGAGGATTGTTATCTAAAATGGGAGAATTCAACGTTCATACTGTTCATAAGCTAATTCAAGTCATGCCAGTTCATTAAAAAAAATGTCTGGTTCAATAATATACTTCATCATGCGCTTCTGAGAAGAAAATTCACAGTCACACAGTATGGAAACAGGCCCTTCGGCCCAACGTGCCCCATCTATACTCGTCCTACCTCAATGCGTTTGGCCCATATCCCTTTAATACCTTTGCTATCCATGTACCTGTCCAAATGACTTTTAAATGCGGTTATAGTACCGACCTCAACTACCTCCTCTGGCAGCTTGTTACATATACCCACCACACACTGTGTGAAAACGTTGCCCCTCAAGTTCCTATTACATCTTTCCCATCTCAACTTAAACCTAAGTCCTCTGGTTCTTGATTCTGTTGTGTACACTTGATTTACTTTGTCTTATTAGGTTCACCCGAGTGTTTTTCATGCAGTTTTGCCTGTTTTGGACCAAACGAACAGAAGCCTTTCTCTTGCCTGCCTCTGGTCGACCCAGTCTACGCCCTACTAATGGACATTGGTGTCCCATTGCAACTTGCTTGGCCAACATCTCCCCTCAGCTAGTGTCAAAAAGCATGACATGAACCGTATCAAAATAGGCAGCGTGTTCCCATCAAACAAGCCCAGACAAGTACTAGCAGAGTTCTATAATTCAGATCCGAGGGTAAAATACGCACCTGTTTCCTGGATCCATTGAAAAACAGGCAGCAGAGAAGGTGACAACACGGGAAACACTGGGACTGTGAAGGTTCATTGGTTCTCCAACAACCCTGCTCTTTATCACAGCCCTGGAAACGCTTCTTGGGTCTGGTGTCATAGAACCACACGGCATGGAAACAGGCCCTTCGGCCCAACTTGTCCATGCCGACCAAGACGCCCATCTAAGCCAGTTCCATTTGCCTGCGCTTGAACTGCATCCCTCTAAACCTTTTCCATCCATGTCTCACTGAGTTCACACCAGCTCTCAAGCACCGTTTACACTAACCCTGCACTAATCCCATTTTATTCTGCCCACATTCCCGTTAGCTTCAATCAATTAATAACCGGATTCAGCACATATGCCATTATTTTCACAACAGGTGGGATTAGGATGAATCTTGGATTAAATTAAAGAATTACAGCAGGGGTATGTTGAGGGATACAATCTGGACAGCCATGGAAGATGAATGTTCCTGATTTAGAGATTAATTGGCTGAGGGACCTTTTTCAGAAACAGAACCCTTAACGTATCCAAGGGATGGGCTGTACTTTTAAACAGTGGCTTATTTTTACACTGCCCCCGATTCCCTCAACATCTAAAAATCTATCAGTCAGTCTATGCCTGGAGCGCACCCAGTGACCGAATCTCCACTGCACTCCTGGCTAAAGTAGTCTAAAGACTTTGCTGCCTTTCTAGATATTTCCAGATATTTTTTTGGCGGAATTCCTTTAGTCAGAGGGTGGTGAATCTGTGGAATTCGTTGCCACAGACGGCTGTGGAGGCCGTGTCAATGGACAGTTTTAAGGTGGAGATTGACCGATTCTTGATTAATAAGTGTGTCAGGAGATATGGGAAGAAGGCAGGAGAATGGAGTTCAGAGGGAATGATGGGTAAACCATGATTGAATGGCGGAGTAGACTTGACGGGTCGAATGACCTAATTCTGCTCTGACACCTCATGAACTTGTGAAAATTCTGGGGTAAGTAAAGGTGATAATAAAGGAATTAATGAACCATTCGTTCTAGACACCCCAGCCAGGGTAATCACCGTGCCTGCATCTGCCCTGTCAGCATTTTGCACATGTCAATGAAATCAACTCACATTCTTTTAAACACAACTGCGTACAGGGCTGATATGTCTCGCCATGCCTCCTTTTTTTCCAATTAAATCGCCTCTCATTTTCCGGCCCACAGATAGACAGAGGTTGACAGGTTCATATCCCAATCCAACAAGGCAAACCCAAGCCAGACTTTGCGGTGGACCTCAGACTGTAGAGACACAGCCTGGAAACAGACCCGATGGCCCACCAATTCCACACTGACCAGCAATCACCCCGTACACCAGCAATATCCTACACACTAGGGAACCTGGGTTCGATCCTGACCACGGGTGCTGTCTGCACGGAGTCTGCACGTTTTCCATGTGACCGAGTGGGTTTTCAACGATTTCATCCCACACTCCAAAGACGGACAGGTTTATTGGCTTCCCTAAATTGTAAACTGCCCCTCGTGTGTAGGTAGGTTAGTGCTAGTGTACGGGGTGATCGCTGGTCGGTGCAGACTCGGTGGGCAGAAGGGCCTGTTTCTACGCTGTATCTTTAAAGCCTAAAGACTTTGGAGCCTGGATCATACCAGGGGTATTTATTGATGTTGGTTTTCTTATTGTCGTGTGTAACTGAGATGGAGTGAAAAACTTTTTTTTCTAAAGTCTAACGACAGACAGCATGGAAAGAGGCCCCTCGGCCCATCGAGTCCGTGCCTACTATCGACCAGATCCTCTCACACTAATCCTACATGAATCTCCTTGCATCTAATTCTCCCCGTCTTGCCAACACCACCAAACCCAGGAATGAATATAAACACATCACCTCCTCCCACACCGTATAAATCCAGCTTCTCATAATGTATACTTTAAAAAGGCCAACCGGGGCGAAGGAAGGAGCAACAGTTTCTGGAGTTGATTTATTTTGAAGTGTTTGATATCTGGGTTTCGTGTTGAAGGTGTGCTGAGATTGGTGTTGAATTAACTGTGGCACAGACACTGAAACAACATGGGGGGGGGGGGAACAGAAGGTTTGAGAAGCAGGATCATTATGCAGTCTTTATGCTTTGAGTTGCAGTCACCTGAAACACACAAGGACACATTGATTCCCCCCACCGCCAGGCAACTCCACATCTCCAGAGATGGCCCCTGTGCGAATTGTCGAAACACAGAGCATTAGTTTTGTTTTAAACTATTGCTTCCACTGAATTGCCCTTTTTTTCTTAGAAAAAAAGGGAAACCAGTCCCTGGACATTGAATCCCTGGAGAATCCCACCACACGTCCACAGTTACCAACCGGCCCCACGCACTTAAAGGTACAGGCCCCGGCGAGATTACTCAAGCCGCTGGGTGATATACAGCTCATGAGTTCAGCTTAGTTTAGTTCAGAGATACAGTGCAGAAACAGGCCCTTCAGCCTACCGAGTCCGTGCCGACCAGCGATCACCTCGTACACCAGCACTATCATACACACACACACTAGGGACAATTTACAATTTTTTACCGAAGCCAATTAACCTACAAACCTTTGGAGTGTGGGAGGAAACTGGAGCACCCGGTGAAAACCCATGCAGGTCACAGGGAAAATGTACAAACTCCGCACCCTTAGTCAGGATCGAACCGGGGTCTCTGGCGCCGTGAGGCAGCAACTCTACCGCTGCGCCACATGACACCCGAGTTGTGAGTAAGCAGGCTCAAATAGCAGTGTGCATCACATCCCGACTCTGTACCTATTCCTCAAGGGCAGCACAGTGACCCAACAGTAGCGTTGCTGCCTCACGGCGCCAGAGACCCGGGTTCAATACTGACTGTGGGTGCTGTCTGTGCGGAGTTTGTACGTTCTCCCTGTGACCGCATGGGTTTTCTCCAGGTGCCTCCCACGTTCCAAAGACGTGCAGGTTTGCAGGTTAATTGGCTTCTATAAATTATCCCTAGTGTGCAGGATATGACTAGTGTAAGTGGGGACCGTTGGTCGGCGTGGGCTTGGTGGGCCGAAGGGCCTGTTTCCATGCAGTACCTCTAGAAGAAAAAGTCTCCATTCAGTTTCTGGGACCACCTCTTAAGAGGTTGTAGTCTGTGCCTAAGCTAAGACCGCAGCTCTGATGTCCTGAATGGTTCTGGCACCAATACGCTGTGTTGACACAACCATTTATTGACCCAAGCTCCCCCACCAGTTCCCAGCGTGGCTGGCAGCTGAAGGAGCCGCACTCTGAGCTGCTGGGGCTTGTTGCTGTGTTAAGAACACTTCAAGAGTGATGTTTCTGATGAAGGGTCCCGACCCGAAACATCACCCATTCCTTCTCTCCAGAGATGCCTCCTGTCCCGCTGAGTTACTCCAGCATTTTGTGTCTATCTCAAGAGTGAGTGTCAGCAGAGGGTGGCAGATCGCCCTGATAGAGTGTCGGCCCATGATCTCCACGGTTGGAGTTCCAGCAACGTCCTGCGGCGTCTCTGCCTCGAACCATCGGAGAAGCGGGCAAGGGAGAAACAATTCCAATAACACGCTCACAATCACACCATCACAGGCCTGGGTAGAGTGGACGTGGAGAGGATGTTTCCACTGGTGGGAGAGTCTAGGACCATAGCCTCAGTATAAAAGGACGTACCTTTAGAAAGGAGACGAGGAGGAATTTCTTTAGTCAGAGGGCGATGAATCTGTGGAATTCGTTTCACACAGACAGCTGTGGAGGCCAAGTCAATGAGTATTTTTAAGGTGGAGATCGATAGATTCTTGATTAGTACGGGTGTCAGGGGTCATGGGGAGAAGGCAGGAGAATGGGGTTGAGAGGGAAAGACAGATCGGCTATGATTGAATGGCGGAGTAGACATGATGGGCTGAATGGCCTCAATCTGCTCCTTATCACATGAACATGATTCAATGTCAAAGTTCCCATTTCTGGAGGTGCCAAATCCTGCATCTCAGAATCAAAATTGGCAGAAAAGTGAACTTTTAAAGATTTCTATCAAAGATAGACACAAAATGCTGGAGTAACCCAGTGGGTCAGGCAGCATCTGTGGAGAACATGAACAGGTGACCTTTTGGGTCGGGACCCTCCTTCAGACTCAAATTTAATTTAATCAAGTTTAATTTAATCAATAAACATGGAGACCATTAACATCGTGGAAGGAGAAGTGACCATGGATGTTGCTATTTAAAAAGGGGTGGTACAGTGGCGTAGTGGTAGGGATGCTGCCCGACAGCGTCAGAGACCTGGGTTTGATCCTGACAACGGGTGCTGTCTTTACAGAGTTTGCACGTTCTCCCTGTGAGCATGTGGGTTTTCTCTCTGGGTGCTCCAGTTTCCTACCACATCCCAAAGACGTACAGGTTTGTAGTTTAATTGGCTTCTGTAAAATTGTCCCTAGTGTGTAGGATAGAACTAGGGACGATCGCATGGGGCGATCGCTGATTGGTGCAAAATCGCTGGGCCGAAGCCATATCTCCAAAGTCTAACGTCACAGCGTCATACAGCGTGGAAACAGGTCCTTCGGCCCAACCTGCCCACACCGACCAATATATCCCATCTACACTCGTCCCATCTGTCCGCGTTTGGCTCATATCCATCTAAACCTATCCTATCCATGTTCCTGTCTAATTGTTTCTTAAACGCTGCGATAGTTCCCGCCTCAACTACCTCCTCTTGCTCCATACACCCACCACCCTTTGTGTAAAAACGTTACCTGTCGGGTTCCTATTAAAGCAGATTATGTCTTCCTTACCACTCTATACACTTGTGTTGCCACTTTCAGGGTGTTTTTGCGATTGGGAAATCCTGCAAAGGATGTCGGGGTCGCTATATAAATGCACATCTTTTGTCCAATTTGATGTCAGGGTGAATCGGCCATTGTAACCGGCTTCTAATCAACAGTGGCAGACAGGGAGAAGGTGAGTGCAAGGCAGAGGCACCAAGTAACAGCCACAGTGTGCACTGAATCCATGCCGGTGTGTCAGGACTCCTTCAACAGCTCACAGTGTGTTCCCTGTCAGCAGGCTGGAACAGATCACGCATTGTGCACACAGAAAATATCCCAATTAATGTGCGAGTACAGGTTGTGACACACTGAAAATAAGGATTTATTGTTGAAAGACATATCTGTGTGGCTGGTGCTTGTTGCTAACTGTGAGGGACCCTTGGGATCGAAGCGATTCATAAATCCTGACTGTGTTACACAGCACAGTGGCGCAGCAGTAGAGTTGCTGCCTCACAGCGCCAGAGACCCGGGTTCCATCGTGACTACGGGTGCCGTCTGTACGAGGTTTGAACGTTCTCCCCGTGACCGCGTGGGTTTTCTCCGGTTTTCCTTCCAAACCCCAAAGACGTGCAGGTTTGTAGGTTAATTGCCCTCCAGTGTGAAGGGAGCGGATGGGAGAGTGGGAGAACATAGAATTAGTGTCAGAGAGTGATGGACAGTTGGTGTGGACTCGGTGGGCCGAAGGGCCTGTTTCCATGCTGTACTTGTAGTTAAGGGATTTAGTTTGGAGATAAGGCGTGGAAACTGGCCCGTCTGCCCACTGGGTCCACGCCGACAAGCAGTCCGATCACCAATTCACACTAGTTCTATCCGACACACTAGGGACAATTTACAAACGCCTACAAACCTGCACATATTTGGAATGTGGGAGGAAACCGGAGCACCTGGATGAAACCCACACGGACACAGGGAGAACGTACAAACTCCGTACAGACAGCACCCGTAGTCAGGATTGAACCCTGATCCCTGGTGCTGTAAGGCAGCAACTCTACCGCTGTGCCACTGTGCCACTGTGCCGCCCCTGCTTCTAATAATGCTCTTAATGCTCTTGTCAGCAACGTAACGTACACCCTTTGGTATTTTTAGCTTGCAGAAACAAAAACCAAAAAAACTATTGGTATTGAAAACATCTTTAGTAAAAATCCTGCTGGAAAAATATCTTAGCTATTGCGGGTCTGGAAACTCTAACGCCTTCTCCAATAGTCTTTATAGCACAAATGTTTATTACACGAGGGTTTTTATTAACACGACTATCACATTAGAGCAGAACTAGGCGACGAGAGTGGATAAAGCAAAGAAGCAGGCGGTACAGTGGCGCAGCGGTAGAGTTGCTGCCTTACAGTGCCAGAAACCCAGGTTTGATCCTGACTACGGGTGCTGTCTGCATGGAGTTTGTACGTTCTCCCTGTGACTGCGTGGGTTTTCTCCTTGGTCATCTGTTGCCGGCCCTGCTTTGTTCTGGCCTCCAGTTCCCTCCCCTCTATTTTCAGTCTGAAGAAGGGACCCGTCCCAAGGGACCCTTTTTCTCCAGAGATGCCGTCTGACCCGCTGAGTTACTCCACCACTCTATCTAAACTTTGCCCGCGTTGTATCTGAACAGGGATTGAGGTAGCAGTCCATATCCAGGATCAAATTCAACAAGAGTCAAGTCTGTCCAAGCATCAGGCTATCTCCTCACAGTCCCCCAGGATGTCACTAATCCAATCAGGAACAGACCTTGTTGAGAAGTTCATCATAGTAAACTGTGCAGCATTCACATCTTGTCACATTGACTTCCACTCAGAAACCACAATAACATTCGCTCGGAACGCAAACACTGAAAGCTCTGTATCTGATTAGTCAACCTAAAGACGCAGAACACTAATGAATGGATAATTTTTTCACCAGCAAAAAAACAGCAGAAACTTAGGCGGTCCAATAAAATCAGCCATTTTTGAATTAATTCACAGAAGTCCTGCTTTCTCACTTCGCTTTCCAGTGTGAAATAATGTCAGGAATTTCTAGTAGGAAAACCGGAGCTTTACATTGGACCTGGACCATAAGATCATTAGACATTGGAGCAGAATTAGGCTATTTGGCCCATCGATTCCGCTCTGCCATTCGATCATGGCTGAGCTATCTTTCCCTCTCAACCCCATTCTCCTGCCTTCTCCCTGTAACCTTTTACATCCTTACTAATCAAAAACTTATCAATCATCACATTAAATATACCCAATTACTTGGCCTCCATCGCCGTCCGTGGTAATGAATTCCACAGATTCCCACCCTCTGGCTAAAGAAATTCCTCTGCATTTCCATTCTAAAGGTACGCCCTTTCATTCTGAGGCTGTGTCCTCTGGTTCTAGACTCTTCCACTAGTGGAAACATCCTCTCCACATCTACTCTATCCAGGCCTTTCACTATTCGGTAGGTTTCAATGAGATCCATCCTCATCTTTCTAAACTCCAGCGAATACAGGCCCACAGCCATCAAATGCATTTTAACCTGCTTTTTTTAACGAGTCCCATTAATGAGTAGTCGCAAGGAATAGCAGATGCTAGTTTGCACAAAAAGACGTCACAGTGGTGCAGCGGTAGAGTTGCTACCTTGCAGTGCTAGAGACCCAGGTTCGATCCTGACTACGGGTGCTGTCTGTACGGAGTTTGTACGTTCTCCCTGTGACTGCGTGGGTTTTCTCCGGATGCTCCGGTTTCCTCCCACACTCCAAAGACGTGCAGGTCTGTAGGTTAATTGGCTTCGGTAAAAACTGTAAATTGTCCCTAGTGTGTGGGATAGTGCTAGTGTACGGGGTGATCGCTGGTCAGCGTGAACTCGGAGGGTCAAAGGGCCTGTTTCCGCACTGCATCTTCAAAGACTAAAGACTAAAGCTGTCTACCGGAACTATGTATGAATGTGGTGTAGCCTGACTGTCCAGTCTGAGGCCCAGATTTCCCCCCCCACCCCCCTCCATTATAAGCTTCAAGCTGGAAAGAAGTATGAAGTGTTGGAGTGCATTGTGTCACAAGGCTGATGCAGGAGAGAGCAGAGACTCCAGCCTTCTGACAGTGAAGAAAATAAACGGCATTAACCGTGTTTCCAAAGCTTTGTCTGAATCTAAATCAGGAAGTAGTTATGAACTACGATGGGGTGGGAGGTGATTAAGTGTCTTGAGAAGTCCAATTAAGCCACTGTGCGATTCTGATGAGCTCAGTGCAGATGCCAGTCACTGTGTTAGTCAGGCCGTGTACAAAGGTGCAACTATTCCGTGGCTGAAAAGACTAAACAAGTATTCGATATTATCAAATTAAGAACATGAGTCTGGAAATTCAACCATATGATACCTCAAACTGTTTTATTCAGCATTAAGCAATGTTACGGAAGGAACTGCAGATGCTAGTTCGCAACGAAGATACACACAAAGTGCTGGAGTAACTCAACGGGTCAGGCAGCATCTCTGGAGAAAAGGAATAGGTGACGTTTTGGGTCGATTGGGTCATCAGTGCTGGCTTTGATTTGTTCTGTACCTTTTCATATCTCTAGTTTCCCAATCTCCCCCGACTCTCAGTCTGAAGGAGGGTCTCGACCCGAAACGTTGCCTATCCCTTTTCTCCAGAGAGACTTCCTGTGATTATACGAGTCCAAATTGATCAATGTTGGTAGTTAGCAATGCATCGAGCTTCTGGATCTATATCTTGACTGGATCGCACGCTTTTCACTGTATCTTGGTACACGTGACAATAATAAACTAAACTAGACATCATTCCAAACTTCAAAATCATTTTATTTCCATTGTGAAATGTAGTCAGAGCATCATTTGTTCACACTGCCATCCTCCTGTAAGCTTAAGATTAGGTTTAAGTTTAGGTTAAGGGTCTGAGATACCAAGGTTCAGAGGACCGGAGACCTGGTCTGTGTAGGACACCTCAGGACACTTCCTCTTCTTCAGCTCACGCCCTGTGATCCCTTGAAAGGGACCCCATTTTAACTTCACGTCCACACATGCATTTCCTCTCCAACTTGTGGATCTTTATTGAAGCCATCAAACTGGATTTCATCATCATCACCACATACATTGAGATTGTAGTTCAAACCCATAACCATCTGACCATCAGTTTACCAGATCACAGTCGCCCAGCGCTAGAGTTTCTGCACCACCAAGATTTTTCGATAGGCGCGTGGATTTGCAGGGATTTGCAGGGATTTGTAGATTCTTGCTATTGAGGGCGTGCAGCATAGGTTTATTAGGTTAATTCCCAGAATGGCGGGACTGTCATATGTTGAAAGACTGGAGCGACTAGGCTTGTATACACTGGAATTAAGAAGGATGAGAGGGGATCTTATCGAAACGTATAAGATTATTAAGGGGTTGGACACATTAGAGGCAGGAAACATGTTCCCAATGTTGGGGGAGTCCAGAACAAGGGGCCACAGTTTAAGAATAAGGGGTAGGCCATTTAGAACAGAGATGAGGAAAAACTTTTTCAGTCAGAGAGTTGTGAATCTGTGGAATTCTCTGCCTCAGAGGGCAGTGGAGGCCAATTCTCTGAATACATTCAAGAGAGTACTAGATAGAGCTCTTAAGGATAGCGGAGTCAGGGGGTATGGGGAGAAAGCAGGAACGGGGTACTGATTGAGAATGATCAGCCATGATCACATTGAATGGCGGTGCTGGCTCAAAGGGCCGAATGGCCTCCTCCTGCACCTATTGTCTATTGAATGGAGGGATAAGGGTCACGTGTAGGCGGAGGAGATTAGGTGCCTTGGCAGCATGTTCGGCACAATGTGGGCCGAAGGGCCTGTTCCTGTGCTGTACCTGTTCTGAATTCTGTGACCTAGTGGCAACGTAAGAAAATAGGAGGCACAGAGGCCAATCGGGCCCTCAAGCTTGTCCTATCATTCAATGCGTTCGTGGCTGATCTACTTTACAGCTTATCTCCTCTTCAAAGCCCTCAATTTTCTGATCTTTCTTTCCCCTTCTTTCCCCTTGTGCTTCATTTGTTTTATCTGTTAGCTGTGACATTATGTTCTGCACTCTGTTTCCTTTCTCTTTTTGTGCTACCCGCTGTACTTGTGAAGGATTTGATTGTGTGCGGTGTGATCGTACTGGATAGCACGCAAAACAACGTTTCTCACTGTATCTCGGGACACTTGACACGGATAACAATGATGTGGAGAGGATGTTCCCACTCGTGGGAGAGTCTAGGACTAGAGGGCGAAGACTCAGAATAAAAGGACGTACCTTTAGAAGGAAGATGCAGAGGAACTTCTTTAGCCACAGGGAGGTGAGTCTGTGGAATTCATTGCCACAGGAGTCCAAGTCATTGAGCATTTTTAAGGCAGAGATTGACAGTCTCTTGATTAGTACGGGTGTCAGAGGTTATGGGAAGAAGGCAGGAAAATGGGGTTGAAAGGGAAAGATAAATCAGCCATAATTGAATGGTGGAGTAGACTCGATGGGCCGAGTGGCCTAATTCTGCTCCGAAGATTTATCACTGCATGGATATAAGATTTGAACTCACTTCTTCTGATGTATGGATGCTAGTTCAGTAATTTAACCACAGTGCTACCATACCCAGAGACTTCATTCTGACTCATCCTATCTTTATCTTGTGCGATTTGGGTCTTTGGGTTTCTAGAAAAGCGCTATATAAATGTAATGCATTATTATTATTATTATTATTATTATATGCAAAGGATAATCATGATCAGGATCCCATTTTGACATGGCACTTCCATGAGTTTGATGGCCTAATTCTGCTCCAATGACGTACGGAAATGATGAATAATGCCAATAAACACCGCTGCCTCGGTCGTCTCCCTGTGCACCTCAGTCTTAAATCGCCACCCCCCCCTAAACCTTATAACGACCAACCAAGCCAGATCACGACTCGTTGCACCCTACAATGTAGAACCTGCCTTGCCAGAGAACGTCAGGCACAACTTTCTGTGAGTGGAACTAATAAATTATCAACATGTACCGACTGAGGAAGGAAGGAAGTCAACCATTGAAAGTGATCACAGGCATCTTCTGCCAAGAGCATTTTGTTTCACTTAAGAGGTCAGGGTTGTCTCACTCACAGAGCAATTTAGAGTTCACCTGCCAGGCGATAACTATTTTTCTGGCCTATCTTAGCCATAATATTTCAATTACCACATAATCGCTCCTCTGTTCGTCAGCATTCACTACTTGTCCCAGGGCACAAATCATTTTCAAGTTTTGAAAAAATCAGACTCCCACTGCAGCTTTGGAAATTGTGTTCGCACCCAGAGCAATCAAACTCCCTCCGAGCCAGATAACACAGTTTTGTGCAGGGAAGGAACTGCAGATGCCTGGTTTACACCGAAGATAGACACAATGTGCTGGAGTAACTCAACGGGACAGGCCACATCTCTGGATAGAAGGAATGCGTAACGTTTCGGGTCGAGACCCTTCTTCAAATTGAGAGTCAGGGGAGAGGGAAACTAGCGGTTACAGTTTATTATTGCCACGTGTAGTGAGGTACAGTGAAAAGCTTTTTTCCTGTGTGCTATCCAGTCAGCGGTAAGACTATACATGATTACAATCAAGCCGTCCACAGTGCGCAGATACAGGATAAAGGGAATAATGTTTAGTGCAGTAACGTCCGATTATAGATAGTCTGAAGGTCTCCAATGAGGTAGATGGGAGGTCAGGACCACTTTCCAGATGTTGGTAGGATGGTTCAGTTGCCTGATAACAGCTGGGAAGAAACTTTTCCCTGAATCTGGAGGTGTGCGTTTTCACACTTCTGTTCCTTTTACAGGAGCGGGGAGCAGAGGGAGTGACCGGGGTGAGACACGTCCTTGGTTATGCTGGTGGCCTTGCCGAGGCAGGGTGAGGTGTAGATGGAGTCAATGGAAGGGAGGTTGGTACGGTAGGATCAGCTCAGGTAAAGTTGAATGCATGCTATTCTCATTGGTACAGTGGTTAGTGTCCCCACCTGTCGAACCTGGGAGACTGGGGTTCAATTCCCGGATGGGGAGTTATAAATTATTGGGGCAGCACGGTGGCGCTACGGTAGAGTTGCTGCCTTGCAGCGCCAGAGACCTGTGCTCGATGCAGACCACGGGTGTTGTCCTCTTCCAACCCCCCCAGTCATCCTACTAATTCCACTGTTCGCACCCCTGTATCCCTCCGTTAACACCTCTTCCCCAGCCAACAATGGGCCATTGTGGGCTCCACTCTTCCCTGGTCACCTGTTGCCGGCCCTGATTTGTTTTAGTCTTTTCCAATCTCCGGTACACTCCCACCTCTACTTTCAGTCTGAAGAAGGGTTCCGACCTGAAATGTCACCTCTCCTTTCTCTCCAGAGATGCTGCCTGACCCGTTGAGTTGCTCCAGCACTTTGTGTCTATCTTTGGTATAAACCAGCATCTGCAGTTCCTTTCTACACTCCAAAGTGCAGCTGTTGTTTCCAAATGCCACGCTGTATTTATGGCTGTTTCTTTAACAACCACTTTGATTCATTTTTAGCTCCTAAAATTAGATAGGGAGGGAGCATCGGGTGGTGGCACGGCGGTGATTACTAATTTTCTTACTGCCCTGAGCTATTCCAATCTCCAAATGCAACCACGCAGCTCAAAGCTGCTCCACACACACAGTCTAGACACCTGCCCCCTTCCCTCTGCTCAGCAAGACCACAGTAAACGTCAGACTTTAGAGATACAGCGTTGGAAACAGGCCCATCGGCCCACCGAGTCCGTGCTGACCAGCGATTGCACTCGCACTAGCCTACACACCAGCGACAATTTACAATTTACAGAAGGCAAATTAACTCACATGCCTGCTCGTCTTTGGGGTGTGGGAGGAAACCGGAGCACCCGGAAGAAACCCACGTGGTCACAGGGAGAACGTACAAACTCCGTGCCGACAGCGCCCGTAGTCAGGATGGAACCTGGGACTCTGGCGCAGTATGGCAGCAACTCATATCATATCATATATCATATATATACAGCCGGAAACGGGCCTTTTCGGCCCTCCAAGTCTGTGCCGCCCAGCGATCCCCGTACATTAACACTATCCTACACCCACTAGGGACAATTTTTACATTTACCCAGCCAATTAACCTACATACCTGTACGTCTTTTGGAGTGTGGGAGGAAACCGAAGATCTCGGAGAAAACCCACGCAGGTCACGGGGAGAACGTACAAACTCCTTACAGTGCAGCACCCGTAGTCAGGATCGAACCTGAGTCTCCGGCGCTGCATTCGCTGTAAAGCAGCAACTCTACCGCTGCGCCACCGTGCCGCCATTCAAATCGAAGAACAAACTCAGCATATGTACACTCTCTCAAATGAGACACAAATGTCAAACTTGAACGAATGCAGTGAAAATTTACAAGGACGTTGCCAAGACTTGAGGGTTTAAGCTATAGGGAGAGATTGGCCAGGCCAGGACTTTATTCCTAGGAGTGCAGGAGGATGAGGGATGATCGTTTAGTGGCAGTTCCATGTATGGACAATTTTAAGTCAGATATTTTATGAGACATTTTTTATGTAGTTCCCTTTCAGAAGACTCAAAACACAGCGTGAATGAGAAACATTTAAATGCTCAGGAACAAAGGAAGTCACCAGGAGTAACTACACTGGACGTTCTGCCTTGTAGCTGTGTCACCACAGCTTCTGAAAGGTGTCTAAATCAAGTTTTAGTTTGGATCTGAAGGAGATGAAATTGCTCCGATATTTGCAACAAATTAATTAATGTTGAAGCAAGGAACTGCAGCTGCGGGTTTACAAAAAAAAGACAAAAAGTGCTGGATTAACTCGGCAGGTCATGCAGCATTTCTGGGGACCATGGATAGGTGACGTTTCGGGTTGGGAACCGTCTTCAGACTGACTGCAGTGGGGTAGTGGGGAAGAAAGCTGTTTGGGAGGAGGGGCAGCACAAAGCTTGGCAAGTAGCAGGTGGATGGAGGTGAGCTGGGCTTTGACATGTAGATGGTTGAACAAAGGGGAGAGATGAATAGATAGAATGTGGATACAAGGTCCGAAGAAGGGCCCCCGACCCAAAACATCACCTACCCTTGTCCTCCAGAGATACTGCCTGACCTGCTGAGTTACTCCAGCACTAAGACTTGTTATCAAAAGATAGGTGTGAGACAAAAGGATGGAAGATTTGCAAGTTGTGAAGCTAGAGGAAAGGATATAGGTGGATGGGGAGGAGGAGGAGGAGGGAAATAGGTATGAGTCCGGGTGGGGGAGGGATGACAGAATGCCGAGGGGAGGGGTTAGTTAGCAAAAATTGAAGAATTAATGTGTTCCTTTGTCCTAGTTTGTAAAGAAAACATCAACTCTCTATATTAAAAATGATGGCTATCAAAGTCAGCGTTTCAATCGTGTGATTGTTAAAATGGAAAATTAATCCTTACCAAATATGTCTTGAACTCAGGAGGTGAAACGTTCAGTAATGGTTAACATCAGACTTCCACCCCATTCAACCCTCACCCAAAAACAACCTCCCGTCTATTGACTCCATCGACACTTCACGCTGCCTCGGCAAGGCCACCAGCATAACCAAGGACCCTTCCTCTTCTCCCCTCTCCCGCTAGGCGAGGTACAGAAGTGTGAAAACGCACACCTCCAGATTCAGACAGTTTCTTCCCAGCTGTTATCAGGTAACTGAACCATCCTATCACCAACTCGAGAACGGACCTGACCTCCCATCTACCACTTTGTAGACCCTCGGACTATCTTTAATCAGACATTACTGGACTCTAGTTTAGTTTGGTTTAGGTTATTGTCATGTATACCGAGGTACAGTGAAAAACTTTTGTTGTGTGCTAACAAGTCTGTAGAAAGACTATGCATGATTACAATCAAGCCGTCCACATTGTGTAGATCCACGATAAAGGGAATAATGTTTAGTGCAAAGTAAACGTTATTCTGTTTATCTTGTATCTGTATACTGTGGACGGGTTGATTGTAATCATGCATTGTCTTTCCGCTGACTGGATAGCACGCAAATAAAAGCTTTTCACTGCACCTCGGTACACATGGCAATAACCTAAACTAAACTAAACTGAACTATGCACAGAAACATGTCTCCAAAAACCTCTAATAACCAACTGCTGAACTTATCAAATGTTTTAGACAATAGACAATAGACAATAGGTGCAGGAGTAGGCCATTCAGCCCTTCGAGCCAGCACCGCCATTCAATGCGATCATGGCTGATCACTCTCAATCAGTACCCCGTTCCTGCCTTCTCCCCATACCCCCTCACTCCGCCATCCTTAAGAGCTCTATCCAGCTCTCTCTTGAAAGCATCCAACGAACTGGCCTCCACTGCCTTCTGAGGCAGAGAATTCCACACCTTCACCACTTTCATCCTCCTGTTTCTAAAGCAGGGCAGCATTAGTAGCACAGCGGTAAAGTTGCTGCCTTACAGCGACAAGAGACCCAGGTTGGATCCTGACTACTGTCTGTCTGCACAGAGTTTGTACATTCTCTCTGTGACCGAGTAGGGTTTTCTCTGGGCGCTCCGGTTTCCACTCACACTCCAAAGATGTACGGCTTTCTAGCTTAATTGGGGTTGGTAAAATTGTAAATTGTGTGTAGGATAGCGATAGCTGGTCAGCATGGACTCGGAGGGCCGAAGAGCCTGTTTCTGTACTGTATCCCGAAAGTCTAAAGTGATCTGGCTTGAATTACTGCCTGAGAAACCCAGCGATAATGTGGTGCCACAATACATTACTGTTCCTTGTGTAGAGTCAGGGCTCGTGCTGTGAACACTGTTAGGCTGAAAGGCTACAGAGCCGGCCAGAACATCACACACACTGACACAAATGTTTGCAATAAGGAAACGCAGACAGATGCTGACAGTTTCTCGAGTGGCATGGTAGTTTGCAGGGAGATTTTGAGACTATGATTGGCTTTTACATTATCGGCTGGTATAGATGGTGTTTATAGTTTTCCCCTTTCTCTGGGGCCATGTAACACAGTAAAACCAGGTGTAACACGGTAATGTCAGGCAGAAAACGTGTTGTGTGTGGTGAGGATAGAAATGACAGGCATTTGGGGCCAATTCAGGACTTCAGGAAGTGAAGCGGTACACATAAGACTTCAGGAAGCGCAGTGGTACACATACCCCGGCTTACATTGACCGCACCAAAGTAGAAATGGTTGCAAGCTTCGAGTTCTTAGGAGTAAATATCACCAGCAACTTGTCCTGGACCTGCCATGTCAAATCAATGACCAAGAGAGCACACCAACGTCTCTACTTCCTGAGAAGGGTTAGGAGGTTCGGCATGCCCCCAACTTCTACAGATGCGCCCTAGAAAGCATTTTATCAGGATGAATCACAGCACGGTTTGGGAACGGCTCCATCGAACACCGCAAGAAATTGCAGAGAGTTGTGGACGCAGCCCAGACCATCACGCAAACCAACCTCCCTTCCATTGACTCCATCTAAACTTCAGGCTGCCTCGGCAAGGCCACCAGTATAGTCAAGTACCAGTCTCACTGTACCCCCGGTCACTCCCACTTCTCCCCTCTCCCATCAGGCAAGAGGTACAGAAGTGTGAAAACGGACACCTCCCAGATTCAGGGACAATAGACAATAGACAATAGACAATAGGTGCAGGAGTAGGCCATTCAGCCCTTCGAGCCAGCACCGCCATTCAATGCGATCATGGCTGATCACTCTCAATCAGTACCCCGTTCCTGCCTTCTCCCCATACCCCCTCACTCCGCTATCCTTAAGAGCTCTATCCAGCTCTCTCTTGAAAGCATCCAACGAACTGGCCTCCACTGCCTTCTGAGGCAGAGAATTCCACACCTTCACCACTCTCTGACTGAAAAAGTTCTTCCTCATCTCCGTTCTAAATGGCCTACCCCTTATTCTTAAACTGTGGCCCCTTGTTCTGGACTCCCCCAACATTGGGAACATGTTTCCTGCCTCTAATGTGTCCAATCCCCTAATTATCTTATATGTTTCAATAAGATCCCCCCTCATCCTTCTAAATTCCAGTGTATACAAGCCCAATCGCTCCAGCCTTTCAACATACGACAGTCCCGCCATTCCGGGAATTAACCTAGTGAACCTACGCTGCACGCCCTCCATAGCAAGAATATCCTTCCTCAAATTTGGAGACCAAAACGGCACACAGTACTCCAGGTACGGTCTCACCAGGGCCCGGTACAACTGTAGAAGGACCTCTTTGCTCCTATACTCAACTCCTCTTGTTATGAAGTCCAACATTCCATTGGCTTTCTTCACTGCCTGCTGTACCTGCATGCTTCCTTTCATTGACTGATGCACTAGGACACCCAGATCTCGTTGAACTCCCCCTCCTCCTAACTTGACACCATTCAGATAATAATCTGCCTTTCTATTCTTACTTCCAAAGTGAATAACCTCACACTTATCTACATTAAACTGCATCTGCCATGTATCCGCCCACTCACACAACCTGTCCAAGTCACCCTGCAGCCTTATTGCATCTTCCTCACAATTCACACTACCCCCCAGCTTAGTATCATCTGCAAATTTGCTAATGGTACTTTTAATCCCTTCGTCTAAGTCATTAATGTATATCGTAAATAGCTGGGGTCCCAGCACCGAACCTTGCGGTACCCCACTGGTCACTGCCTGCCATTCCGAAAGGGACCCATTTATCCCCACTCTTTGCTTTCTGTCTGTCAACCAATTTTCTATCCATGTCAGTACCCTACCCCCAATACCATGTGCCCTAATTTTGCCCACTAATCTCCTATGTGGGACCTTGTCGAAGGCTTTCTGAAAGTCGAGGTACACCACATCCACTGACTCTCCCCTGTCAATTTTCCTAGTTACATCCTCAAAAAATTCCAGTAGATTTGTCAAGCATGATTTCCCCTTCGTAAATCCATGCTGACTCGGAATGATCCTGTTACTGCTATACCAAATGCTCAGCAATTTCGTCTTTTATAATTGACTCCAGCATCTTCCCCATCTTCGTCCCAGCTGTTATCAGGCAACTGAACCATCCTATCACCAACCAGAGAGCGGTTCTGACCAACCATCAAACTCATTGGAGACCCTAGGACAAACTTTAATCGGACTTTATGTTTCACTAAACATTATACCCCTTGTCCTGTATCTGTACACTGTGGACCGATTGTAATCATGTACAGTCCTTTCGTTGACTGGATAGCACGCAACAACAAAAAGCTTTTCACTGT
Organism: Rhinoraja longicauda; assembly: GCF_053455715.1. NCBI lineage: Eukaryota > Metazoa > Chordata > Chondrichthyes > Rajiformes > Arhynchobatidae > Rhinoraja > Rhinoraja longicauda. The sequence continues at coordinate 23,811,246 of NC_135972.1, read as the reverse complement.
ACCCCGGTACACAAGACAATAATAAACTCAACTAAAATATATTCAAAGGAACTCAATTTCTCTCCAATTAATCCAAAATTTTAGATGTCGGCTCATTATTTACAATTTGTTGCGCGACTCCACAGGAGATCTAAGAGTCAACCACATGGGGTGAAGCTGGGGTGACATGAAGGCCGGAGCCAGTCAAGATTATAGCTTACCTCCTCTGAGGAACATTAGTGAACCAGGCATTTTTTTAATAACGAAAAAAGGTTTCATGGTAACTTAAGTTCCAGTAGTTTCATTATGAAGATGGGGACTAGTGCAGATGGGGCACATAGTTCGATATGGGCAAGTTGGGCCTGTTTCCACACTGTACAGGGGCACAGCAGTAGAGTTGCTGCCTTACAGTGTCTGAGACCTGGGTTCGATCCTGACTGTGGGTGCTGTCCGTACGGAGTTTGTACATTCTCTCCGTAACCTGTGTGGGTTTTCTCCAGGAGCTCCAGTCACCTCCCACATTCCAAAGACGCGCAGGTTTGTAGGTTAACTGCCTTTGGTAAAAATAGTAAATTGACCCTAGAATGGAGGATAGTGCTAGTGTATGGGGTGATCATTGGTCAGCGCGGACTTGGTGGGCCAAAGGGCAACGTGGATTTGGTGGGCCAAAGGGCCTGTTTCTGCGCAGTATCTCTAAACATAATGATGCTGATGTCGTTATTGGCACTGCTGAGTTACTCCTGCACTTTGAGTCTATCGTTGTAAACCATCTCCTCCTATCTTTATCTGTAACTCTGCAGTGTGAAGTTAAACTTTCTGATCTGAAGACGTTTACAATTAACAACAACAAAGCCACAGAAAGCAGGTCTTGTGTCACGGCCAGAATCCTACTTAATAGTTGAAGGAGGAGTGCTTCTAACATTTGGCACGGCAAAGAGGGGAAAGGGAGAGAGGGAGAGAACCTCAGGCACAGATAACCTTTTGACTCAGAGAAAGTGCCCTAACCCTTATCCATTTTCTCCACCGATGCTGCCTGACCCGCTGGGTTACTCCAAAACCTTGTGGGGTTTTTTTCAATAAAAGTAAAAATCTCTTCATCCACATCATGACTTTTTGACCTATTGTTTCATTCCCCCCCCCCCCACCCCTCCAAAGAAAGCCAAAAAGTTTATTTAAAAAAAAGAAATCTGGCAGCACAGAGTAAATTTAGGAGCAGATGAGAAGTAGTCTACACAACTACCTCAGGAACAGACAGCTGCATGCCAGCTGCATTCAATGGGAAATGTTACCTGGAATGTAGTACGTTTAATTGAAAACCTGTGCTGCACTTCACTACCCCGTGGACAGGTCTTTTGTAGTGCAGGTTAGATTAGAGATACAGCACAGAAACAGGCCCTTCCGCACCGACCAGCGATCCCCGCACACTAACACTATCCTGCACGCTCCAGCTACGATTGCCAATTTTACTGAAGCCAATTAACCGACAAACCTGGATGTTTTTGGAGAGTGGGAGGAAACCGGAGGTCCCGGAGAAAACCCACGCAGGTCACAGGGAGAACGTACAAAGTCCATGCGGACAGTGCCCATAGTCGGGACCGAACTTGGGCCCCTGGCGCTGTGAGGCAGCAAATCTACCACTGTGCCGCCCGACAACACGCCACAAACTGGAGGAAAGCTACAAAGAAGTAAAAGCAGATGTTTCATTTTGAATGGGATTAAAGAGGAAGAGGCTCGGTTAGAATGCAGCTCATTTTCATGCGAGACGCACGTTGGAATTTTCCTCCAGGAAGTCGAAGATACACTAATCCTCTTCTGCATTGGATGCCACGAAACATTCGAGATGCCATTCCTGGGCAGATTCCAATACCACTGTTAGTTTTTTTGCAAAAGGAAGGACGGACTCAAAGATCTCTCATTCACTTGCTTCCCGCAAGAGGCCACACCCAGTGCTGGCGGCTCTCCAGCTAGCAGGGAGCACAGAGAGGCACTTTATGCTGCTGGCCAAGGACGGCAGGACAAGGGCTCGATGGATCCCGTGGCGTGGTTCCCTCAGCAGACTGCCCAGCTTGTCTGGCAAAACCCCTCATCGCCAGAACTCACCAGCAATCACCAAGACCTCCAGTTCATTTTCCCCTCCCTCCCCACCTCTAGACTTTAGAGATACAGCGCGGAAACAGGCCCTTCGGCCCACCGAGTCCGCACCGACCAGTGGTCACCCCGTACACTAGCACTATCCGACACACTAGGGACAATTTACAATTTTACAGAAGCCGATTAACCTGCAAACCTGCACGTCTTTCGGATGCGGGAGGAAGCTGGAGCACTGGGGGGAAACCCGTGGGGTCACGGAGAGAACGTACAAACTCCGCACAGTCAGCACCCGTAGTCAGGATTGAACCTGGGTCGCTGGCGCCGTAAGGCAGTGACTCTACCGCTGTGCCACCGTGCCACCCATTGTGTGGCTTTCAACAATGAGCAGATCGTGCAGGGACTGGAGGCCCATCCTCTGGCGTGGGCTTGCCTGGCACTCAGATACATTGGAAGCAACGGGCACAGGGGGCAAGGATGGTGCCCGGACAACTGTGCCCAGCTCTGAGCGAGGAGATTCTAATGGGAGTGGCTATAATGCTCCAAAATCTTGGCTAGGTGTTTTGTTTTCTAAGCAAACATGGCGGGCCAATGTGCACGTGGCTTAGGCTCAACTAAATTGTGCCCTTGTACATTGGGCTGCCGGGAAAGCTAAGCAGTTGGCACATTAAAGGGGATATGGTCCCACCGCCCAAACCCAGCAAATGCCCAAGCCTTCGCCAAACAAAACATCCACCTCTACTATTCCCATTTTTGGACTCAAAGCCCGGCTTTAATCTTCCCAGTGAACCGTGGAAAAGGGGAGGAGGCAGCGGCGATGGTATTTTCCACTCCACACCGCGGACCGTGCTCTTAGGAAGTGGTGTTTGAGTAACCCATGGGACCGAGGAAGAAGAGAGGCAGAGGCAGAGAGAGGAAGAGAGAGAAGAGGAGAAAAAAAGAGACAAGGAGAGAGGGAGAAAAAGGGAGGTCGAGGGAAAGGGAGGCCGAGGTAGGGAGGGAGAGAAAGGGAGGTAGGGAGGGAAAGGGCGGTAGGGAGGGAGAGATAGGGAGAGATAGGGAGAGAAAGGGAGGGAGAGAAAGGGATGGAGAGAAAGGGATGGAGAGAAAGGGAGGGAGGGAAAGGGAGGGAGGGAAAGGGAGGGAGGGAAAGGGAGGGAGGGAAAGGGAGGGAGGGAAAGGGAGGGAGGGAAAGGGAGGGAGAGAAAGGGAGGGAGAGAAAGGGAGGAAGGGAGGAAGAGAAAGAAAGGGAGGGAGAGAAAGAGGGAGAGAAAGGGAGGAAGAGAAAAGGAGGGAGAGAAAGGGAGGGAGAGAAAGGGAGGGAGAGAAAGGGATGGAGAGAAAAGGAGGGAGAGAAAGGGAGGGAGAGAAAGAAGGGAGGGAGAAAAGGAGGGAGAGAAAGGGATGGAGAAATAGGAGTAAAGGAGAGGGAGAGTGAGAGAGGGAGTGGGAGACAGGGAGAGAGTACAAGGCTTACCCATGGACGTTGCCCCGACTGTGTAGGTGAGGGGTAGAATCTGGATGGAGTTGATGGGAATGTGGGGAGAATAAACTGGGATGTGTAGCCACTGGACTCAGTGGGTCAAAAGGCCTGTTTCTAAGCTGAATTACTCCATGTCCATCTCGTAATGTAGAAGCAAGGAGCTGCTTTTCAACAAGGCACACGTGCTGAAGCAACGCAGCGGGTCAGGCAGCATCTCTGGAGAACATGGATAAGTGACCTTTTGGATTTGGATCCTTCTGCAGTCCTGACCAGAACGTCATCTATCCACATTCTCCAGAGATGCTGCCTGACCCGCTGCGTTACTCCAGCATTTTGTGTCTCCTGTGGTCTCCACAAGTCTACCTCATGAACAGACAAAGCTCCACTGAGGGTGACACGGTGTCAGAGCTGATGCCTTACAGAGCCAGAGACCTGGGTTCGATCCTGACTACGGGCGCTGTCTGTACGGAGTTTGTACGTTCTCCCCGTGACTGCATGGGGTTTTTTCCCGGTGCTCCGGATTCTTCCCACACGCCAAAGACGTGTAGGTTTGTAGGTTAATTGGCTTCGGCAAAAACAAATTGTTCCCAGTGTGTGGGATAATGCGGGTGTAACAGATAATTGCTGGGATAATTGCTGATCGGCACAGACTCTGTGGGGCAGAGGGCATGTTTCTGCACTGCATCTCTAAAGTCTAAAGTGTAAATTGGAAAAGTTACTCCAGCACTTTGTGTCGATCTTTGGTACAAACCTGGATCGCCAGTTCCTTTTCATCACAAATAACCCTCACTCTTTCACCAGCTTCTTCACTTTGTGTATTTATAGGAAAGGGGGAGGTGAAACTTCACCTGATATACTTGGCAGACAGACGTGGTGTTGAATGCTTACAGGTAAGGCATTCAGCTCTGAATCAGAGCTTGTGTGCACTCAGATTCATCAGAACTGCCAGTACAGCTTGCAATGGTTCAGGTTGAAATACACTAAATGAGGACTCGGGCTGAATTACTGAACCAGCAATCTAATAACTCTTAATTACAGGTTGGCTGACTCAAATTCAAATCCCACGACTTCAGCTTAGGGAATTTAAATTGGGTTTGTTAACTAAAATTTGTATCAGTGACCACGCGGTTGCTGGATTGCCGGAGTAAAGACCCACACCATCCTGGCCACGCTCTCATTTCATTCCTGCCATCAGGAGGAAGGTACAGGAGCCTGAAAATTGTAACGTCCAGGTTCAGAAGCAGCTTCTTCCCAAAAACCATCAGGCTATTACACACTAAAACGGCCAAGTAAGCTCCAAACTCATAGACTTGGGAAGGAGTCGGAAAAAAACCAAAACTGCAGATGCTGGTTTAAATCAAAGGTAGACACAAAATGCTGGAGTAACTCAGCAGGTCGGGCAGCATCTCGGGAGAGAGGGAATGGGTGACGTTTCGGGTCGAGACCCTTCTTCAGACTGATGTCTATATATATATTGTCTCCTTCCCACAGGCTGCAGTAGTTCAAGAGCTATCTACTTTCCAAGGTGAATTTGAGATGAGTCCAAACGTCACTGAGATATCTAGTACGGAAAAGGGCCCTTCGGCCCATCATGTCGGTTCCCACATTCATCCACTTTTGCACTCATTCGACCCTTAACCATGAGCAGTGTTTTTCCTGTAGGTTAGAGGGTTCCAATACGCTGACCATTCCTTGCCCTTCACGCTGCCTCGGCAAGGCCGCCAGCATAATCAAGGACCAGTCTCACCACGGCCGCTCCCTCCTCTCCCCTCTCCCACTAGGCAAGAGGTACAGAAGTGTGAAAACGCACACCTCCAGATTGAGGGACAGTTTCTTCCCAGCTGTTATCAGGCAACTGAAGCACCCTATCAATAACTAGGTCCTGACCTCCCATCCACCTCACTGAAGACCTTTGAACTATCTTCAATGTTATATCTTTGCACTAAACACTATAACCTTTATCCTGTATCTGTACACTGTGGACAACTTGTTTGTGTTTCTTTGACTGGACAGCACGCAAACAAATGTTTTTCACTGTACCTCGGTACACGTGACAATAATAATCTTAACTAAACAATTAAGCTATGGTGGATTGGGGTCCTAAAAGCTGCTTAAGCAGTTTAATGGCCTGCCTGCCTAATTTAAGTAATTTGTTTTATTTTTAAACTTTTAGTAATCTTTTTATGATATAAAAATTCTAAAAATCTGAAGACCTAGTTTTTAAACTTTAGTAACGCAGGTACACCATAATGGCGGATACTGTCTTTGAAAACACACTACCCATGGGTAAAAACCCACAAAACAACGAAAAAGGGTAATTATTAATGAAATATCCGCATTCTTCCCAATTCCCACGTCTCCTAATTCAGTGGTTCCACAAGTGAAGGTCACATTGTCAAATGCCAAGGTCCACAAACACTGAAATTCCCTTCCAAAAACCTTCCCATTTCTCCACTTGCGTTTCATCCTTCAAATTTATCTATTTTGTCTTTGGTTCAGATGGATATGGGTCAAATGCAGGCAAACGAGACTAACCCAGACAGGTAGCATGGACAATTTGGGCCGAAGGGCCTGTTTCCACGCTGTATCTCTTTATGCCTCGCTATGACGTGTATGTATATGGATCGAGCTGCCAGAGGAGGCAGGTACCATAACAACATTTAAAAGACACTTGAGCACGTATCTGGATAGGAAAAGTTTATTGGACTAATGGGACTGGCGTAGATGGGGCATCTTGGTCAGCATGGACAACTTGGGCCAAAGGGCCAATTTCCATGCTTTATAAATTTATCAGGCTTTTGATCACCTGTCCCAATAACTGCAAATATTACCCGACACTGGAATTTCTATTTGGTAACAATCACATGAAGACACTTGCAACACTCTCCGTTGATGATCCACTTTACAAAAGGAAATTGTTTCTATGACTGTTCCAGGGCAACAACGTGGCGCAGCGGTAGAGTTGCTGCCTCACAGCGCCAGAGACCCTGGGTTCGATCCTGACTACGGGTGCTGTCTGTACGGAGTTTGTACGTTCTCCCTGTAACCAAGCGAGTTTCCTCCGGGTGCTCTGGTTTCCTCCCACACTCCAAAGACGTGCAGGTTTGTAGATTAATTGGCTTCTGTAAATTGTCCGGAGTGTGTAGGATAGAACTAGTGCATGGGTGATCGCTGGTCGGTGTGGGACTCAATGAGCCGAAGGGCCTGTTTCCACGCTAAACTAAACATCGCCTGAGCTGGAAATGCAGAAATACTTGAAGCATTTTAGCTTAATTGGAATGGAAGAAATTGGGATCGTTAAATCCTGCGTAATCTCTTTCATCCTTTGAGAAGGGAGGAGAAAAGCAGCCAGGTTTTTACAAGAATTGAGAGCAGTTGTTAGTTAGCCCCGTTATTATCAGCATAAAGCGGAAACAAAGTGACCCAAAATTCGCTAAACGGGGTAACCTGCACCCTGCCCTTCCCCTGACTACAGCTGAGATAAAGAATACTCCATCTCTGGCATTTCCACAACTATAGCCTTTTTGTGTGTGGAAGGACAAGGACTTCGTACAAAGCTAACAATGCAATTACAAAATGGAGGCATGGAAGACTACAGATCATATGGGTGGCACAGTGATGCAGCGGCAGAGTTGCTGCCTCGCAGCGCCAGAGACCCGGGTTCAATCCTTTGTGACAATATTTAACAAATACCAAAGCCAGTATCAAAATGGACAATTGATGTCATAGAGACATACAGCGTGAAAACATCTTGCCCACACCGGCCCATATGTCCCATCTACGTGAGTCCCACCTGCCTGCGTTTGGCCCATATCCCGTTAAAACGGTCCTATCCATGTACCTGTCTAAATGTTTCTTAAATGTTGAGGTAGAACCTGCCTCAACTACCTCCTCCGGCAGCTCGTTCCATACACCCACCACCCTTTGTGTGAAAAGATTATCCCTCAGATTTCTTTTAAATGTTTCCTCCCCCAAACCTTAAACATGTCCTCTGGTTCTCGATTCTCCTAATCTGGGCAAGAGGCTCTGAGTGTCTATCTGATCTATTTCTCTCGGGATTCTGTGCACCCCGATAAGATCGCCCCTCACCATCCTGCGCTCCGAGGGATAGAGTGTGTGTTTGTTATTAGAGCACAGGAGGGGAAGCTGCTTCCAGCAGCAAGGAAGCTGGTGACGAGGTGACACAAATGTAAAATAATTAGCAAAACAAGCCAGAGGGGGGATGAATTTATCATGATCCAGAACTGCTGGTCCAAGCAGATTCAATAATAAGCAGAAAAGGAGAATCAAACAAATGGTTGGAAAGGAAGAATCTTCAGAGCTGCGGGGAAAGTGTAGAGAGGGGGGACTGACTGGAGTGTCTGTTCATGGGGATAGCACAGGGAGCTGGGCAGAGTGGCCAACTTCATTCATTAAATAGCCTGAATTAAATATATTGAAATAGCAGTCATTAAGTATACCACAATTCAGTCACATCCTCGCTGGTATAGTGGTTAGCATCCCCGCCTGTCACGTGGGAGACCAGGGTTCAATTCCCAGAGCGTGAGTTCTTCATTATGGGGCGGCACGGTGGCACGGTGGTAGTGTTGCTGCCTCGCAGCGCCAGAGACCCGGGTTCAATCCTGACCATGGGTCCTGTCTGTACAGAGTTTGTACGTTCTCACTGTGACCACGTCGATTTTCTCAGAGTGCTCTGGTTTCCTCCCACACTCCAAAGACGTACAGGTCTGTAAGGTTAATTGGGCTTCCCTAGTGTGTAGGATGGTGCTAGTGTAAGGGGTGATCGATGGTCGGTGCGGACTTGGTGGGCCAAAGGGCCAGTTTCGTGATTTCTTGATTATGAGGCGGCACGGTGGCGCAGCGGTAGAGTTGCTGACTTACAGCGAATGCAGCGCCGGAGACTCAGGTTCGATCCTGACTACGGGTGCTGTACTGTACGGAGTTTGTACGTTCTCCCCGTGACCTGCGTGGGTTTTCTGCGAGATCTTCGGTTTCCTCCCACACTCCAACGACGTACAGGTTTGAAGGGTTAATTGGCTGGGCAAATGCAAAATTTGCCCTAGTGTGTTACTAGGATAGTGTTAATGTGCGGGGATCGCTGGGCGGCGCGGACCCGGTGGGCTGAAGGGCCTGTTTCTGCACTGTATCTCTAAATCTAAAATCTAAATCTAAATCTTTCTGCGCTGCATCTCAAAAGTCTAAAATCTCTACCATCTACAAAGTCTAAAGACTACCTTGGTGGGATTCTTGACTCTGGATCAACGATCCTGAACTCTGGCTCCTAGGATAGTTAGATAAGGATGGAAGTGTCAAAGATTGGAGTTCACAACTTTAAGGTGAAAGAGGAAATATTTAAAGGAGATGTGAGGGACAAGTTTATTTACACAGAGGCTGGTGGGTGCCTGGAACATGCAGCCAGAGGTGATGCTGGAGGCAAATATGTTGGTGGTGTTGAAGAGACTTTTAAATTGCCACATAGGGCGACCTTGTGGTGCAGCGGTAGAGTTGCTGCCTCACAGCGCCAGAGACCCGGGTTCGATCCCGACTACGGCTGCTGTCTGTATGGGGTTTGCACATTTTCCCAGTGACCTTGTGGGTTTTCTCCAGGTGCTCCAGTTTCCTCCTACATTCCAGACGAGCTAGTTGGTAGGTTAACTGGCTTTTGTAAATTGTCCCCAGAGTGCGGGACTCGAACTAGTGTTTGGGTGATCGCTGGTCGGCCTGGACTCGGTGGGCCGAAGGGCCAGTTTCCACGCTGCGTCCTTAAACTAAACAAAACATGGATATGCAGGGAATGGGGGGGATGTGGGTCATGTGCAGGCAGAGGAGATTAGTTTAACCAAGCATCATGTTGGGCACGGACATTGTGGGCTGAAGGGCCTGTTCCTGTGCTGTGCTGCACTGTTCTAGGTTCCACAGTATGTTAACAGCTTTTTACCGTGTCAGAAAAGAGAAGATAAATGTGATTTTGTGATCTTGGCCCTTTCCTTTCCAATACTCTGGAAAGTGTCAGATCATGGTTAGACTTTAATCGTGCACTGCGTTGCACATCTGTACGTCCCAGCCAAGGGGTCATGGTGAAATTCTCTCCATCTCTCCTCTGGTTGGAATTGCCCACTGCAAAAAAAAATGTACTCTGCCAAAGTTTTTCATTGCATTAAAACTACCTTTAATTATCCCCCTCTGTTACTGCCCTGCTGAGTTCCTCCAGCACTTTGTTTCTTTGCTTCCAGCACCCACAGTCCCCTGTGTCTACCCTCCTCTCAGCTTCATTCAGTTTCCCCAAATATATTACACCCGCAACCACTAAACGTTGTCCTAAAAAAAAACGGCAGGTAAATAGGCTGAATAAAGGTCGACAGCGGGATAAGTGCCTTTTGGGAGTGAGGACTCATAGCTGGGCCTCGGAGCAGTGACATCTGCAATTGCTAATTACTGGTTCGAGCTGCCTTCACAGAAGCAAGCTTAAACAAAGTTAATTACAGTAATTACAGCACTGAACCTTCATTAGTTTGTTTTATGCCAACACCTCCACTTTAAACGCTGCATTCTGATGATATCAGGGTGAGACGCATTCCCGCATAATCATGCCAAGACACATTTACATAGCACCTTTAGCTTCGCACAGCTCAGAGATACAGCATGGAAACAGGACCTTCGGCTGACCGGCGATCAACACGTACGTGCACAGGCACTATCCTACACACGGGGAACAAATTACTTTTTTTCCCCCCCCCAAGCCAATTAACCTACAGGTAGGTACTTATTCACAAAATGCTGGAGTAACTCAGCAGGTCAGGCAGCATCTCAGGAGAGAAGGAATGGGTGACGTTTCGGGTCGAGACCCTTCTTCCTCAACCTACAGGCATGTACGTCTTTGGAACGTGGGAGGAAACCGGAGCACCCGGAGAAAACCCACACGGTCACAGGGAGAACGTACAGACAGCATCTGTAGTTATTGAACCCGGGTCGCTGGCGCTGTAAGGCAGCGACTCCACCGCTGCGTCACTGTGCCGCCCCATTTAGTTTAGTCTAGAGACACAGAATGGATACGGACACCTTGGCCCACCGAGTCCACGACGACCATCGATCATCCATTCATCTTAGATCTATGTTATCCCACTTCCTACACAGTAGGGGCGAAGTACAGAGGCCAATTAACCTGTAAACCCGCATGTCTTTGGGCTGTGGGAGGAAACCGGAGCACCCGGAGGAAGCCCGGCGAGGTCACAGGGAGAACGTACAAACGCCGCACAGAGAGCGCCCGAGGTCAGGATCGAACCTGGGTCTCTGACGCTGTGAGTGAGGCAGCAACTCCACCAGCTGTGCCACCCACATTGCAGTCTCCTCCTTACTGAAGGAGAGCCAAATATCAGACTTCAGGAGACACCAAGATATCAATTTACCACAATTTAACTTCCCAGGTGCACTACAATTGTGGCCATTTTGAAGGTGGAATTGTTCTTTAATAGTTCAAACAGCAGCCTACGTTAGAGAGAGAGAGCGGATCATATTATGGTGATTACTGACAGACACCATAAACAGTGATTATTTTTACAATTAAAATTTTTCAAAGCAAGCTCATATTCCTTATACATACATATGTGTATATCTGAAGCATGAAAGAGAACATATGAAGAGTTGCAAAGACAATAGGGCAGATGGAGAACTCCATTACCGTTAAAACACAATGTAGGTGCTATAACACCAGGATAAGCACTCAACCAAGAAAACCATGCCCGAAGCCAAAGTAGTATCTAAACTGCCCATACACACCTATGCTGCAGGACAATAACTAACCCCATAGAGTCACAGATAGAGTCATACAGTGTGGAACTTGCCCCAACATGTCCCATCTACACTAGTCGCTTCTGCCCATATATCCCTCTAAACCTGTCCTATCCATGTACCTGTCCAAATGCTTCTTAAACGTTGCAATAGCACCTGCCTCACCTACCTCCTCCGGCAGCTCGTCCCATACACCCACCATCCTTTGTGTGAAAATGTTACCCCTCAGGTTCCTATTAAATCTCTTTCCCCCCCCCTTCAGGCAAAACCCTGTGTGAACACAAGAGGGAACGTGCAAACTCCGCACAGACAGCAGCAGAGGTCAGCATCAAACCCAGGTCACTGGAGCGGCGAGGCAGCCGCACTACCCGCAGCGCCACTCTGCCGCCCACTCGGTCAGAGCGAAGCAGTGTATGTGTAGACCGAGCACGAAGAGAGGTCTATGTGTGGGAGAGATTTCTGCAAAACCACAGACGGATAAGCAAGGCCTGTTCTAATAGAGGTTACAGGGTTTGTTAATTTAGGAACGAACCAGTTATGAAACTCCCAATTTTAAAATCAGTCAGTGGGGAGTTTATTTACACACCAACAGCACAGCACAGACGGGGCTTATTCATCTCCTCGCCTCTTTAGAAACACATAAACAAAGCCAAACGGGCAGCAAGAGGGTAGAGTGTGAAAAGTGTCTCCTGTTCGCAGTAAAGCTAAAAACGCATGTCAGTAAAATGCCCACTCTCTGGGCCTGAAGTGCTTGTGGTCTGAAGGGAACTCAATAAAGTGCGGGGTTAACTGATGGAACACAACTTTTAATGGGTTTCCATCACCATTAAGAAGTAGTTTAGTTTAGTTTGGAGATTCAGCGTGGAAACAGGCCTTTCACCCACCAAGTCCGCCCCCCACCATCGATCACCCGTTCACACCAGTTCAATGCCGCACACTCGGGACAATGGGGCAATTTACAGAAGCCAATTAACCTACAAAACATGCACGTCTTTGGAATGTGCAGGAAAACCGGAGCACCCGGAGAAACCCCTAGTTTAGGGAGGAACTGCAGATGCAGGTTTATACCGAAGATAGACACAAAGTGCTGGAGTCACTCAGCGGGTCAGGCAGCATCCCTGGAGAAAAAGGATGGGTGACGTTTCAGGTTGGAACCCTACTTTCAGTCTGAAAGTTGATCTAACACACCTCCAGATTAAATACCATTTGGAATATTTTGGAGAACCAAGAACCAAGAACCTAGTGTGAATGGGCTATTGATGGTCGGCATGATCTTGCTGGGCCGAAGGGCCCGTTTCTCTAAGAGTTGCTGCCTTACAGCAAATGGCCTTACTGTACATTGTGAAGGATAGAACTATAGTACAGGTGATCGCTGTTCAGCATGGACTCAGTGGGCCGAAGGGCCTGTTTCTATGTTGTATTACTACACAATTTGAGAGAAAAACCTGGAATATTAAAATGTCTGATTGTAACAGGTGAATTTGATTGTACCAATGTTGCCTATTGCCATTGCCAGGTAACTTGTTCTTTTACCATGAAAACCAAAAGTTGCTGCATTTGACTAAAGCTTTTATTTAATTCCTCAGAGACTAACATTGAGCACAACTCCTCAGAACTGAAATGGAAACAGAAAATGCTAAGCCCAAAATAAGGTATAATTGCAGCATTGAACCACTGAAGTGAAATTAACCCAGTACTGCCAAGATATTAGCTGGAGGATTCAGTACAAAACACAGTAGAAAGCATTCGACCACATCGCAGCATGGTTTGGGAACAGCTTCATCCAAGTTCGCAAGAAATCACAGAGAGTTGTAGATGTAGCCCAGACCATCACACAAACCAACCTCCCTTCCACTGACTCCACCTACACTTCATGCTGCCTCAGCAAGGCCACCAGCATAATCACAAGGACCAGTCTCACTCCCTCTTTTTCCCTCTCCTAACAGGCAAGAGGTACAGAAGTGTGAAAACGCACACCTCCAGATTCAGGGACAGTTTCTTCCCAGCTGTTATCAGGCAACTGAACCATCCTATCAACAATTCGAGGGTGATTCTGACCTACCATCTACCTCATCGTAGACCCTTGGAGTATCTTTAATCGGACTTTACTGGCCTTTATCTTGCACTAAACATTTTACCCTTTATCCTGCATCTGTACACTGTGGACAGATCGATTGTAATCATGTATAGTCTTTTCACTGACTGGACAGCACGCAACAAAATGCTTTTCACTGCACCTCGATACACGTGACAGTAATAAACTAAACTAAAGTAAACATTTTTAGAGAGTGGTAGAGTCTAATTTAACATCATTCTCAGAGGGAGTACCTTGGACTGTGTTGCTTTACTTCACGTCTGCATTGGTGTCCTGGACCTTTGTCCTAAAGTGCCACCATAATTCTCCAATTAAAGATGAGAATGATGCCCACCACATAAAGACTTACAGAGGGGAAGACAAGTTTAGTTTAATTTATTTTCACATGTACTGAGTGAGGTACAGTGAAAAGCTTTTTGTTGCGTGCTAACCAGTCTGCAGAAAGACGATACATGATTACAATCGAAACGTCCACAGTGTACAGATACAGGACAAAGGGAATAACGTTTAGTGGAAGATAAAGTCCAGTGGAGTCTGATTAAAGATAGTCCGAGGGTCTCCAATGAGGGAAATGGGAGGTCAGGACCACTCTCTAGTTGGTGACAGGATGGTTCAGTTGCCTGATAACAGCTGGGAAGAAACTGACCCTGAATCTGGAGCTGTGCATTTTCACACTTCTGCACCTCTTGCCTGATGGGAGAGGGGAGAAGAGGGAGTGGCCGGGATGCGACTGGTCCTCGATTATGCCGGTAGCCTTGCCGAGGAAGGTGCAGAGATGTGAATGGGATGGTTGCCCTTACTTGTTAAATATTAATTACGCAGCCTGGGCGATTTAACAATCCAACACACATCACGCAATCTGGCCTTCAGAAATGTCCCAGGCTCATCCAACCATGGAGTCTGGACTAACCAGCAATCCACTGAACACCGGCCCAGTGGAAATAATTCCCCTTGCAGCTGGTAGAAAATAGATAACATATTATAATTGAAGGAGCAGGAAATTAAAGTCTTACTTTACTTTCAGTGACCTTTCACCTTGTTGCACGCCCCCAGGCATTATGTCTGAATCAGTGAGGCCTGGCAGCCCAGCGACACGATTATGAGCACGAACGTTTGGTCAATATTCTGGGGCGTCTCATTTCATGGCCAAACATGAGACGTCGCCAACACTGACCCCCGCCCATTTCAGACACTCTTGACTCCGGTCCGACGAAGGGGCCCGACCCGAAACATCAGCCGTCCTTCTCTCTCCAGAGATGCTGCCTGAGCCGTTGAGTTACTCCCGCGCTTTGTGTCCATCTTTGGTGTAAACCGGCGCCTGCGCTTCATTGTTCCGCCCTCTCGACTCGCTACAGTTTGCCAAAGAACGTCCAGCAATGGTGAACGACCCTGTCTCACTGCAATGTCAGCAGGGCTGCGTCGAATTCCTTCGCTGAAACAGCCCTTTTGGCCTCCTGGTCCGTGCTGCTGCTAGATTTTATTTGGCCTCGCTCCTGTAGAGTGCTTTGTGCCATTTATTTTTCTAGCTTAGTGTTGCCTATTTCCATTCCACGCCAGATCCCAGTCACTCATCTGTGTTCCACTCACTTAGCTCTCAATGAACAAATCAAACCAGTCACTAGCCTCAACGTTCCCTATCTCTGTGATTCCGTCCGTACACCCAACAGCCAACTGTTTTGAATGGGATTCACATTTTACATTTCAGTACAAGCATATCCACCAGCAGTTTCCATCACCATTAAAAAAGTAGTCTAGTCTAGTCCAGTCAGGAACTGCGGAAGCTGGTTTATACCCATCTGCATTTTTTTTGGAGATACAGCATGGAAAAGACCCTTCGGCCCACCGAGTCCATGCCGACCATCGATTACCCGCTCACACTACTTCCAAACCACACACTATGGAAGCCAATTAACCTACAAACTCACACGTCTTTGGAGTGTGGGAGGAAACCGGAGCACCCACGTGGTCAAAGAGAGAACGTACAAATTCTGTACAGACAGCACCGATAGTCAGGATCGAACCCGGTGCTGTGAGGCAGCAACTCTACTGCTGCGCCACCGTGCCGGCCCTACTGCCTGACCTGCTGAGTTATTCCATCATTTTGTGTCCATGTTTGTAAGCCAGCATCTGCAGTTTCTTGCTTCTACATTGTATTGTTTAATTTGGTTGTCGGGAGATAGGCAGTATTTACCAATGGCAGCCGGTGCCAACGTTATCAGTTCCATTTTGATAACGCTGTTATATAAATATAAGTTGTAAAAACAAGGAACTGCAGATAAACACAAAGTGCTGGTGTAAATCAGTGGGTCAGGCAGGATTTCTGGAGGACATGGGTAGGTGACGTTTTGGTTTGGGACCCTTCTTCAGCGTCATCTATCCATGTTCTCCAGAGAGGCTGCCTGACCCCCTGAGTTACTCCAGCACTTTATGTCTATCTTCTGCATAAGCCAGGATCTACGCTCCTTTCCTATGCAAGGAACTGCAGATGCTGGTTAATACACAAAGGAGCACAAAGTGCTGGAGTAACTCAGCGGGTCAGGCAGCGTCTCTGGAAAACGTGGATCAGTGATGCTGAAGAAGGGTCCTGACCCAAAACGTCACCTATCCAAGTTCTCCAGAGATGCTGCCTGACCTGCTGAGGTACTCCAGCACTTTATGTCCTGCTGTTAAATTTCCTCTGTGTAGGAAGGAGCTACAGATGCTGGTTTAAACAGAATATCGACGCAAAATGCTGGAGTAACTCACTGGGTCAGACAGCATCTCTGGACAAAAGGAATAGGTGGCATTTCGGGTCGAGACCCTTCTTCAGTCTGAGAGTCAGGGGAAAGGGAAACGAGAGATAGATATACTGATATAGAGAGATATTGAACAAATGAAAGAAAGAAATGCAAAAAATCAATGATCAAGGAAATGCTCCATCGTTGGCTGTGGGCTAGGTGAAAACCAGTTATACAGACTCACCAGGAACACAGTGAAACTAATACAACGATTATTTCTACTCCCTAGCGTTTGAGGCTCATTGAGGAGGCGCTGTGAACTGTTTGCGTGCTACTGTATGTTTCATTTTTTTCCTTAGTACCTAATCAGATGTACAGCACTGGTCAACGTGGGTTGTTTTTAAATGTGCTATACAAATAAAATTGACTTGACTTGACTTGACTTGACTAGTGTGGGGGAGGAACGGAGAGAGAGAGGGGATGCAAGGGTTACTTGAAGTTAAAGAAATCAATGTTCATAACGCTGGGTTGTAAAGCTGCCCAAGCAAAATATGAGGTGCTGTTCCTCCATTGTGGTTGTTAGGAAGATAGGCAGTATTTACCAATGGCAGCCTGTGCCAACAATATCAGGTCCATTACGATAAACACTGCAGTATAAGTACAAATTGTGTAGCCAGAGGCATTACGATAATACAAATTGTTGTTTTGGTCACACAAGCCTCGTCCTTTCTGTCAGCCTGCCATATCGACACAATGAAACCAAAATTCCAAAACAGCAACACAAGGCTGAGGCTTTACATCAGCAATCCACTCTGACAAGCGGTTCAGGGGGGGGGGGGGGGGGGGTGGGGGGAGAATGCTGGTTATCTGGGGAGATGAAGGTCAGCTACGATTAGGAAAGTGCTGGATGTGATTGACTGCAAAACAGGGGTGTAGTGCTGAGGCTTTATAAGGCGCTGGTCTGACCACATTGTGAGTATTGTGAGCAGTTTTGGGCCCCCAATAAAAATTTTAAAATGCATTATTATATCTGAGGAAAGATGTGCTGGCATTGGAGAGGGTCCAGAGGAGGTTTACTACAATGATCCCAGAAACGATTGGGTTAACATGTGATGGGCGTTTGACCGCACCGGGCCTGCACAGGCTGGAGTTTAGTTGGGGACCTCATTCAAACTTACCAAATAGTGAAAGACCTGGATAGAATGGATGTGGAGAGGATGTTTACACTAGTGGGAGAGTCGTTGACCAGAGGGCACAGACTCAGAAGATGTGCCTTTAGAAAGGAGATGTATTTATTTAATCAGAGGGTGGTGAATCTGCGGAGTTCATTGCCACAGAAAGCTGTGGAGGCCAAGTCAAGGGGCATTTTTAAGGCGGACATTGACAGATTCTTGATTAGTACGGGTGTCAGGGGTTATGGGGAGAAGACAAGAGAATGGGGTTGAGAGGGAAAAATAGATCAGCCATCATTGAATGGCGGAGTGGACTCGATGGGCCGAATGGCCTAATTCTGCTCTTGTAACTTATGAACGTGAATTTCTGGATGTGTGCACTGCCCACGTTTAGTGAATCTTACAATGAGTGGAAACTGGTTGATTCAATTAAATGCCACCTCACACAACAGCCACATTGACAGGCATCACAGAGGGTTGAAGAAAACGATCCCAATGCGGGCAATGTGTGGGAAGCAAGGCCGAGCCCTGACAACTTGCTGCATTAGGTCACGTGCAAGAAAAGTGGGCGTAAAATTGCTGGGAAATGAGGTACACATTTGGCAGACCGAACACGGTAAACACGTAATGGTTTTTTAATAGAATAAATAAGGTCGGTCGCAGGAGGTGCCCAAAGGTGGACGGGCGAGGAGAGGGACGTTGTGTCCAAGGAAGGCGACGGCTGGAGGCCACAGAGCAGCCTGGGGCTCGCCTGGATCCAGCTCCGCTCATAAGATCCAGTCCGCGGACCGGACTTTGAAAATGGTGCCAAAACATGGCGCCTCGTGCACGCGGGCTCAGTAGGCGGTTTCTGTACACTTGCTCATCGAGGATGTGCTTAGGTTAGCGTATACTCTACTTTACGGAAGAAAAGAATTTCACTGCATTCGCCCTTGCGACAATAACAGTCGTGTTGAACCATTGTCCAAATAATAGCTGGGAACACAAAGATAAGATGATTGCTGAAGGGATCAGTGGGGAGAGGGAGAAAGAGAAGTGATTTTCTCGCAACAAATAGTTCTGATGTGCAGTACGCTTCACGCCAGAAAAGAGGAAGCAGATATAACAGTAACTTTAAAAAGAGTTTAGAGCCTATAAACAAACATCGGGGTAGAGCAGGGGGAGAATGGAAGCGAAGGGAAAGCTTGTTCAAGAGCCGGAATAGGTCTGATGGCCCCAACATCCTCATTCTGTGCTGTGCAATTCTATGGCATCAAACCATGAGTAGAAAGACTCTTGAACGCTGAAGTGGAGTTGAAGTATTTAATCAGTGTTTTTGGAAGAACACAATGTCGCAGCGGTAGAGTTGCTGCCTCACAGCGCCAGAGACCCAGATTCGATCCCGACTGCGGGTGCTGTCTGTACAGAGTTCGTACATTCTCCCCGTGACTGCGTGGGTTTCCTCCGTGTTTCCGGTTTCCTCCCACCCTCCAAGGGCATGGCAGCTTTGTAGGTTAATTGGCTTCGGTAAAAATAGTGAAAACTGTCCGTAGTGTTTAGTTTAGAGATACAGCGGGGAAACAGGCCCTATCGGCCCACCGGGTCCACGCCGACGAGCGATTACCGCACATTAACACTATACCCAGTACGGACAATTTTTACATTTACCAAGCCAATTAACCTGCATACCTGTACGTCTTTGGAGTGTGGGAGAAAACCGAAGATCTCAGAGAAAACCCACGCAGGTCACGGGGAGAACGTACAAACTCCGTACAGTACAGCACCCGTGGTCGGGATCGAACCCGGGTCTCCGGCGCTGCATTCGCTGTAAGGCAGCAACTCTACCGCTGCGCCACCGTGCCGCCCGATAGTGCTAGTGTACGGGGTGATCGCTGGTTGGCACGGATTTGGTGGGACGAAGGGCCTGTTTCCATGCTGTATCACTAAACCAAACCAAACTAAACTAAACTGAATCAAAACACAATGATCAGAAAGAAAGACCTGTACTTTTAAGGGACCTTTCATATCTCCGACAGAGCTGCTTAGCAGGCCCCACAACCCCACAACCGATGAATTACTCATGAACTGCAATAATGTGCAGAATGTCGTTAATAACACGAGGCTTAGGAAGGAACGGCAAATGCTGGTTTGTACTGAAGATAGACACAAAA
Source organism: Rhinoraja longicauda (assembly GCF_053455715.1). Taxonomy (NCBI): domain Eukaryota; kingdom Metazoa; phylum Chordata; class Chondrichthyes; order Rajiformes; family Arhynchobatidae; genus Rhinoraja; species Rhinoraja longicauda. The sequence goes on along the minus strand of NC_135972.1, from coordinate 23,791,774 downwards.
TGCTGGAGTAACTCAGCGGGGATCTGATCCTGTGATACTGAGGCAGCGAGCATATTGGCAGGATGAGGTGTATCTGCCTTTGTGTGCAAAGTATCAAGCAGTAAGGATCCTGGTGATGGCAGCTTGCAATTCAGTCCTGTCAATACACTGAAGGATAACTGCTGTCAGCCCACTGTACGGCCTCACACAAGACCATGGGTGAGCAGATAAAGGGCAGCGGAAGTGATAACAGCTTCTCAGGAAGTGACAAGTTCTGCCTTTTAATAACACACAACGAGTGCCAGGAAGCGCCAGAGTTTGCAACCGCCTCCCTTTGCTTTCAGATGAAGTGCAGCATCGGCAAAGTTACCAGGACTCGTAGGTAACTAGGCCCTGTCGCTTTGATTCCAGGGATGTTAATGATCCAAATAACCTGGGCCCCAAGTCTTTCACTCTATCTCAGTGCACGTGACAATAACAAACTTAACTGGGCCTTAAACTTGACTCTGACGAGGATGTTGCCAGAACTCGAGGCCCGAGCTACAGGGGGAGTTGAGCAAACAACACCTCTATTCCCTGGAGCGTAGGAGGATGAGGAGTGATCTTATGGAGGTGTATACAATCATGAGAGGAGTGGGCGCGCAGAGTCTCTTTCCCAGAGTTGGGGAATCGAGAACCAGAGGGCATAGGTTTAAGATGAGGGGGAGAACGATTTAATATGAATCTGCAGGGTAATTTTTTCACACAAAGGTTGGAGGGTGTATGGAACGAGCTGCCCTAGGAGGTAGTTGAGACAGGGACTATTGCACGTTTAAGAAACAATTAGACAGGTACTTGGATAGGACAGGTTTAGAGAAATGGGCCAAATGCAGGCAGGTGGAACTAATGTAGATGGGGCATGTTGGTCAGCGTGGGCAAGTTGGGCCGAAGGGCCTGTTTCCACGCTGCACGGTTCTATGACTCTTTCAGCCAACATTTCCCTCCACACCTCACATCGCCAAAAAGGTTACAAGTGCCGTTCATTTGTCCATTCAGTTAAGTTTAGAGATAGAGCATGGAAACAGGCCCTTCAGCCCACCGAGTCCACGCTGACCAGCGATCACACATTAACACTAGTTCTATCCCATGCTCTGGGGACAGATTTACAGAAGCCAATTAACCTACAAACCCAGGTCTTTGGGATATGGATCACGTGCAGGCAGATAAGAGTTGGATTTAAAACTTAGAGCATAGGTCAGTACAGCACAGCGAATGAATGGATAAATGTATCCCACTTCTTCCTTTCGCAACAAGAAAATTCAGTACAGCCCAGGCTTCATGTTTGACACAGACAATGTGGCCCAAATTATCTACTGTTCTATGTTTTATGTAAAATCACATTCAGAATGCTACACTCTGAGGAATAGAGTACAGGCCCGCCCGACCTCTCCCTGTAACTCAGTCTGTCGAGTCTTAGCAACATCCTGGTAAATCTTTTCTCTCTGCTTTCTAGCTTAACGGCACCTTTTCCATAGCAGGGTAACCGAAATAGAACACAAGTAGAAGAGATGGTACTGATCAGTTCGTCACCGATTTTCCAGCACCCTTGGTTCCAAAGCCTTTCTGGGTTAACCGTTTTCCCCCCGGACCAACAGAGGTGACGGCCTCCGAGAGGAGTCCAACGGTACTGGAACGGCCCGCCTAGGCCGCTGAGGGGGCCGAGATACTGGCCCGCAAAGTCGGCCTCAGAGGTCGGCGATGGGAACGGATCCGTTGGCGTTGGCCTCGGCCGGGCTGGAGTTCCAGAGCCCCAGCCACAGGGGGCAAATTCCACCGCCTTGCCCAGCCTTGCCCGGGAATAATTCCCGGGGCGGGGGGGGGATTTCAAATGCACAGATTCTTATTTTTGCCCGGATTTTTTGCCCGGAGGTGCCTGACCACTGGTTGGTGGAAAATTGATGGTGGGCCTGTAGTTATTTTTGCAATAAACTAACTATACGCCCTACAATCTGGCACATAAGATCTGAACGATCAGGACACGAACATTGAACGATGTAACTGGACTTTACAAAACACCGCATGAAAGCCAACAAGAACAAGACATGTGACGGTCATTTCAGGGAATAAGATCCTAATGCAAATTGCAAAACTCCTCGCAGGAAGACGTATTACAGTCTCAACACTTTCCACAGTAAAACACCTCACAATCACCAGATCTGTGCTTAATCCCAGGAGTCAGAACGATACCGTCTGAGTTTCTGTGTCCTCTGATACTTTACCACCCTCTCGAGCTGGTAAAGTGAATGGGTGTTGGTGTGTGGCAAATGGAGGTTTGTGAGGCTGCGTCGGTGTGTGTTGAATGTGGGTGCAGCGGTACAGACCTGGGTCGGGTTGTAGAGTTCCTGCAGGGGGCTCCGCGATCCTTTCCTACAGCAGATGTCCATCCCAAACGGTGCCTGACGCATCACTGGAAAACACAAGCCGACACATCTACGTTCAGTACGGGCGCTCCATCAGCAGTTCATCTTTGGCGCCAACAATGTCCCCCAGTCAGAAGATGGCGGTTGCTAGGCCCAGACCAGAGTTTGCACAAAATGCCGGATTAACGCAGTGGGTCAGGCAGCAACTCCAGAGAGAAATGGGGAGAGGTGACGTTTTGGTTCGGGTCCCCCCTTCAGAGTCCTGACCTGAAACGTCACCAATACCCCTTCTCTCCGGAGATGCTGCCTGACCCGCTGAGTTACTCCAGCATTTTGTGCCTATCTTTGGTATAAACCAGCATCTGCTGTTCTTGGTTTCTACCAATCCAGAGTTTAGTTTAGTTTACAGTGTTAGATAGATACGGTATAGATAGTTTTGTTACATACTATGTGGAAACAGGCCCTTCGTCCCACTGAGTCCACTCCAACCAGCAATCACCCGTACACTAGTTCTATCCAACACACTAGGGGCAATTTACAGAGGCCAATTAACCTACAAACCTGTACGTCTTTGGAGAGGGGGAGGAAACCGAAACATCCGGAGAAAACTCACGCGGGAGAACGTACAAACTCCGTACAGACAGCACCCCTAGTCAGGATCGAACCGGGGTCTCTGGCGCTGTGAGGCAGCAACTCTACCGCTGCATCATCTCCCCAGAGAACTCAGTATCAACCCGAGGCCAATCCCCCTGTCCAGCATCAAGGAGTGCTCCACACAGGGTGACATCCTAAACCCCAGATACCCCGTCAGAAAGTACAAGAGGTCTCACGGTGCCATTTTGAAGAGCAAGTCAAGAATGCTTGTCATATGCATCTGCACCAAAACGGTGAACGTCTTACTTGCTGCAGCTTTAAAGGCAGCAAATAGATATACACAAATCATTATCTGAAGAATTCAGATCTGAAGGCTTCAGAAATTAGCAGACTGCATATATCTAAGCCAAACAAACAATAATAGTGCAAAGCCAAAATCAATGTCCCCAAGCCAACATAGTTCAGAGCTTATTTGGAGGTTGCAGTGTTGAATAGCCTGATTAAATTGCTCAATGGTGCAATGGTTCTTTATTGTCACGTGTGCACAGCTCAGTGAACTTCTTTTGCACAACCCACAAATGCACAGTCGCCATATTTTGGCGCTGTTTACAAAAGAAATACAGCATGGAAACAGGACCTTCGGCCCAACGAGTGCATGCCGACTGGCGATCACTCATCAACCGACACTAGAAGGATGAGGAGGGACCTCATTGAAACGTAACGATCAGTGAAAGTCCTGGGTAGAGTGGATGTGGACAGAATGTTTCCACTAGTGGGCGAATCCAGGACCAGAGGCCACAGCTTCAGAATAATAGGGCGTACCTTTAAAAAGGAGATGAGGAGGGATTTCTTTAGTCAGAGGGTGGTGAATGTGGGGGAATTCATCGCCACGTCCAGCCAAGTCAAAGGATATTTTTAAGGTGGAGATTGACAGAATCTTGATTAGTACGGGTGTTCGGGGTTACAGGGAAAAGGCAAGGGAATGGGGTTGAGGGGGAAAAATAGGCCAGCCATGATTGAGTGGCAGAGTAGACTCGATGGGCTGAATGGCCTAATTCTGCTCCAATCACATGAACTAGTTTAGTTTAGAGATACGCCGTGGAAAACAGGCCCATCGGCCCAATGAGAACATAGGCAAGCAGAGTAAGGATTAGGTTGACTAGGGAAGTGCAGCTGGTCGTGCTTTTGCCTCACAGCGCCAGAGTCCCAGGTTCAATCCTCACCTCGGGTACTGCCTGTCTGGAGTTTGTACGTTCTCTCTCCCCTGTGACCTCGTGGGTTTCCCCCGGGTGCTCCGGTTTCCTCCCACATTCCAAAGCCATGCGGGTTTCTAGGTTGATTGGTTTCTATCAATTGTCCCTGGTGTGTGGGATGGAACTAGTGTAGGGGCGATCGATCGCTGGTCGGCAAATGGCAACATACGTCCAAGTCAAGACGACGTGTGATTTGTTGAGGAATTTGAGAGAGGTGGGTGGGTGGGGGGGGTGGGTGGTGAAAGAGGTGCAGGTGTCTCTTTGAACCTGTTATCCTTACCATCCAGACTTTGCATTCAGCTTCTAGACTGGGGGAGGAGATGACATCCAGTCCTGTTCTCTAGCATATCTACACCAGATATAACACAGGCGGGTGATGTTCCCGAGACTACAAAGACAGCAAAGAAATTGCTTGGCCATGAACCGCCTTTGTGAATCTAGACTTTTTTTTTTTTGTCCACAAATATGAATCTGTGGTTGTTAAAAAGCCCCGAGAGATCTATCGAAGTTTGTTGTTTGAAAAAGAAAATCAAGGCGAGCTTCATAAAAGGTGCTCAAAAATACGAGAGCTTTTTAAAATGCAAATACGGAAAAACAGTGTTTCTATTTGCAGCTGGTTCGACAAGCAGCGAAAATAAATTTAGATGTGAGAAGTATTTTTTTTTATCCCAAAGTGAATCATTGCAGTTTGGATGCGAAACAGTGGAAAGTTATTCAGTGGAAAGTGACTTGAATATGTAATTGGGTGATAAAATCTTGCAGGGTTTGAGAGTCATACAGTGTAGAAACAGGCCCCAACTTCCTCACACTGACCAACGTGTCACATCTACACTAGTCCCACCCTGCCTGCGTTTGGCCCATAACCCTCTAAACATGTACTGTCCGTGCCCCTGTCTAATTGTTTCTTAAACGTTGCAATAGTCCCAGCCTCAACTACCCCCTCTGGCACCTCGTTCCATCACCCTTTGTATGAAAAGGTTACTCCCCACAGATTCCTATTAAATCTTTCCCCCTTCACCTTAAACCTATCTCCGCTGGTTCTCGATTCCCCTATTCTGAGCACGAGACCCCGATCTATTCCAGGCTTTGTGGGGGGAGAAAAAGCCAGGTTGCAAGAACAACTAGAGAGGAATGTCAGAGCGCCTCACAGCGCCAGAGACCTGGGACTGATCCTGACTATGGGTGCTGTCTGTACGGAGTTTGTGCATTCTCCCCGTGACCCAGTGAGGTTAATTGGTTTAGGTAAAATTGTAAACTGTCCCTAGTGTGTAGGATGGTGTTAGTGTACGAGGATCGCTGGTCGGTGCGGACACAGTCGGCCGAAGGGCTTGCTTCTGCTCGAAACTAAACTAAATACTGGCAAGATGGGCCGAATGGCCTACGTCTGTGGTATTTGTGATTCTAATGCAATGATGATGCTAAGATATTCTACAATGAGAATGTTAGTATTTCCATTTAAAATGATGCGGGGTTTTATTTTAGTTGAGAGGTACTGCGTGGAAACAGGCCCATCGGCCCACCAAGCCCATGCCGAACAGTGATCACCCATCCACTGGTTCCATCCTACACACTAGGGTCAATTTTCAGAAGCCAATGAACCTACAAACCTGCACAGTTTTGGAGTAAACCGGAGCACCCAGAGAAAACCCACGTGGTCACGGGAAGAACGTACAAAATCCGTACAGGCAGCACCCGTGGTCAGGATTGAACCCGGGTCTCTGGCGTTGTGAGGCAGCAACTCTGCCGCTGCGGCACTGTGACTTGCTGTTTGCTGTTCCCGTGGGCTGTGAAAGAAGATGGATCCAGCAGACTACTATTCAGCCGGCTTGTTATTTGATCCTGTTGACCCGACTTTGCACAGTCCCCAGGCTAAACATTTGTCCCAATTTAGCAGTCAATGGTAAAGGGACTGTCCTCTCCACTGACCCCACAGAGCAGCTGTTCCCAAAGGACAAGCAACGTGCGGGACACAGAGGAACCCTTTGCAGTCTGTCCATGTCTACTGGACAGCCTCAGCGTTCAGGGGAGGTGACACCATCAACGTTCAGAGTTCCCGACGTCACCAAATCGAGAAGCAAAGTGGCTCAATTTACAATTCATTTTGCAAACATTTTACAGAAGTTGAAAGAAACACAATGACCGATGAAGGTGGAAGCTGGAATATCAAACACTCTTATAAAAAATCTTTCAAAATAAAATAGGTTTCTGTCTTGGCAATGAGCTAGGGTGAATGAGCGGCGGGCCGAATGGCCTACTCCTGCGCCCACTTTCTATGTTTCTATGAGAAGGAAATTCCAGAGGCAAGCCAGTCAGTTTGGAACCAGACAACGGAGCAATAAAGGGGAGAGAATGAGCAGTGGGATCAGGGGAAACACACGTCTGCTGGATGTTAGCAGACATAAGCAAATTACCGTGAAAATAGACACAAAAATTCCACTGCTGTGCATGAATGTTCAGCATTCACACGAGGCCAGATAGCCAGCAGCCAATTCCAGCAATTTTTTAGAACAGATTGATTGAATTGACATATTCCAAGTTAATTAAACCAATTATTGCATTGTGCCAACACTACCAGAATTAAAATGATGGTGTCACTTAAGATCCTGTGCATTGCTGTAAACCCACTTCACTAGCAGCGCTAGTACTCCAGAATTTGGCTTCAGGGATCTATCTGGAGGCTGTTCAGTTACAGTTCGACACTGAGGTATGTAGAGAGTTTAGTTCAGAGATACAGCGTGGAAGCAACCCCTTCGGCCCACCATCGTTCACCAGCCCACAATAGCTCTATGTTGTCCCACTTTCACATCGTACACTCCAGGGGCAATTAATCCACAAACCTGCACATCTATTGTGATGTGGGAGGAAACCGGAGGAAACCCACGTGGTTAAAGGGAGAACGTGCAATCTCCACACAGACAGCAGCCGAGATCAAGGTCGAACCCGGGACTCTGGCGCTGTGAGGCAGTGGCTCCACCCGCTGAGCCACCGTGCTGGCCGGCCACAAGAGATCATGACTGGTGAATAGAACCAGAGTTAGAAGGGGAAATAGATAAACCTATGAACTCCGGTTCTTGATTCCCCTACTCTGGGTAAAAGCCTCTGTGCATTTACCCCACCTATTGCTCTCATGAACATATACACCTCTATAAGATCACCCCTCATCCTCCTGCACTCTAAGGAATAAAGTCCCAGCCTGCTCAACCTCTCATGCTCTGTAAGAAAAATAACTCAGCTTGTCGTGATACCAATTGTGAGATTACTATTGGTCACCATCGCGTAAGGAATTCCCTCCTTATCGATGCCATGGGACCTTTAACATCAACCCAATGGGCCTTGGATTAAAATCTCTTCCTAAAGAATCTCTCTTTAGAAAGAGATTCCTAATCATCCCGGGCACTTCCTTGGCACGGCACTGAAATGTCAGTCTAAATATACCATCCATGTTCCCCACAGATGCTGCCTGACCCACTGAGTTCCTCCAGCACGTTGTGTCTTCCTTTGCCATGTTAAACAGGATTCATTCATTTGCAGTTGGTTCCATTCACTGGAGCTTGATGGGAAGTAAGGAGCTGGACGGACAGCACGATAGAGGGTGGCACGGTGGCACAGCGGGTAGTTGCTGCCTACAGCGGGTAGTTGCTGCCTACAGCGGGTAGTTGCTGCCTACAGCGGGTAGAGTTGCTGTCTTACAGAGGGTAGAGTTGCTGCCTTACAGAGGGTGGAGTTGCTGCCTTACAGAGGGTAGAGTTGCTGCCTTACAGCAGCAGAGACCTGGGTTAGACCCCGACTACGGGTGCTATCTGTAGGGAGTTTGTACGTTCTCCCCATGACAAGCTTGGGTTTTCTCCGGGTGCTCCGGTTCAAGATTCAAGATTCAAGATAGCTTTATTGTCATCCAAATTGGACGAAATTCAGTCACCCACAGTCCAACAACAAAAGCATCAAAATAGGCATTAAAATTACACAACCGCCAAAACACACAAAAGAAACATCCATCAAGAAAACATCCATCACAGTGAGTCTCCTCCAGTCCTCTCCTCACTGTGATGGAAGGCCACAATGTATTTTCCCTTCTCCTGCTGTCCTCCCACACTCCAAAGACGTACAGGTTTGTAGGTAAATTGGCTTAGGTAAAATTGTAAATAGTCCCTAGCGTGTAGGATTGTGCTAGTGTAAGGGGTGATCGCTGGTCAGCGCGGACCTGGTGGGCCGAAGGGCCTGTTTCCGAGCTGTATCTCTAACGTCTAAAGTAAACTAAGCTTAATTCGGCAAACTTGCTGGTGTGCATAATCTTTAATCACATCAGACTATTCCTGGACCATCATGAACCAGAACCTTGGGAAATCAGAATAGGCCAGAATCAGCAAGGCCAAATCCCATGCATGACAATTTTGATTGTTATTGTTCTGTTATATCACCCCCAGGCAAATGGACTCGTAGAAAGGTTCCACCGCCAACTTAAGGCGTCCCTCAGTGCAAGGCTTGAAGGCCCGGACTGGGTAGACCAGCTCCCTTGGGTTCTTTTGGGCATCCGGACTGCTCCTAAGCTAGATCTCGGTGCGTCGTCCGCAGAGCTAGTATATGGCTCGACACTTCGAGTACCCGGAGATCTGTTTCCGGACCCTTCAGACCAGCTGCCTACAGTCCCATCAGTGTTAGCATCTCTCCGGGAACGGGTGGGCTCCCTGGCTCCAGTTCCGACTTCACGTCATGGGTGTCCCATGGTACATGAACCGCCTTCCCTGAAGGACTGTGAGTTCGTTTTTCTGCGAAAAGATTCCCATCGCGCCCCGTTGCAGAGGGTCTATCAAGGGCCGTTCCGGGTTTTGCGTAAGGGAACGGCTACCTTCACCTTAGACATGTGCAGCAAGAGTGAGCTCGTCTCGGTGTCCCGGCTCAAACCTGCACATTTGGATCCGGATCAACCAGTCCTGGTCGGTCAAACCCCTAGGAGAGGCCGACCTCCGTTAGTTCCGCTCAGTCCAGGACCCCCCGTTCCGACAGTTCCTCCAGGACCCCCCGTTCCGGCAGTTCCTCCAGGACCCCCCGTTCCGGTAGTTCCTCCAGGACCTCCCGTTCCGGCTGTTCCGCCAAGTCCGGAACCCCCGGCTCCTGTGGTTCAGGCTGTCCCTCTCCGTACTCGTTATGGTCGCGAAATCCGGCTCCCTGCTAGGTTCCGCACCTCGGGTTCTGGGGGGGGTCATGTAGCGACCATAGAGAATGGTCCCGGTCGTCGAACCCTCGGATTGGCCAGCGAGGTCACGTGTGAACGCGACCATGGGGATTGGTCCAGGGAGCGACATCGCTGATTGGCCAGCGATGTCATGTGCGCGTTTGGCGCCCGAAATAGTTAGTTCGGCGAAGTCTTCGAAGAAGACAGTAAGTTTTTGATGGTTGTCCTTTACCTTGTTGTTTAACTCTGTATTTGAATATTGCGGCTGCAATAAACTTCTTCTACAACCAACAAGTTTCCGGATTCGCCATACTGTAATCAATTTTTATCAGTGCCTCTGTGCACCAAATGATTATCTGCGGAAGTCCTACAGAGAAGAAATGATGCCCATCAGAGCAAAGCTTCTAGGCTGGTTCACAAGGGATGGGCTAACACTCCTTCCGGAAACTTCTGTCTCTCTCTCTCTCCCCCTCTAACACTGGTTAAAACATGTCCGTCCTTTCACCAGTTTACAGGTGCCCCTCAGCTTACAATAGGGTTCCGTTCTGAGAAACCCATCGGAAACCAAAAATATTGTCAGTCGAAGTGCATTTAACACACGCGGTCACGTGGCCGGAAGCGAGCGGCGGCTCGCCACGGGTGGCTGCCATTCACACCATCGCAAAGTCGAGCTATCGCAGGTCGAAGCATCGTAAGCTGGGGAACACCTGTAGTTTTGTTTAGATTTTGTTTCATTTATTGTCACGTGTACCGAGGTACAGTGAAAAGCTTTTTTATTTCTGCTATCCAGTCAGCGGAAAGACTGTACACGATTACAATCAAGCCGTCCACAGTGTGCAGATACAGGATGAAGGGAATAACGTTTAGTGCAAGATAAAGTGCAGTATAATCCAATTAAAGATATTCCGAGGGTCTCCAATGAGGAGGATGGGAGGTCAGGACTGCTCTCCGTTTGGTGATAGGATGGTTCAGTTGCTTGATAACAGCTGGGAAGAGACTGTCCCTGAATCTGGTGGCGGGCGTTCTCACTCCTCTTGCCTGATGGGAGAGGGGAGAAGAGGGAGTGACTGGTCCTTGATCATGCTGGTGGCCTTGCCGGGGCAGCGTGAAGCAGTCCTAGTGTCAAGAGTCTTAGTCTAAAGAGTCAAAAGTCTAAGATAAAAGTAGTAGAGTCAAGACTAATGAATCTTGAGTGGTAAAACATGAGAGTCAAGAGTCAAGATGTCAATTTGTCAGGAGCATCGGATATGAACAGAAACAAGGAAATTCTGACCTGCTGCAGCTTTGCGGGCATAGTAGTTCAACAACAACAAAAATAAATTATTGGTTATTCTAAAAGGCATCAAGGCTTGCAGAGAGCCATGTGGAGGAGCTGACTTATTGAAGAGCCTCTGGCTGTTAGCATTTCACAAAGAGCAGCACAGTGGCACAGCAGTAAAGTTGCTACCTTACAGCGCCAGAGACCCGGTTTGTGTTGTAAAAGCGTGTAAAAGTGTTATAATAATGTGTTGTGATAGTACCTGCCTCAACTACCTCCTCCGGTAGCTTGTTCCATACACCCACCATCTTTTGCAAAAAAGCTGCCCCTCAGGTTCCTATTAAATCGTTTCCTCCTCACCCTAAACCTATGTCCTCTGCTTCTCGATTCCCCTACTCTGGGCAAAAGACCCTGTACATTTACCCGATCTATTCCTCTCATGATCTTGTACAGCTCTGTAAAGGTAATTGTACACCTCTATAAGATCTCACAAGCCTCAATTTAATTAACGTGCCTTTTATGTAGTGTTTTAAAAATGGTTTCTTCAAATCCACATCGGCAATACCCACAGCAATTCTTGCACCAACCTTCTTCGTTATTTCATCATAAAAATTCATTTACGTTATTCAACCCTAACTGTCTTTTGCGATGTACCACGAGATTTAGGAACAGTTTTTTTCCTCACTGTTATAGTCAACTGAACAGAAGGGTAAAGGCACAGTCTCGATCTCCCAACCTACCTCATTGCGACCCTTTCACTTTTTTTTAATCTGCACTTTCTCTCTAACGCTGTAACACTATATTCCAGTATTTTTCTCTTTACACTACCTATTGTACTTGTGTATAACTTAATTGTACTCATGTAAGGTTTGACTACAAAGCGCACAAAGCTTGTCACTGTACCTCGGTAATACCAATACCAAAATTCCTAATTAACACAAACTTCTGAGTTTTAATGTCCATTTTACCCTGAATGGTGTTTGAAAAACACAACTGCCAGTGATGTTAAATTGAATGACCAATGGTGTGGATGTGCAGTTTACCAGGGAGTACAAACACCTTGGAGTGCACCTGGACCGTAAACTGGACTGGTCCAGGAACGCTGAGGCCCTGTACAAGAAGGGACAGAGCCGGCTGTACTTTTTGAGAAGGCTCCGCTCCTTCAACATCTGCAGTAAGATGTTGCAGATGTTCTGCCAATCGTTGGTAGCCAGTGCCATCTTCTTCGTTGCCGTGTGCTGGGCCAGCAGGGCGAAGGCCGCGGACGCCAACAGGATCAACACACTCATCAGGAAGGCTGGCTCCGTCCTGGGGGCGCAGTTGGATTCAGGGGAGGTGGTCTTGGAGGGGAGGATGCTCCTCAAACTGCGGAGCATCTTGGACAACACAGCTCACCCCCTCCATGACACACTGGTCAACCTGAGCAGCACCTTCAGCAACAGACTGGCTCCACCAAGATGCAGCACAGAACGCCACAGGAGATCCTTCTTCCCTGTGGCTCTCAAACTGTACAACTCCTCCCCCTTCTGTCATGGGGTAGACTGAGACTGACTCCCCTCTCCCCCCAACCCCTCCCCCTCCATACCTTTGCACATCTCCATACCTTTGCACTCATCACTTTAATTTCACGTTTCATGTATTTTGTGTTTCTATGACTAGTGGCAGATCAATTTGCTTCCTGGGATAAATAAAGTTCTATAGTATCGTATCATGACTAGCAATGTCCTTACACTCTATCCACCCTCAAGAAGCAAGGGTGGCAGAAAAACATAGAAACATAGAAAATAGGTGCAGGAGTAGGCCATTCGGCCCTTCGAGCCTGCACCGCCATTCAATATGATCATGGCTGATCATCCAACTCAGTATCCTGTACCTGCCTTCTCTCCATACCCCCTGATCCCTTTAGCCACAAGGGCCACATCTAACTCCCTCTTAAATATAGCCAATGAACTGGCCTCAACTACCTTCTGTGGCAGAGAATTCCACAGACTCACCACTCTCTGTGTGAAGAAATGTTTTCTCATCTCGCTCCTAAAAGACTTCCCCCTTATCCTTAAGCTGTGACCCCTAGTTCTGGACTTCCCCAACATCGGGAACAATCTTCCCGCATCTAGCCTCTCCAAACCCTTAAGAATTTTATATGTTTCAATAAGATCCCCCCTCAGTCTTCTAAATTCCAGCGAGTATAAGCCGAGTCTATCCAGTCTTTCTTCATATGAAAGTCCTGCCATCCCAGGGATCAATCTGGTGAACCTTCTCTGTACTCCCTCTAAGGCTAGAATGTCTTTCCTCAGATTAGGAGACCAAAACTGTACACAATACTCCAGGTGCGGTCTCACCAATGCCCTGTACAACTGCAGCAGAACCTCCCTGCTCCTATACTCAAATCCTCTTGCTATGAATGCAAAGGGGGGAAGCTACTACCTGTAGGTTGCCCTCCAAGATGTGCATCATCCTGACTATCTTACTGTACATAATCCATATCCCTCCATTCCTTACATGACAACATGCCCATCCAAACGTCACTTAAATGCCACTGTCGAATCTGCCTCCACCCCCCCCCCCCCCCCCCCCGGCAGCACGGCCCAAGCACTCACCACCCTCTGAATAAACAACGTGCCCCACACATCTCCTTTAAGCTTTACCTCTCTCACCTGAAAGCTATTCCCGCCAGTATTTGATATTCCTATCCTGGGGAAAAAGTTTCCGACTGTCTACCCTATCATCGACACCTCTCATCGTTTTATTTACTTCCATCACGTTCCCCCCTCAATCTCTGGCATTCCAGAGAAAACAATCCCGGGCTGTTCAACTCTCCTTGCCACTAATGCACGCTAACCCAGGCGTCATTCTGGTCAACCTCCTTTCCAAAGCCTACACATCCTTCCTGTAATGGGAGTGACCAGAACTGCATGCAATACTCTAAATGCAGCCTCGCCAAGACCTTATAAAGCTGCTTCATGACTTCTTGACTCCTATGCTCAATGCCCCCGCCAATCAAGGTAAGCCTACCATATGACTTTATTTTTAACATTCATAAGGAAACAGGCTTAGGCAATAAATGCTCCACTTGCCAGCAATGTGCTGATCCCAAAATGTTTTTTACATGCAAAATTACATGCAGAGCCAGGAATAAAAACCTCGCCTAGCACATTGCCCAGAGTACGTACACAATCCTGAGACTGACACACCAGCTGTGAAGACTACTGTAAAGAAAATGGAAACACACATATTGACACCACCAGAAAAAGGGAACACGGGGTGCTGGCACGACTGAATTCAGTGAATGCCAAGCAGTGGCACTACCGAAATACACAACACAAATGCTATAGAGTACATGGAACATATAGAACAATCATTAGTGAATAAATGGAGCATCACTGGCAGTGCGGAGTTTAATAAACGCAGGGCAAAGACCCTCAAATGAAGGACGAGTCTCACCCCGGCCACTCCCTCTTCTCCACTCTCCCATCAGGCAAGAGGTACAGAAGTGTGAAAACGCACAGCTCCAGATTCAGGGACAGCTTCTTCCCAGCATCTCCAACCAGATCGCAGTCCCAAGCTACCCTCTACCTCATTGGAGGCCCTCGGACTGTCTCTGAGCAGACTTTTACGGACTTTATCCTGCACTAAACGTTACTCCCTTTATCATGTATCTGTACACTGTGGATGGTTCGATTGTAAACATGCATTGTCTTTCCGCTGTAGGAAGGAACTGCAGATGCTGGTTTACAACAAAGATGGACACAAAATGCTGGAATATACTCAGCGGGACAGGCAGCATCTTCTCTCCAGAGATGCTGCCTGTCCCACTGAGTTATTCCAGGATTTTGTGTCTATTGTCTTTCTGCTGACAGGTTAGCACGCAACACAGAGTACAGGTTGGCACCACACCACAGAGTACAGGTTGACACATTGATACAGTACCATAGAACATGCCCACGCCGACCAACATGCCCAATCTACACTAGTCCCACCTGCCAGTATACCTGTCCTATCCATGTACCTGTCCAATTGCTTCTTAAATGTTGCGATAGTCCCTGCCTCAACTACATGCTCCGGCAGCTCGGTCCGTACCCACCCACCACACGTCTGGAATAAGAATGGGCCTAAAGAGTGGGATCACTTGCAACTCCCTGGACAGGGCAAGATCAACGCCTGGGTACCTCTTGCAACCTGTCAGCACTGGAAGACCCTACCTGGAGACGCAGTTAACCCCCCCCCCCCGTCTCACAATCCCATCAGCACCACGCCACTGGCAACATTCTGAATGTTTTATTGAAGTGGCCTGTCACTCCCATCTGGATTAGCTCACGGGTGGAGGTTTAAAAATACCACTGAAAAGTTGCAGGCTCCATTAATGTCAATGCCCGCAACACTCAACGCTGAAGACCAGGAGCACACAGGAACGACACTTGGCCTGCATCAGTGCGACCCAATAAGACATGCCAGGTTTTGCTTCTGTCTTACCATAGGTGTGGTGTGTGGAAGGTCTCATGTATTCCATTGGCATGCCCATCTCTTCCTTGACGTCCACCATTACTTCACCGTTTCCATCGCTCCCTGGCACATGGAAACAATGCTTCTGGCCAGACGAGGAGGAGAGCTAACTGCCCTTGGAGTGGGGTGTTTACATGCTAGCGAGTACAACAGCTCCCGCCACAGAAAGCTGCTGGGGCTCTTTCTGGTTTTACTCCGTTAAAACAAAGGCCAGGAGTGGGAGGAACCTTCAGATAGATGGGCAGATCTCCCAGCGACCTTATCCAGCTATGCTTTACCATGAGTAGAAAGGAACTGCAGATGCTGGTTTACACCGAAGATAGACAGAAAATGCTGGAGCAACTCAGCGGGTCAGGCACCATCTCTGGAGAAAAGGAACAGGTGACGTTTCGGGTCGGGACCCTTCTTCAGACTGAGAGTCAGGGGAGAGGGAAACTCGAGGCATGAAAAACCAGAGCCGGCACCGATGACCCAGTAAAGGGGGAGCCCACAATGGTCCATTGTTGACTGGTGAAAAGGTGACAACAAAGGGGTACGAACAGTGAACCAGCAGGATGACTAGGGTGAGGGAGGGACGGAGTTGGAAATTAGAGGGAAAAAAATACCATGTGACCTTTCTTTACCACAATGCCACATGCCTTGCTTTTGGCAAAGCAGGAACGTGGGCAGGGGAAGGTTTAATGGAGATGTGTGCGGGCGAGTGTTTTATTAACGTACAGAGTGGTGGGGGCATGGAATGCATCGTCAGGGTGGTGGTGAAGACAGATGCCATTGTGGCGTTTAAGAGGCACATGGAAATGCAGGGAATAGAGGGATATGGAGCGTGAGGAGTTTGTACAATATCCCCGTTACCACGTGAGTTTTCCCCAGGTGCTCTGGTTTTCTTCCACACTCCAAAGACATTCAGCTCTGTGGCTTAATTGGCTTTGGTAAGGATATGTGGTAACCTAAATCTACATCTCCAACCTCAAACCTACACACAAATCAACACCTACTGCCTCCCAGGGCTTAGAACGTTCAGCTTGTCCCCAACAACTCTCACCAACTTCTACCGATGCGCTGGAGAAAGCATTTTATCGGGATGCACCACAGCAAAGTTTGGGAACAGCTCCATCCAGGACCGTAAGAAATTGCAGAGAATTGTGGACCCGCACGGCCCAGACCATCGCACAAACCAACCTCCCTTCCACCGTCCCCATCTACAGTTCACGCTGCCTCGGCAAGGCCGCCAGCATAATCACGGACCAGTCTCACCCCGGACACTCCCTCTACTTCCATGTCCCATCATGCAAGTGATACAGAAGCGTGAAAATGCACGCACACCTCCAGATTCAGAGGCAGTTTCTTCCCAGCTGTTATCAGACAACTGAACCACGTCTACAAAAACTAGAAAGAGGTCCTGAGCCACTTTCTACCTCATTGAAGACTCTCGGACTATCTTTAATTGGACTTTATCTTGCACTAAACATTATTCCCTTTATCCTGTATCTGTACACTGTAAACGGCTTGATGGTAATCATGTATAGTCTTTCCACTGACTGGTTAGCACACGACAAAAAAGTTTTTCACTGTACCTCGGTACACATGACCGTAAACGAAACCAACCCGGAATGCCATCTTGGTCAGCGTGGACTGGGTGGGTCGAAGGACCTGTTTCCGTGCTCTATAGTTCAATGACTTAATGACACTTTAGGACCGGACTATAATGTCCTGCTCCCAATGAAGAACAAAATTTATTATTATTATTATTAAGAGCATCCCTCAGTAATGTACCAGGGAATCTAGAACTCACAATCTCTTGTCTCAGAGATTGAGTATTACCCAATAGCCCACAGCTGACCGAGCAAGTCAAAAGTGATTTCCTATTACAGTGTAAAATTGGTAAGTTAAAAATCATTAGAATGTCATTTTAAAGGATCGTTTCTGAAGACACCAAATACTGGTCCGGCACTGATTTCCCGGCAATGTCCTTGGTTCCTTTCTGCATTCTCTGTTGTGCCGGCTGAGGTCACGTTTTCCAAGAGGAGTCCAACGGTACCATGACGTTCCACCTTGGCCACCAAGGGGTCGAGATGGGGGCCTACAAAGTCGGCCTGGGAAGTCGGCTAAGGGAACAGATCTGCCGGCTCCAGCTGGGTTGGAGTTCCAGAGCCCCGGCCACGTGAGGCAAATTCGACCCGCCGATCAGCCACGGAAGTCCCAATGAGGGTGGGATCAGCCGCCTCACCCGGCCTGGGTGTCACATTTTCAGGGGGGCTTCTGGGGGGGGGTTTCAAGTGCCTTCTCGTAATTTTGTCGAGATTAAAGGAGGTGCCAGACCACCAGTTACCGGAAAATCGGTGGTGGACGTGTACCATTAGTGAAGGCAGAGCCTCGGCTAAACCCTACATTTGATCTGTCCTAAGTATAGAATTCACAGCGTAGCATTTAGTAACCAACACTATAATGACTTGACCAAGTATTCCTCCGCTGAAACAGAACGAGTCTGGAGTCAAACGAACAACTGCACCGATCACAACTTATAATCATAGAGTCATACAATGTGGAAACAGCGGGCTCTTCAGCCCAGCGCCCACACCAACCACATGTTGCATCTGCACTAGTTCCACCTGCCTGCGCTTGGCCCAGATCCCTCTAAACCTGTCCTATCCATGCACTTTTAGATTTTTATATATTTTTTAGATTTAGAGATACAGCGCGGAAACAGGCCCTTCGGCCCACCGAGTCCGCGCCGCCCAGCGATCCCCGCACATTAACACTATCCTACACACACTAGGGACAATTTTTACATATTACCCAGTCAATTAACCTACATACCTGCACGTCTTTGGAGTGTGGGAGGAAACCGAAGATCTCGGAGAAAACCCACGCAGGTCACGGGGAGAACGTACAAACTCCGTACAGACGGCGCCCGTAGTCAGGATCGAACCCGAGTCTCCGGCGCTGCATTCGCTGTAAGGCAGCAACTCTACCGCTGCGCCACCGTGCCGCACTTTCTAAATGTTTCTTGAAAGCTGCAGTAGTACCTGCCTCAACTACCTCCTCTGGCAGCGCATTCCATACACCCAGCACCCTCTGTGTATAAAAGGTTACCTGTCAGGTTCATATTAAATCTTTCCCCCCTCACCTTAACCCTATACCCCTCAGCTCACCCATATATTTGGGCAGTAGCTTCCATTTCTGAGCTTCACCTAGTCTAGTCAATGGGGAAGAGTAATTGCAATTAAAAAGAACTGCAGATGCTGGTTTATACCAAAGCTGTTTTCAGGTAACCATCCTATCACCACCTAGAGAGCGGTCCTGAGCCACAATCTATCTTATTGGAGATCCTTGGACCAACTTTAATCAGACTTCACTAGACTTTATCTTGCACTAAATGTTATTCCCTTTATCCCGTATCCGTAGACTGTGGATGGCTTGATTGTAATCATGTATAGTCATCCGCTGACTGGATAGCACGCAGCAAAAAAGCTTTCTACTGTACCTCGATCCACTCGACAATAAACTAAACTATCGAAACTAATTTAGACATAAAATGTTGGAGTAACTCAGCAGGTCAGGCAACATCTCTGGAGAAAATGGATTGGTGACGTTTCGGATTTGAAGAAAGGTCCCGACTCGAAATGTCACTAATGAGTAATTGTAAGGCAAGTTGATGCTGCCTGACCTGCTGAGTTACTCCAGCACTTTGTGTCTATCAAGCACCTGCAGTTCTTTGGGCATGACATTTGGAGAAAACTCTGCCTGCATTGACCAGAGGTCCCAGTAAACAAATAGGTGAAACAGTTCCACTCAACCACACTCACCCACCAAGGCCCACACTCACCCACCAAGGCCCACACTCACCCACCAAGGCCCACACTCACTCACCAAGGCCCACACTCACCCACCAAGGCCCACACTCACCCACCAAGGCCCACACTCACCCACCAAGGCCCACACTCACCCACCAAGGCAGTTTCATCCATCATCCGTCTCCACCAATCTAGGTTGGGGTATGGATACACCAGGCACAATCAAATTGGAGTGGAGTGGATTTAACCCATTCACTGCCTTGCCCACCCACCGAATGGCTGATCTCTTTCCATCTCAACCCCATTCTCCTGCCTTCTCCCCACAACCTTTGACACCCTTACTAATCAAGAACCTGACAATTTCTCTTTTAAAAATACCCATGTCTTGCCCTCCACAGCCGTCTGTGCCAATAAATTTCACAGATTCACCACCCTCTGACGAAAGAAATTTGTACTCATCTCTTTTCTAAAGGTGCGTGCACTGATTCTGAGGCTGTCCACTGATTCTGGTTCTAGACTGTCCCACTAGTGGAAACATCCTCTCCACATCCATTCTATCCAGGCGCAAGTTTCAATGAGGTCCCCCCCTCATCCCTCTAAACTCCAGTGAGTACAGGCCCAAAGTCATTTGTCCACTCCCTCCACTGATGTTGCCTGACTCACTGAGTTCCTCCAGCACTTTGTTCGTTATCGTCTGATACCGTTCCATGTCGCTGTTGCGTGCGTTCAAGGCTGAGATGAATGTTTGGACTTTATGTAATGGACTCTCATTGTCCCGAGACCCAGCAAGGTGGAAGGAATAGCGAGCGAGCTCACGTCAGCACGGTGGAGCCCACCGGAAGGGGAATCCGCAGGTGGCGGGGGGTCCATGAGACCGCTGCCCTGGTCGTCCGAGGTGGTGGGACAGGAGACACGTGGGGTCACGGAGTCGTCTGGGGAAGTAACTGGAGCACATTGTGCGGGGCCGGCACACACATTCCAGCCGTGGTGCGTCAATGGTGGAGCTGGACTTGAGCAAACAGGCGCTCGGCTGACTGCACTTCGCCAACTGTGGAGCGGACTTAAATGACCCCAGCAACTCTCGAAGAGCATCTCTGGAAGCCACTGTGCGGAGATCTATGCCTCAGCCTATTCACCCACCAGAGATGCCTGTGAAAGCAGCCTTTAAATGAAGTTTTCCATTTGCTTTGTATCACGATAAACACCTCATTAATCTTCAGCCGTGTTGTGGTAGCATGGTAGATATGTTACCAGCACTAGGCCCAGGCTAGGCTGTGACTAATGATCCAGGCATTCAAGATCACGTCTAACCATAACAGCAAGGGAATTTAGATTCAGTTAATTGCACTAAAATTAAATAATTAAATACATATCAGCGCTGTTGCCACTGGATTATTGCATAAAGTCACCTGTTCCATTAGTGCTCCCGTTATAAAGGGAATCTACCACCATCCCCTCAAAGGCTGACTCCCCCCTCCCTCTCTCTCCCCACTCCTCCCTCACTTTCTCTCCCCACACTTCCCAACCTCTGTCTCCCCACTCCTCCCAAACTCTCTCTCCCCACTCCCCCCTCCCTCTCTCTCCCCACACCTCCCTCCCTCTCTCCCCACTCCTTCCTCACTTTCTCTCCCCACACTTCCCGACCTCTGTCTCCCCACTCCTCCCAACCTCTCGCTCCCCACATCTCCCACCCTCTCTCTCCCCACTCCTCCCTCCCTCTCTCTCCCCACCTCTCTCTCTCCACACCTCCGGCCCTCTCTTTACCTCTTTGCTGGACTTTATCTTGCACTAAACATTATTCCCTTTATCCTGCATCTGTACACGGTGAGAGGCTCGACTGTAATCATGTATAGTCTTTCCGCTGACTGGATATCACACAACAAAAGCTTTTCACTGTACCTCAGTACACATGACAATAATAAACGTAACTAAACGACAGAAGGAGGACTAACCAGGGTGCGACAAGTCTGTGATTATGTTGGCTGCTTTTCCGAGGAAGTGTGAAGATTTTTTCAGTAAAAAGTCTTGCTATAGGTGGACACAAGATGCTGCCTGGCCAGTCGAGTTACTCCAGTACTTTGTGTCTTTTTTTTGTTGTAAACTACCATCTGCAGTTCCTTGCATCTCTCAGGCATACACGTATGTTTCCTTAAGCCACATTTAAAGGCAAAATTTGTCGTAAAAGACTGAAAGTCGAGCATTCAGTTTTTTATCGTGTAAGAAGGAACTGCAGATGCTGGTTTCAACTGAAGATGGAGACAAAAAAAAGTTCAAGGTTTTTTACCACTTGTTTCTGGAGCCTCTTGGCTAAGTCTCTGCTCTCTTGGTATGGACTAACAGGAGCCACGCCAGCGTCAATTAGTGAACAACATTAATTATCCTCGCACAGAAAGAATACGCCAAATAATAAATAGCACTGGTCAAAGATGATCCGTGATACTGTTCCTTTTGCTAAGAACATGATGATAAAAACCAAATAAACTTTACACAAAGAACCTTGAAAGGGAAAATTCACTGTCTTTAT
Source organism: Rhinoraja longicauda (assembly GCF_053455715.1). Classification (NCBI taxonomy): domain Eukaryota; kingdom Metazoa; phylum Chordata; class Chondrichthyes; order Rajiformes; family Arhynchobatidae; genus Rhinoraja; species Rhinoraja longicauda. Next base: position 23,770,300 of record NC_135972.1, on the reverse strand, counting down.
AAATCAGCTGCTTTTGTTACTTGACCTTTACACCAGTGCTGGAGGGTGCATGCAAAGTCACAGTGGCAGGGCTGGCTGCTTTTACATCATTATCAAGAACCAAGAGTGTTTTATAAGAAAATAGCTGCAGATGCTGGCACAAATCAAAGGTATTTATTCACAAAATGCTGGAGTAACTCAGCAGGTCAGGCAGCATCTCGGGAGAGAAGGAATGGGCGACTGAAGAAGGGTCTCGACCCGAAACGTCGCCAGGTCCTGATAGGATATTCCCTAGGACATTGAGGGAAGTTAGTGCAGAAATAGCAGGGGCTATGACGGAAATATTTCAAACGTCATTAGAAACAGGGACGGTGCCGGAAGATTGGCGCATTGCGCATGTTGTGCCTTTGTTTAAAAAAGGTTCTAAAAGTAAACCTAGCAATTATAGACCTATTAGTTTGACGTCTGTGGTGGGAAAATTAATGGAAAAGATACTTAGGGACAATATATATAATTATTTGGATAATCAAGGCCTGATTAGAAACAGTCAACATGGATTTGTGCCTGGAAGGTCATGTTTGACTAATCTTCTTGAATTTTTTGAAGAGGTTACCAGGGAAATTGATAAGGGCAAGGCTGTGGATGTTGTCTATATGGACTTCAGTAAGGCATTTGACAAGGTTCCACATGGAAGGTTGATTAAGAAGGTTAAATCGTTGGGTATTAATAGTGAGGTTGCAAGATGGATTCAACAATGGCTGAATGGGAGATACCAGAGGGTAATGGTTGACAATTGTATGTCAGGTTGGAGGCCAGTGTCTAGTGGAGTGCCCCAAGGATCTGTGTTGGGTCCACTGTTGTTTGTCATTTACATTAATGATCTGGATGATGGTGTGGCAAATTGGATTAGTAAATATGCAGATGATACTAAGATAGGTGGAGTAGTTGATAGTGAGGTAGATTTTCAAAGTCTACAGAGAGACTTGGGCCTTTTGGAAGGGTGGGCTGAAAGATGGCAGATGGAGTTTAATGCTGATAAGTGTGAGGTGCTGCATTTTGGTAGGACAAATCAAAATAGGACGTACAGGGTAAATGGTAGGGAATTGAGGAATGCAGTGGAACAGAGGGATCTGGGAATAACTGTGCATTGTTCCCTGAAGGTGGAATCTCATGTGGATAGGGTGGTGAAGAAGGCGTTTGGTATGCTTGCCTTTATTAATCAGAGCATCGAGTATAGAAGTTGGGATGTAATGTTGAAATTGTACAGGGCATTGGTGAGGCCGAATCTGGAGTATGGTGTGCAGTTCTGGTCGCCAAATTATAGGAAGGATGTCGACAAAATGGAGAGGGTACAGAGGAGATTTACTAGAATGTTGCCTGGGTTTCAGCACTTAGGCTACAGAGAGAGGTTGAATAGGTTGGGTCTTTATTCTTTGGAGCGTAGAAGGTTGAGGGGGGACTTGATAGAGGTTTTTAAAATTTTGAGAGGGACGGACAGAGTTGACGTGGGTAGGCTTTTCCCTTTGAGAGTGGGGAAGATTCCAACAAGGGGACATAGCTTCAGAATTGAGGGACAAAGGTTTAGGGGTAACATGAGGGGGAACTTCTTTACTCAGAGGGTTGTGGCTGTATGGAATGGGCTTCCGGTGGAAGTGGTGGAGGCTGGCTCGATTTTATTATTTAAGAGTAAATTGGATAGGTATATGGATAGGAGGGGATTGGAGGGTTATGGTCTGAGTGCAGGTAGATGAGACTAGGTCAGGGAGAATGGTCGGCGTGGACTGGTAGGGCCGGACAGGCCTGTTTCCATGCTGTAGTTGTTATATGTTATATGTTATGTTATTCCTTCTCTCCTGAGATGCTGCCTGACCTGCTGAGTTACTCCAGCATTTTGTGAATAAATACCTGCAAGAGTGTTTTATTGTCAACTGTCCCAGACAGAACAATGAGAGTCCTACTTCCAGCAGCACCACAGAATATGCAAGAACTGCAAGAAGAGTTAAGAACTGATGGAAGGCACAGCTGTGAAAACACGACCTTGCTCCTTTCAAGATGACTAAAGAGCAGGTAGACACAAGATGCTGGGGTAAACCAGCGGGTCAGGCAGCATCTCGGGAGAGAAGGAATGTGTGACGTTTCGGGTCAGGACTTCTTCCGTCTGAAGAAGGGTCTCGACCCGAAACGTCACCCATTCCTTCTCTCCTGAGATGCTGGCTGACCCGCTGAGTTACTCCAGCATTTTGTGTCTACCTTCGATTTAAACCAGCATCTGCAGTTTGGTTTTTTTCCGAAGACTAAAGTGCAATTTTGTCCTTTGTAAAATCAGGCGGAGGCTGCATTCACGGCTTGTCTATGTCTTCTGCAGTGAACTGCGGACTTTAGATTTTAGAGATACAGTGCGGAAACAGGCCCTTCGGCCCACCGAGCCCGCGTCTACCAGCGATCCCCCCTCCCCCGTACACTAACACTATCCTACTCACTAGGAACAAATTTACAATTTCCAGAAGCCAATTAACCTACATATCCGCACATCTTTTGGAGTGTGGGAGGAAACTGGAACACCCGGGGAAAACCCACGCAGTCACAGGGAGAACGTGCAAACTCCATACAGACAGCACCCATAGTCAGAATCGACCCCGAGTCTCTGGTGCTGTAAGGCAGCAGCTCTACCGCCGTTAGCATGTGAATCAATTAACTTTTTAAAAATCTGCTTCAGCGCTGGAAAGTTTAATCTACTGATACAGCATGGAAGCAGATCCTTCGGCCTACCCAGTTTACGCCGGCCATCAATCAGCCATCCACACTAGTTCCATATCATCCCACATCCTCACCCTACACACCAGGGGACATTTACAATGACCCTGCAAACCCACACATCTTTTGGGAAGTGGGAAGAAACTGGAGCACCCGGAGGAAACCCACGTGGTCACAGGGGGAACGTGCAAACTCCGCACAGACAGCACCCGTGTGCAGGATCGAACCCGCATCTCTGGTGCTCTGAGGCAGCAGCTCTACCATCGGCACCACCAATAAGCTTCTAACCTTTAATAAATCCTCAGCAATTGCATTTGGGGTTTTCAAATCACGAGAGGAATAGATAAGGTAAATGCACCATCTTTTACCCAGAGTAGGGGAATCACGAACCAGAGAATATAGGTTGAAGGTGAGGGGGGGAAGATTAAATAGGAACCTGAGAGGCAACTATTTTTTTTACACACAAAGGGTGGTGGGTGTATGGAACAGGCTGCCGGAGGAGGTAGTTGAGGCAGGGACTATCAAAACGTTTAAAAATCATTTGCACAGGTACATGGATAGGACAGGATCAGACGGATATGGGCCAAATGCAGGCAGGTGGAACTATTGTAGATCAGGCATCTTGGTTGGCATTGGTAAGTGGGATTATGGTCATCCTATGACTCTAAGGACATGCAGTGCTTGGAGAGGTATTAGAAGCAAATAAGATAGTGATTTTCCAGAAGGATATTTGATTTATACTTAAGAGGGTAAAAAAAAAACATTCCAGGAGTTTTAGACAATAGACAATAGACAATAGGTGCAGGAGGAGGCCATTCGGCCCTTCGAGCCACCACCACCATTCAATGTGATCATGGCTGATCATTCTCAATCAGTACCCCGTTCCTGCCTTCTCCCCATACCCCCTGACTCCGCTATCCTTAAGAGCTCTATCTAGCTCTCTCTTGAATGCATTTCTGGAAGATTTGGATAAATGGAATGGATTAGAATCATCTTTCAGAGGATATACAACATCGAACAGGCCAGCACAGGAACAGTCTCTGCATCCCACAATGCCTGTGCCGAACATGATGCCAAGGTGAACCAATAAGTCACAAAGAACTGAAGTGGGACCCCCATCCAAAACGTCGCTTATTCATGTCCTCCACAGATGCTGCCTGACCCGCCGAGTTACTCCAGCACTTTGTGTCTTTTAAACTAATACCCCCTTTAGAATTTTAGGCTTTAGAGAAACAGCTTGGAAACAAGCACTTCGACCGCACTGACCAGCGATCCCAGAACACTAGCAATATCCTACACCACAGGGACAATTTACAATTTACAGAAGCCAATTAATCTTCAAACCTGCACATGTGTGGAGCGTGGGAGGAAACCGTAGCACCCGGATGAAACCCACGCGGTAGCAGGGAGACCGTACAAACTCCGTACAGACAGCGCCCCTCGCCAGGATCGAACGAACCTGGGTCTCTTGTGCGATGAGGCAGCAACGCTACCTCTGCACCACTGTGCTGCCGCATCTGTCTGCAAGTGATCCGTATCCTCCTATTCCCAGCAAAGAGCTGGCACAGCCACAATGGACCGAATGGCCTCCCTCTCATGAGGGATAGGAGCATAATTAGGCTATTCGGCCCATCAACTCTGCTCCGCCATACAATCATGGCTGATCTAGCTTTCCCTCTCAACCCCATTCTCCTGCCTTCTACCCATAAGCCCTGACACCCACACTAATCAAGAATCTGTCAGTATCCGCCTTAAAAAAATATCCATTGACTTGACCTCCACATACCGGTCTGCGGCAATGGATTCCACAGATTCACCACCCTCGGACTAAAGAAATTCCTCCTCATCTCCTTTCTAAAAGGTACGTCCTTTTATTCTGAGTCCGCGCCCTCTGGTCCTAGACTCTCCCACTGGTGGAAACATCCTCTCCACATCCACTCTATCCAGGCCTTTCACTGTTCGGTACGTTTCAATGAGGTGTGTGTGTGTCCCCCCTCTGTGCTGTATTGTTCTGTGATTTTTGTTGAGCTCTGGCTCTCAAGCTTTCAAGTGTGTAGCTTGCACACAATACGAGAACCCTCCACTTCTGTCTGTGTCACGACATTGCTGTCTGACGCCTTTGTAGTCTGCCCAGCAGATTCATTACTCAGCACTTGTTCCCCACAGGCATCGTTGGGCTTACATTTTCCTTCCGACCACGATGCGTCATTCCTCTCTCCACTGCAAACGTCAGACCTTATTATTGCATTAACGGCGAGCTAAACCTTTCCCAAAAGGAAACTCTTGGAAGTGACTCCAGATTGGAAGCTTTCCTCATGAAATATTACCTGCAGTAATTATTCAGCTGTATTGCTTTTTCCACACTGAACTCCACCATTCGAAGAATTACTGACAATCGCAGCAGAATTAGGCTGCCATTCAGCCCATCAAATCTGTTTGGTTTGGTTTAGAGACGTGGCCGCGGTTTGGAAACAGGCCCAACCGAGTCCACGCCGACCAGCGATAACCCCGTACACTAGTTCTATTCCACACCCTGGGGACATTTTTATTTATTGTACAGAAGCCAATTAACCCACACAGTTAACCTACAAGCCTGTGCGTCTTTGGGATGTGGGAGCAAACCGGAGCACCCGGAGAAAACCCAGGCAGTCACGGGGACAACGCACAAACTCCGTACAGACAGCACCCGTAGTTAGGATCAAACCCGGGTCTCTGGTGCTGTGAGGCAGCAACTCTACCACTGTGCCACTGTGCTGCCCTGTCCTTAAAGGCCAGTCCGTTTCCCTTTTGATTTGTGATTTTCTGAGCTTACTTCCACTGCCTTCTCAGGCAACCTGTTCTAGGTTGTGGCACAAAGACTGAAGAAGGGTCCCGACTGGAAACGTCACCTATCCACGCTCTCCAGGGGTGCTACCTGACCCAGTGAATTACTCCAGCACCCTGACCTTTTTTTTGCAGAACAGCATCTGCAGTTCCTTGTTTCTACATTTTGATTGCCTATCTAAAAGCCTCGGAAACGCTGCTGTCCCGTCTGCCTCCACCACCACCCCTGACAGTGCCTTCCAGGCACCCACCACCCTCTGTGTAAAAAAGCTACATTTTCCCCCTCTCACCCTAAAGGTATTCCCTCTGCTCTTTGACATTTGGATCCTGGGGAAAATGTTCTGACTGTCTACTCCAACTGTGTCTCCCCTCATGTTAGGTTTTCCCTCAACCACCGGCATTCCAGAAATAAATACAAGCTCGTCCAACCTCTCCCTGCAGCTGAGACCCTCTTTTCAAGATAGCATTCTGGTGAAGGAATCTACCTTGATTCTTTGAAGGACACACAGTGCTGGAGTGACTCAGCAGGTCAGGCAGCATCTCTGGACAACATGGACAGGTGATGTTTCAGGTCAGGACCCATCTTAGGTTCTTTGCTGGAAGGCAGTCATTTATTGGCCAAAAATAAACACGGCACAAGAAATCAACTGTCTAACCAGCTACCTGAGAGCGAGAGATGATAAGAGAGAGAGAGAGGAAGAGAGAGGAAGAGAGAGGGAGAGAGAGGGAGAGAGAGAGAGAGAGAGAGAGAGAGAGAGAGAGAGAGAGAGAGAGAGAGAGAGAGAGAGAGAGAGAGAGAGAGAGAGAGGGAGAGGGGGAGAGGGAGAGGGAGAGAGAGAGAGAGAGAGAGAGAGAGAGAGAGAGAGAGAGAGAGAGAGAGAGAGAGAGAGAGAGAGAGAGAGAGAGAGAGAGAGAGAGAGAGAGAGAGAGAGAGAGAGAGAGAGAGAGAGAGAGAGAGAGAGAGAGAGAGAGAGAGAGAGAGAGAGAGAGAGAGAGAACTAGTCTTCAAAGTCTCCAGTTTTCTCTAATCAGCTCATACAACAAGGGAGTACACAATAGCTGGTGTTTGTTAAGATTGTTTGATAAGACAAGCTCACCACACAAAGATACAAGGGAATTGAGGAAAGCTTTTTAAACCCACTGTCACTAAAGAGTGGAAACATCAATAAGAAGCTTCAAGAGGGATTTTTGGACGGGCACAATGGAGTGATTAAACTGCACTACTGTAGGAAGGAATGAAGGTTTGAGACTGACTGGATTGTTCTATGCAAAAACAAAGATTACCAGATTTCCTTACATATAGAAGAGGCCATTTGGCCCGTGGTTTTTGTGCCAGCACTCAGAGCCATCCGATCATCTGCCAACACCAGGGACAAAGTACAGAGGCCAATTAACCTACAAACCCGCACAGGCACCCACCTGGAGGAAACCATGCGGTCATAGGGAGAACGTACAAACTCCACACACAGACAGCACCCGTAGTCAGGATCCAACTGTTGTTATGAGGCAGCAACTCCACCAGTTGCACCACAGGGCCACGATACATCAGCACACAGTCTCCAAGTCTTTTTAGATTTTAGATTTAGAGATACAGCGCAGAAACAGGCCCTTCGGCCCACCGAGTCCGCGCCGCCCAGCGATCCCCGCACATTAACACTATCCTACACCCACTAGGGACAATTTTTACATTTACCCAGTCAATTAACCTACAAACCTGTACGTCTTTGGAGTGTGGGAGGAAACCAAAGATCTCGGAGAAAACCCACGCAGGTCACGGGGAGAACGTACAAACTCCGTACAGACGGCGCCCGTAGTCAGGATCGAACCTGAGTCTCCGGCGCTGCATTCGCTGTAAGGCAGCAACTCTACCGCTGCGCCACCGTGCCGCCCTTTGTGATCAAGAGCGGTGAGAGACTGTTATTGTTTGGCCCTTCCTGATAATGGCTTTAGACGTTGCGGACGTTAGAGATACAGCGCGGAAACAGGCCCTTCAGCCCACTGATTCCGCGCTGGCCAACAATCACCCCGTACACTAACACTGTCCTACACACTAGGGACAATTTACACTGAGTGTGCGTGTGAGAGAGGGTGGGTGAGAGAGAACATGAGTGTGTGTGAGAGAGCACGTGTGAGAGAGCATGCGTGAGAGAGTATGTGTGAGCGAGAGCACGTGTGTGAGAGAGCACGTGTGAGAGAGCTCGCGTGAGAGAGCACATGTCTGAGAGAGCGCGTGTGAGAGAGCACGTGTGAGAGAGAGCGCGTGAGAGAGCATGTGTGTGAGAGAGCACGTGTGAGAGAGAGCACGTGTGAGAGAGAGCACGTGTGAGAGAGAGCACGTGTGAGAGAGCACGTGTGAGAGAGAGCACGCGTGTAAGAGAGTGTGCAAGAGTTTACACAAACTTCCAATCTGAACAAGGAATCTGGCCTGAAACGTCATCTGTCCATTTCCCTCCACGGATGCCCCCTGACCTGCTGAGCTCCTCCAGCACGTTGTGTTTTGACCGTGTACGTGTGTCTGCTGGAGGACGTGTGTGAGACGGGCAGACGGACGGGCTGGGGGGGTCTGCTGTTTGCACTTCAGGCATCTCAGCAGCATTGAAATATTGGCATAGCATTTCTAGTGGGGATGTGAACTTGCAAGTTAGGACAGGAGCCCAATTGTACTAACAGCTGAAACTGTGGGTACAGGATTGGTACAAGAATAAACTTCAAACATAGGTTCCAATCACCTCTTCAATGAGAAACCAAGTATTTCATTTAAAACTAGTTGTCAAGTTGACCTGAAAAGGCCTCTAAATGGCAGATACAATATAAAGCTTTATACCATCAATTTCATTTAGTTTTAGATATACAGAGTGGAAACAGGCCCTTCGGCCCACCGAGTCCACTCCCATAATTCTATCCTACCCACTAGGGACAATTTTACCGATGCCAATTAACCTACAAACCTGCGCGTCTTTGGTGTGTGGGAGGAAACCAGAGCACCCGGAGAAAACCCACGCGGTCACAGGGAAAGGGTACAAACTCCGTACAGACAGCACTCAGGATGGAACCCGGCCGGGTCTCTGCCGCAGTAAGGCAGCAACTCTACCGCTGCGCCACCGTGCCTGATAATTCTCCTACTTTTTCATAACTCTTCTAAGCAAATGTCTAAATGCACGCACGTTACGAGCAGTGTGATTTTTGCTCAAACAGAAGATGAAATCAAGTCTTTGTAGAAACAAGGAACTTTAGCTTAAACAGGGAACTGGTGGGGGCCTGGAACGCCCTGCCAGGTGTGGTGGAGGCAGATACGATAGTGGTGTTTACGATATGGATCATGTACAGGTAGGTTAGACCGGTTTATCTTGGCATCATGTTCCGTACAAACATCGTGGGCCAAAGCCCCGTTCCTGTGCTGCACTGTTCTATGTTCTATGCAGATAGAAAGAAGGAACTTCAGGTAGAAAGAAGGAACTGCAGATGCTGGTGACAAAAAAAGACACAGAGTGCTGAAGTAACTCAACGGGTCAGGCAGCATCTCTGAAGAACATGAATAGGTGACGTTTTGTATCGAGACCCTTCTTACGGTAGGTGAATGGCTGCAGAAACAAGGAGCTGCAGAGGCTGGTTTACACTAAAGGACACCAAGTGTGTGATCAACTCAGCAGATCAGGCAGAATCCCTGGAGAACGTGGATCGGTGACATTTTGGGACTGAAGGAGGGTCCCGACCCGAAATGTCACCTATCCACGTTCTCCAGAGATGCTGCCTGACCCACTGAGTTGTGTCGTTTCATAATTAAGTCTTTAATTCTTAAGCAGAAAGTGCAAACTTGAATCTATATGGGGGGTGGTATGACTTCATACTGTGTGCTCAGACTTTACAGGAAGGAAATCAGTGCTGACAAATACTGAAAGAGCTGTAGACCCAGCAGTCTTGTTTAAACTTAAGCCAATCTTTCAGCTTTGGTCAGCCATGTGTACGTTCAAACATTCTCCCAAAAAACACTGGCTGGAAATACTAATGAGAGCGGTCACAAGAGCACACATTGTGTTGTGAACCCTGATCGCCACCCCCTACCGATAAGAACAAGCTTTTCCAATGTGTGTACAACGCTCACAGTGAATGGCCAAGCCCGGCGTCCCTTTATCTGTGATAACATGGAGTGTGTTTGATTGCTCGAGAGAGAGAGGGAGAGAGAGAGTCAAGGAGAATTTCCTGAGGAATGTTCCTTCTCAAAGAGTTAGCACCTTCAACAATCGTCAATGGCAGTCAGCCGGAACATTGTGTTTGGGCTGATTATCTTAGTTGGGTTAGTTTAGGTTGTTGTCATGTGTACCGGGGTACAGTGAAAAGCTTTTTGTTGCGTGCTAACCAGCCAGGGGAAAGACTATGCATGATTACAAACGAGCCGTCCACAGTGTACAGATACTGGGTAAAGGGAATATAAGACCTATATCCTATATCCTATATCCTTCCTTTATCCCGCCCCCCTGACATCAGTCTGAAGAAGGGTCTCGACCCGAAACGTCACCCATTCCTTCTCTCCTGAGATGCTGCCTGACCTGCTGAGTTACTCCAGCATTTTGTGAATAAATACCCAGGATAAAGGGAATAACATTTAGGGTTACAACAAGTCCAGTAAAATCCGATTAAAGATAGTCCGAGGGTCTCCAATGAGGTAGATCCCAGCTCAGGACTGCATTATAATTGTTGATATGACGGTTCAGTTGCCTGATAACAGCTGGGAAGAAACTGTCCCTGAATCTGGAGGTGCACATTTTCATACTTCTGTACCTCTTGCCTGATGGGAGAGGGGAGAGGAGGGAGTGACCAGGGTGAGACTGGTCCTTGATTATGCCGCTGGCCTTGACGAGGCAGCGTGAAGTGTAGATGGAGTTAATGGAAGGGAGGTTGGTTTGTGTGATGGTCTGGGCTGCATCCACAACTCTCAGTAATTTCTTGCGGTCTTGGATAGATCCGATCCCTTCTTTTAACGTTTCATTTACTCTGAGTCTTCGTCAAAATAAATGAAGGCACAAAAAAAAGCAGATGCTGGAATCTTGAGCAAAAACATGCTGAGGGAACTCAGTGGTTCGTGTGGAGGGGATGGACAGGGGACACTGTGGGTGGGGATCCGTTGTCAGTCTGGATAGGTGACGCTTTGGGTCAGATCCCTTCTCCAGTCTGAAGAAGAGTCCTGACCTGAAATGTTATCTGTCCATTCTCTCCACAGATGCTGCCTGACCCACTAAAGTTCTCCGACATTTTGTGTTTTGCTCAAAACAAGACGAGTTCTTTCTCTCCGTACGTCTTCACTCTAAATTGCACACCATGATAAATTAGAAAATAATCTTCTCCACCGGCCTAGATCCTGGTAACTCTCTCCTTGTTGTACCTATCATTAGGTTCAGGTTAATTATGGTCACATGTACCAAAGTGAAAAGCTTTATTCTGTTTGCTACCCAAACAGATCAGATGCCTTACATCTATCTATACAATCTAGTCAAACTCAAGCACAACAGGTAGAGCAAAGGGGAAGATACAGAGTGCAGAATATAGTTCTCAGCATTGTTGCGCAACAGTTCCATAGACAAAGTCCAATGTCCACAATGGGGTAGAGGTGAATCGGACAGTACCCTAGCTTATAGAAGGACCATTCAGAAGCCTGATAACAGAGGGGAAAAAGCTGTTCCTGAGTCTGGTGGTGGTGCACATTCAAGCTTCTATTTCTTGTGCCCAACGGTCTTTGATTATGTTGGCTGTTTTTCTAAGGCAGAGTGAAGTGGAGTGTTTGGTCTGTGTGATGTATTATAGTTAGTTTAGAGATACAGCATGGAAACAGGCTCTTCGGCCCACCAAGTACATGCTGACCATCATTTACCCGTTCACACTAGTTCTATCTTATACACTGCGGGGCAATTTACAGAAGCCAATAAACCTGCACGTCTTTGAAATGTGGGAGGAAACTGGAACACCCGGAGAAAACCCACGCGGTCACAGGGAGAACGTACAAACTGCATACGGACGGCACCCATTGTCAGGATCGAACCCGGGTCTCTGGCGCTGTAAGGCAGCAACGCTACCGCTGTGCCACCCTTGATACCGTTTACTGTCAGCTTCGAGTGAACAAGGAATTTCACTGCAGCGTGATGTATATGACAATAAACTAATGAGAAATAAGGACTGCCATCCTCACACAAAGGACAACAGCTCACTGCCACCTTCTCAAAGGCAATCAGGACTGGCCAGTGAATGATCACTGCACCAGCCAAGCCTACATCCGGTCTAGGAATTAGAAATAACTGATCATAAAATGGAATCATGATGCATTTGTGCCATTTATAGACAATAGACAATAGGTGCAGGAGGAGGCCATTCGACCCTTCGAGCCAGCACCGCCCTTCAATGTGATCATGGCTGATCATTCTCAATCCAGTACCCCGTTCCTGCCTTCTCCCCATACCCCCCTGACTCCGCTATCCTTAAGAGCTCTATCTAGCTCTCTCTTGAATGCATTCAGAGAATTGGCCTCCACTGCCTTCTGAGGCAGAGAATTCCACAGATTCACAACTCTCTGGCTGAAAAAGTTTTTCCTCATCTCAGTTCTAAATGGCCTACCCCTTATTCTTAAACTGTGGCCGCTTGTTCTGGACTTCCCCCAACATTGGGAACATGTTTCCTGCCTCTAACGTGTCCAACCCCTTAATAATCTTATACGTTTCGATAAGATCTCCTCTCATCCTTCTAAATTCCAGTGTATACAAGCCTAGTCGCTCCAGTCTTTCAACATATGACAGTCCCGCCATTCCGGGAATTAACCTAGTAAACCTACGCTGCACGCCCTCAATAGCAAGATTTGTGAAAGCCTCACGTTTAGTTTCGAGATACAGCGCGGAAACAGACCCTTCAGCCCGAGTCTGCAATCCCCGGCCAGCAATCCCCGTGCACTGGCACTATCCTACACACTAGGGACAGTTTACAAACTTTACCGAAGCCAATTCACCTACAAATCTGTACGTCTTATGAACGTGGGAGGAAACCAGGGCTCCTAGAGAAAACCCACGCGGTCACAGGGAGAATGTACAAACTGCACAGACAGCACCCGTAGTCAGGATCGAACCTGGGTCTCTGGCGCCGCTGCAAGGCAGCAATTCTGCCGCCCCTTTCCCGTTCATACCCTGGACTTGGCAAGAATGGACCAAATTCTCCTTTCAACAAAACAATTAAATCTGCATCCAGCATCGCACACCGAGAAAAAGCCCAACTTCCACTGCTCACTTTGGCAATTATCTCCAATCTCAATCGACTGGATACCAACTTGTCAGTAAAATCAGTTCCTCTTACTTGTCCAATCGAATCTCCTTGGTTTTTTTCGGTACACCTGTTATATTAGATTAGACAATTTATAATTCAAGATAACCTGCAAGCAGGTTTTGTTTTAAATAGGTTTACGAGTTTGGCATGATTACTAGACCAAGAATTATCTCTCATAGTTACTTAAAATATCCATCCATCCATTTCTCATTCATCCTGAACTGCTTTTTAATTGGGATTATGCAGTAAATGCCAACACAAATTGCTGCAATATGCTTCAATTTAAGGTTTTGATGCTTTAAGTGCTGGTAAACCATACTGAGAGACAACGTTTGGTTTGAGTTTCATACAAAGTGCTGGAGTAACTCAACGGACCAGGCAGCATCTCTGGAGAAAAGGAATAGGCGACGTTTCGGGTTGGAACCCATCTTCGTACTCAGAGTCTGAAGAAGGGTCTAGACCCGAAATGTCACCTATTCATTGTCTCCAGAGATGCTGCCTGACGCACTGAGTTACTCCAGCATTTTGTGTCTACCTTTGGTGTAAACCAGCATCTGCATTTCCATCTGCAGTTCCTATTTGTGGACCACACCATCCTACTTGACCGTCTCCGGTACGGGGTTGGCGTTGATGGCACTGCCCTGAGCTGGTTCATTTCCTACCTCAAAAATAGGAGTTTCTCCATCAACATAGGCAATTTCTCCTCTTCCCCAGCTAGCCTCTCCTGCGGGTTTCCTCAAGGCTCCATCCTAGGCCCCATTCTCTTCTCTCTGTACATGCCTCCCCCTCGGCCAAATCATTCAAAGGCACGGCATTTCTTTCCACTGCTGTGCGGATGACACAGAGCTTTATCTACCCCTGAAACCCAATTACCGGTCAAATTTAATCAGCCTCATGCACTGCCTTGAGGACATAAAATGTTGGATGGCACAGAACTTCCTTCAACTAAACGAGAGCAAGTCTGAGGTCATCCTATTTGCCCCCCCCCCCCCCCGACCATCAAAACGATAACAGACAGCCTTGGAAGCCTATCCACCCTAGTTAAACCGCATGTCAAAAACCTTGGCGTGATATTTGACTCCGCATTAAAATTTGACAAGCAAGTCAACTCTGTGGTAAAAGCCAGTTTCTTCCAGCTTCGTACCATAGCTAAAATCAAACCATTCCTCCAATTTGACGACCTTGAAAAAATCATCCACGCATTCATTTCCTCCCGCCTAGATTACTGCAACTCCCTATACACTGGGATCAGCCAATCATCCCTGTCCCGCCTGAAATTGGTCCAAAACGCCGCAGCGAGACTCCTGACGGGTACCTGTAAAAGGGACCACATCACCCCGATTCTGGCCTCTCTCCACTGGCTCCCAGTACAGTACAGAATCAACTTCAAGCTCCTCCTATTCACATACAAAGCCCTAAACGGGCTTGCCCCCCCATATCAAAAATCTTCTAACCCACCACTCTATCTGCAGGTCCCTCAGGTCGGCCGACTTGGGGCTACTCACTATCCCGCGGTCTAGGCTTAAGCTCAGGGGTGACCGCGCCTAGACTGTGGAACAGCATCCCTCTCCCCATCAGAACTGCCCCCTCCATCGACTCCTTTAAGTCCAGGCTCAAAACCTATTTCTACTCCCTAGCGTTTGAGGCCCCCTGAGGGGGCGATGTGAACTGTTTATGTTGGTGCTGTTAGATTTGTGTACTGTTGTATGTTCTTTTTTAGTACCTGAACTGATGTACAGCACTTTGGTCAACGTGGGTTGTTTTTAAATGTGCTATACAAATAAAATTGACTTGACTTGACTTGACTTTTTAGTTTAGTTTAGTTTAGAGATACAGCATGGAAACAGGCCCTTCGACCCACTGAGTCCATGTCAACCAGCAATCACCCCATACACTAGTTCCATCCTCCACACTAGGGACAATATACAATTAGCCGACAAACGTGTACGTCTTCGAAGTGTGGGAGGAAATCGGAGCAGCCGGAGAAATCCCACACGGTCATAGGGAGAACGTGCAAACTCCGTACTGACAGCCCGTAGTCAGGATTGAACCCGTGTCTCGGGCGCTGTAAGGTAGCAACTCTACTGCTGCGCCACCGTGCCACCCCTGATCACAATAAACACATTATTAAAAAACTTAAGTTAAATATCGGCAGGGATCTCTATAAGATCAAATTCAAGAACTCAGTCCCAGTTCAACTCTCAATGACGTTCAATGCCACATGTATTTCAAATAACGGGGAACTAATTCTACCCGACAGATAACATCATTTATCAACGACCAAGTGCTTTAGGTTCAATTAAACAGAAACATGCCTCGTTGAGCGATAAATAGAGCAAGTGTGTGCAGTTGAGGGTTGGGTCGGTTTGTGTGTTCACCCAGAATCGGCAACCTTTCAGCAGCAACTTCCACCAGGCTGTTAGAAAGGGGAAATATTGCAGCACTCAGTTCCAACCGAATACCAAGAGGGTATCCTTGAGCAATGCTGTTGCAACATAACCAGTTGCTGAAAGACAAGGTGATGTGTTGGCAGGCTGGCCCTCCACAACACTCACGGTGGCCTGGCCAAGCTGGCCATCCGCGACTCACGGCGCCAGGGGGAAGAGGGCTCTGCCCGAGCCAGCTGCCTGCCCCTATTCCGGGGTCACGTCCGTGCCCGGGTGGTGTTGGAGGGGGACTGTGCGTTGTCCATGGGTACTCTGGGGGATTTCCGGGACTGCTGGGCACGGCGGGGGGATTGGATGCATCATGGATAGGGATTGTAATATAGTTGTATAATAGTTTCATTTGGTATATTTGTTGGTATTGTATTGTATTGTATTGTATTGTACTGTATTGTATTGTATTGTATTGTACTGTATTGTATTGTATTGTATTGTACTGTATTGTACTGTATTGTATTGTATTGTATTGTACTGTATTGTATTGTATTGTATTGTATTGTATTGTATTGTATTGTATTGTACTGTACTGTATTGTATTGTATTGTATTGTCTGTATTGTATTGTATTGTATTGTATTGTATTGTATTGTATTGTCTGTATTGTATTGTATTGTATTGTACTGTATTGTATTGTACTGTATTGTATTGTACTGTATTGTACTGTATTGTATTGTATTGTATTGTACTGTACTGTATTGTACTGTATTGTATTGTATTGTATTGTATTGTATTGTATTGTATTGTACTGTATTGTACTGTATTGTACTGTATTGTATTGTATTGTATTGTATTGTATTGTACTGTATTGTACTGTATTGTATTGTATTGTACTGTATTGTATTGTATTGTACTGTATTGTATTGTACTGTATTGTATTGTATTGTATTGTATTGTATTGTACTGTATTGTATTGTATTGTACTGTATTGTATTGTACTGTATTGTATTGTATTGTACTGTATTGTATTGTACTGTATTGTATTGTATTGTATTGTATTGTATTGTATTGTACTGTATTGTACTGTATTGTATTGTATTGTACTGTATTGTACTGTATTGTATTGTATTGTACTGTATTGTACTGTATTGTATTGTACTGTATTGTACTGTATTGTATTGTATTGTACTGTATTGTATTGTATTGTACTGTATTGTATTGTATTGTACTGTATTGTACTGTACTGTATTGTATTGTATTGTACTGTATTGTATTGTACTGTATTGTATTGTATTGTATTGTATTGTATTGTATTGTATTGTACTGTATTGTATTGTATTGTATTGTATTGTACTGTATTGTACTGTATTGTACTGTATTGTATTGTATTGTATTGTATTGTACTGTATTGTATTGTATTGTATTGTACTGTATTGTACTGTATTGTATTGTATTGTATTGTACTGTATTGTACTGTATTGTATTGTATTGTATTGTACTGTATTGTACTGTATTGTATTGTATTGTATTGTATTGTACTGTATTGTATTGTATTGTATTGTACTGTATTGTACTGTATTGTACTGTACTGTATTGTACTGTATTGTACTGTATTGTATTGTATTGTATTGTACTGTACTGTATTGTATTGTATTGTATTGTACTGTATTGTATTGTATTGTACTGTATTGTATTGTATTGTATTGTATTGTATTGTACTGTATTGTATTGTATTGTACTGTATTGTATTGTATTGTATTGTATTGTATTGTACTGTATTGTATTGTATTGTATTGTACTGTATTGTATTGTATTGTACTGTATTGTATTGTATTGTATTGTACTGTATTGTATTGTATTGTATTGTATTGTACTGTATTGTATTGTATTGTATTGTACTGTATTGTATTGTATTGTATTGTATTGTATTGTACTGTATTGTATTGTATTGTATTGTATTGTACTGTATTGTATTGTATTGTATTGTACTGTATTGTATTGTATTGTATTGTATTGTACTGTATTGTATTGTATTGTATTGTATTGTATTGTATTGTACTGTATTGTATTGTATTGTATTGTACTGTATTGTATTGTATTGTATTGTACTGTATTGTATTGTATTGTACTGTATTGTATTGTATTGTATTGTACTGTATTGTATTGTATTGTACTGTATTGTACTGTATTGTATTGTATTCTAGTGGTGGGTTCTGTTTTGTTTTATTACATTGTTTTTAAATATTTGAATTTTTTTTTTGACAATAAAAAAGAAAACAAACGACCCTGGCGGTACGAGTTGCTTCCTCAGTGTGCAGGCTGACAGGTTGCATCACAGCCTGCTTCACTACGAGGGGGTGGCAAGGAGGCGCAGCATTAGAGTTGCTGCCACACACACCCGCTAGAGACCCGGGTTCAATCCCGACTCCGGGTGCTGTCTGTGCAGACTTGGGCCGCTGTCTGTATGGAGTTTGTACGTTCTCCCTGTGACTGTGTGGGTTCTCTCCGGGTACTCCGGTTTCCTCCCACATTCCAAAGGCATACAGGTTTGCAGGTTCATCGGGTTCTGTAATTTTCCCCGTGTGTGTAGGATGCAAAACTGGGTTAACGTGGAACTCGTGTGAACGGGGGTGATTGTTGGTCGGCGTGGACTCGATGGGCAGAAGGGCCTGATTCCACGCTGTAACTCTAAACTAAACAAAAAAAACCTTAACTTCATAAGTTCATAAGTTATAGGAGCAGAACTAGATCATTCGGCCCATCAAGTCTACTCCGCCATTCAACCATGGCTGATCTATCTTTCCCTATAAACCCCATTCCCTTGCCTTCTCCACATAACTGACACCCGTGCTAATCAAGAATTGAACCGAAGTTTACCTAGAACTAAACAATGCTCGAACTCCCAAGAACAATGGGAACTGCAGAAAGTGTTGGACACTGCCCCATCCATCACAGGCACTGACCTCCCCACCATCAATGGGATCTACTGGAAGTATTGCCTCAGGGAGGCAGCTAACACCATCAAAGACCCACACCACAATGGCCACAGTAGCTGATACCAGGTACAGGAGCCTGAGAACCGTGAGCACCAGGTTCAAGAACAGCTTCTTCCCAACAACCATCAGGCCATTCAACCACCTTGCACAATCCTAACCTCAACCCTAACTCAGCAACAATCTACTAAAGACTTTGTATAGGTCACACTATGTATTTTGGTTTGCACTATTATGGTCTGATTGCACTATCTATGGTCTCCCATCGACCTAATTCGAGACTTTGTTTAGTTTAGCTTATTGTCACGTGTACCGAGGTACAGTGAAAAGCTTTTGTTGCGTGCTAACCAGTCAGTGGAAAGATAAAACATGATTACAATCGAGCCATTCACAGTGTACTGATGCATGATAAAGGAAATATCCTTTAGTTCAAGATAAAGCCCAGTAAAGTCTGACTGAAGATAGTCCAATGAGGTGGCTCAGGACTGCTCTCTAGTTGGTGGTAGGATGGTTCAGTTGCCTGATAACAGCTGGGAAGAAACTGACCCTGAATCTGGAGGTGTGCGTTTTCACACTTCTGTGCCTCTTGCCTGATGGGAGAGGGGAGAAGAGGGGGTGACCGGGGTGAGACTGGTCCTGGATTATGCTGGTGGCCTTGCCGAGGCAGTGCATGGTGTAAATGGAGTCAAAGGAAGGGAGGTTGTTTTGTGCGATGGACTGGGCTGCGTCTACTATTCTCTGCAAGGATGTTTCCACTAGTGGGAGAGTGTAGAACCAGAGGGCACAGCCTCGGAATAAAAGGACGTACCAATGGAAAGGAGATGAGGAGGAATTTATTTAGTCAGAAGATGTTGAATCTGTGGAATTCATTGCCACAAACGGTTGTGGAGGCCGTCATTGGGTATTTTCAAGGCAAAGATCGACAGATACTTGATTAGTAAGGATGTCGAGGGTTATGGGAGAAGGCAGGAGAATGGGGTTGAGAGGGAAAGACAGATCAGCCACGATTAAATGGTGGAGAAGGCTCAATGGGTCAAATGGCCTACTTCCACTCCTATTACTTGCTAATATAAACCTGTGACACGGTCCAGTAAATAGACCACCGTGTAATTATTGCAATCCATACTTCAATAATCATATCAATAATCCCTGTGACTGCGTGGGTTTTCTCCAGGTGCTCCGGTTTCATCCCACATACCAAAGATGTGCAGGGATTGTAGGTTAATTGGGTTGGGTAAAATTGTCCCTAGTGTGTAGGATAGTGCTAGTGTAATGGGTGATCGCTGGTCGGCACGGGCTCAGTGGGCCAAAGGGCCTGTTTCCATGCTGTATCTCTAACACTAAAACTAAAAATTAAAACAGTTCCATTAATCTGAAGAAGGGTCCTGACCCGATACATCATCTGTCCAGTTCCCTCCACAGATGCTGCCTGACCCACTGGGTTCCTCCAGCACTTTGTGTTTCTTTATATGCACAACACTCCAGCATCTCCAGTCTCACAGTGCCTCTGCCTCGAGTGTAGGAAAATAACTGCAGATGCTGGTACAAATCAAAGGTATTTATTCACAAAATGCTGGAGTAACTCAGCAGATCAGGCAGCATCTCAGGAGAGAAGGAATGGGTGACGTTTCGGGTCGAGACCCTTCTTCAGACTGATGTCAGGGGGGGCGGGACAAAGGAAGGATATAGGTGGAGACAGGAAGATAGAGGGAGAACTGGGAAGGGGAGGGGAAGAGAGGGACAGAGGAACTATCTAAAGTTGGAGAAGTCAATGTTCATACCGCTGGGCTGCAAGCTGCCCAAGCGAAATAGGATGTGCTGTTCCTCCAATTTCCGGTGGGCCTCACTATGGCCCTGGAGCATCACATGCTCTCTGTCTCTTTGATAACGTCCGGTTTCCAGGCCCCCACTCCCTCATCTTCACCATGGATGTCCAGTCACTCTACACTTCCATCCCCCACAAGGATGGTCTTGAAGCCCTCCGTTTCTTCCTCGACCGTAGAACCAGCCAATCCCCATCTACTAACACTCTCCTCCGCCTAGCAGAGCTGGTTCTTACCCTTAACAACTTCTCCTTTGACTCCTCCCACTTCCTCCAAACCAGAGGCGTAGCTATGGGCACTCGCATGGGCCCCAGCTACGCCTGCCTCTTTGTCGGGTACATTGAACAATCCCTGTTCCGGACGTACACCGGCCCCATCCCCGAACTCTACCTCCGCTACATCGACGACTGCATTGGTGCTACCTCTTGTACCCATGCAGAACTCACTGACTTCATACACTTCACTTCCAATTTCCACCCTGCTCTTAAATATACTTGGACTATCTCCGACATCTCCCTCCCGTTTCTGGACCTCACCATCTCCATCACAGGAGGCAGACTAGTGACTGACATCTACTATAAACCAATGGACCCGAGTCTTTGGGAGGAAAGCCATGTGGTCATGGGGATGTGTACACTCCACACCGATAGCACCGGAGATCAGGATCGAACCCACGGCGACCATCTGCCTGAGGGAGCTGCCCTGGAACCTCTCAGACCTTGTGGCCTTGTGGAAAGTCCGCAGCAGCAGCAGCAGGGAGAACGGGGAACTCCAGAGGGCCACAGCAGCAGACAGCGCCCAGCGTAAACATAACAAGCAATTCACATCCAAACAGAGAAACTCCCAAAACCAGAAGGAGGAACAGAGTTAAAATAAATGACATATAACGAGAACTTCCCACAATTTCAATAACCTCGCTCTCTCTCTCTCTCTCTCTCTCTCTCTCTCTCTCTCTCTCTCTCTCTCTCTCTCTCTCTCTCTCTCTCTCTCTGTAAAACCAAACATTTCAGAGTTCAAGTGAATAATGGCTCAACGATGAAAAATGAATCACTTGGTAGTTGAGCAAGCTGGCGAGAAGATTGTGACACAGTTGCAGGCTTTTGGAGATACGGCGCGGAAATAGGCCCTTCGGTCCATCGAGTCACCCCGTACACTAGCGCTATCCTGCACAGTAGGGACAAGTTACAATTCTTTAGCGAAGCCTGCACATCTTTGGGAAGTGGAAGGAAATCGGAGCACTTGGGAGAAAACCCACGTGGTCACAGGAAGAACGTACAAACTCCAGACAGGCAACACCCGTAGTCGGGATCGAACCCGGGTCTCTGGCGCTGTGAGGTAGCAACTCTACCGCTGCGCCACCGTGCCGCACATCAACATGTTAAACACGTAAGCAGAGAGACAGCTGCTCAAGTTTCTGGGTGGCGATTGGGACAAGATAGAGGGTAGAGATTGACCAGCAGGCTCTAAAGGGGCGAAGCCACGTTTCAGCACTCAGTGGTGTGTTTAAAAAAGCCCCTCCTGGCTCACTCTATGAGGGGGGGCAATGAGTACCAAGCTTCTCCAGAACTGCCAGAGAACAAGGCTCATTACTCCCTGATAGACACAGAGTGCTGGAGTAACTCTGCGGGTCAGGCAGCATCTCTGGTGAAAAAGGATGGGTGATGTTTCGGGTCAAGACTATTCTCCTGGATCCCGACCCATCCTTCTTAGAAACATAGAAACATAGAAAATAGGTGCAGGAGGAGGCCATTCGGCCCTTCGAGCCAGCACCGCCATTCATTGTGATCATGGCTGATCATCCACAATCAGTAACCCGTGCCTGCTTTCTCCCC
This sequence comes from Rhinoraja longicauda, assembly GCF_053455715.1. NCBI lineage: Eukaryota > Metazoa > Chordata > Chondrichthyes > Rajiformes > Arhynchobatidae > Rhinoraja > Rhinoraja longicauda. Next base: position 23,748,417 of record NC_135972.1, on the reverse strand, counting down.
ATATCCCTTGATTCCGCTAGCCCCTAGAGCTCTATCTAACTCTTTTTAAAATTTGTCCAGTGAATTGGGCTCCACTGCCTTCCGTGGCAGAGAATCCCACAAATTCACAACTTTCTGGGTGAAAAAGCTTTTTCTCATCTCAGTTTTAAATTACCTCCCCTTTGTCTATTGTCTATTCTTAGACTGTGGCCCCTGGTTCTGGACTCCCCCAACATTGGGAACATTTTTCCTGCATCTAGCTTGTCCAGTCCTTTTATAAATTTATATGTTTCTATAAGATCCCCCCTCATCTAAATTCCAGTGAATACAAGCTCAGTCTTTCCAATCATTCCTCATATGACAGCCCCACCATCCCAGGGATTACCCTTGTGAACCTACGCTGCACTCCCTCAATAGCAAGGATGTCCTTCCTCAAATTAGGAGACCAAAACTGCACACAGTACTCCAGATGTGGTCTCACCAGGGCCCTGTACAACTGTAGAAGGACCTCTCCTCAACTCCTCTCGTTATGATGGCCAAAATGCCATGAGCTTTCTTCACTGCCTGCTGTACCTGCACGCTTAGTTTCAGTG